>NC_086247.1:134486788-134792101 GCF_021018805.1 Prinia subflava
AAAATGTAATTTTCTTGCAGTAATGGATGCCCAATCATTATTTAATGTCTTGAGAATTTTCTTTTCAAAATAGAATAGTAATAGGCAGTGAATCAACTAATACCCATTTACCAGTCTTTGAAGATTAACTGTTTAGGGTAGAGCTCTGACTACCTGTGATTACTTTTTGATTTCTGGGATTTTGTCCTATGAAGGTTATGCTCAAATTGCTTCAGTATGATCTGAAGTCCTCAAATATCCTTGGCTGCAGTCAGTGAGGCTTTTGACCTTATAAAGACAAGCAGAAGACTCATTAATCAGTAGGTCTTTATTGGCAATAGGAACATGCTGAGTCTCAGTGATAAGTACTGCACCTTGAAGGTTTTGAGACTGTAGATTTGAAATTATGTGCCACTGGTGGAAAGGACCACTCATTTTTATTGAAAGGGCTCACTGAATAGGTTCAGATGACATATATGGAAGTGATCAAGGATAAAAAAGTCAAAATATTAAATTGTTTTCCATCCTTTTTCATAACCCAGTATATAAGATATTTGATACATAGTCACAGGCTGTACCCTTCATGTCAATTTGACAGCGTAGATCTGAGGGCTTATGAGGGCTTGTCTTGCTCTGTTGGAGCTTGTTTAAACAACTTTATACTGGCCAATTCATTGTAGCCCATTCAGCATAAGCTGTGTGATAATTGCTCTGCAGCAAATATCTGAAAAATGTATGAATTCCCTGAACAAACAACAGCCATTTATTCCAGTTGAGGACAAGGGAGGCATTGGATAATTCTCACACTTCACTTGGGGACCAAGGAGAAGGAAGAAAGCTCTTGCAAGAAATTGTGCTAAATTGGACCCAAATGAATCCTGGACCAAAGATGAAGACTTTCTGCATTTTGCCCCTTAAAGAAGATAGTTGCCCCTCTGGTGAAGACTTTCAGGTTGCTGATGGCTTGACTCAATATGCTCCCATTCTTCTTGAGGGAGATTGAAGTTGCTGATGTTAGACCCAGAGGACCATTTTAGAGATGAAGACAACAAAAAGAAAAGAGTTAGACCCTTGGAATGTCGTGGACATCAACTGGATTAATGAGAATTTGCTTAGATAATTTGGACTATTAAAATAGAAACCTTGTTGTTTAAAATTCCTAGGTCTGTATTTATGTGTTTCCCTATTACTCATAGAAAATTTTGAGTGAAAGAGTTTTATATATTTCAGTTTTATTTTATACTGAAATATGGCCACTGGAGATAGTGAAACCACTCTGCCTTTTTTTGCAGTGTGGTGGACATCTAAGCATTTATCCTTTGGGGCAAACTTTGGCCTAACTTAGAAATTCTCAAGACTTAATTTTTTTCTTGAATGTTTAGATAACATTAATCTAAAATCTTCATTAGATTTGTTTATTTCAACTGCTGCTTATATGTTTGAAAAAATACAGATAGTAATTTGTTCACTCAGGTAAGTTTTCTTTTTGATGTGGCAAATACCTAGCTCACAGCAGCTGTCTAGAATTTTAAATTGGTAAGGAAAAGAAATAAAAGTTTACCGCCATACTTGAAATAACTTGTCATTATCTATAAACACCACTTTCATTTTAAACTCTGTAATTTAACAAAAACATTCAAGAAGTCTGATAAGGACTGAAAACTCTTGCTGCTGATGGTAGGCAATACCTAACTGTGAAAACCAGCGACCATGTAAACTTTGAAAATAAACACTGGGTGATTCAAAATCTCAATAACAACTTTGCCAGCTGTAGTCTGAAAATGAATGGTGCATCTCTTTGAGCAGAGGATGAGACGAGAAAATATGTCTTTTCATCTCAAATTTTAATACACTCAACTGCATTCAAAGCACCTGTGGAAGTTGTTTTGCTTGCTGCAGGAGGACAACCCCCATGGTGATGGACCCATGGCGTGGCAGCTTCTCTGGCATTGGTACACCAAGGCTACAAACTTTCAAGAAAACAAAATCTATCAAGTTTCTCAGAAGTTTATAGATAAAACCTATTGTTTGTTTGTTTGTTTTTTCAAAGGAAGTAAAAAGCTGAAAGCTTGTCACTTTAATGCAGGTGTAGGGGATCACTACCTGATGAATCACATAGGGATAAATAGGAGTCTGGGTAAGAAGTTTAAAGGAAGACTAGGAAATTGGGATGATTTAGAGTCTGCAAGGTAGACTAAGCTATTTGGGAGTTTGGGGCTGTGAATGGAATGATTTTTTTTTCTTTCCTGTGATAGTGGAGAATAATTTGTTTACTTCAACCGCCTGGGACTTGTCCAGCCTGCCAGCTACACCCCCTTTCCTGGATGTGGTTGGGAGGTCTGGGGTTATTTTGTGTAATTGGGAGATGGAAATGGTGGTATGGGGTGTTTCTGATTCTTTCCCTCTCTGCAGTGGTTCTGGAAATAACATTTAGAGCAGCTTCAGTGTCCCTCTGAGCTATATTTACGGTTGCTGCTTTATGAGAGTTTTTACAATATTGGAAAAATGTCCATGTCTTAGTGGCAGCCAGCTTGGGAAGGACACAAGAAGGTTTGTTTGTTTATATGTTCTGTTTGTTCACTTCTTTGCTTATCCCATTGATCTGTCACTGTAAACAAAGTCACTCAAAGTACAAAGCAACATTACCAAGTTGTTAAAAGCTGCAAGGAAAGTTCAAACATTTTGGAGGTCTATGAGAATGTACTATATTTCACAGTAACTTGATAACACATCTAGATTGAGATTCATATTAATTTATCTTAGATTTAAGGATTAAATGAATCTCTAGATCTAAACAACTTTTTTTTTGGTAATAATGGAATGAAAAATAGTCAAGAAATTTATAACATTGATAAAATATTTCCTACATTTCCTTGAAGTGTGGAACTGCTCTAAGTAACACATTGCTCCAATTGAAAAATGATGACTCTAAATAATATTTTTATTATCTCTGGGTTAATTTAAGAAGTATTACTAGGAATTTTAAACTTAGGATAGAACTGTTTTATTGAGGCAGCACACAGTTATCCTGTGAATTTTTTTTTTCCAAGAAAATCATGTACTCTGAAGTTTTACACAATTTCATTGAAGTGCTAAGCTTCTATCATTAAGCTCCTGAGTGCTTTAATTTCAAGGACTTTTCTCAAAGCCCGTGCCTTCATTGTATAAAGTTGAACTTTATATTAATTGCACTGAAAGTATGTTTCAAAGGAGCTGTTCTCTGTTCAGAATGCCATCCTTTCACCTAATAGCTGTGCTGAAAAGTATCTCTATCTTAGTGGAATATTTTTTTTTTTTGTATATCAAGATTATATTTGTTTAATCTTTTGTAATCTTTTAATCTTTGTATTATCAAGCCTTATATTGAAGGCTGACTTACAAGGGGTGGAGAAAGGTTACTCAGCATTATTAGTTCCTACTTAGTCTCATTTATCAGGCGGTATCAGAGAAATTCAGAAATTTTCAGACCACTTACTTGTTTATGGATGAGGAAATTAGGATAAAGGGGAGTTTTGACCAAGAAAGATTTGTAGTAACATACTTCCTGCCTCTTTTTCAGGAATAAGTTCTAGAAATATGTAGAGTGAGTATGACTGCCTGGAAATCCTAAGGAGTAGTATCACTGCAGAGATGGCCTAAAGACAAAATCAATAATATGGGGAAACTAGATGGATAAGGGTTTTTTTATTATTATTTTTAGCCTGGTTACTAAGGTATATACTTTGCTGAGACTCCCTCCAGATCTTAGCAGCCTAAGTTTCAGCTCTTGGGCATGTGGACGTGTTTCAGGACTAAAGATTAATATTGCTGGAGACACAAACCTGAGCTGTGCTGATTTAGCTGCAGCTCTGGGAGATGAGCCCAGGGATTGCTTTCTTCCAGATTTGTCCCTGATCTTGTTGTTTTTTCTAAGTAATGTTATGTATGACAGAGGCAGACAGACCTTTGAAAGGATTTATTTGCCTTCACTTGCATACTTAGAAGTGATACCAAAGGGTAGGCTTATTTTACTGTTAAAAAGCACCTCTAAAGGATTTGTTTCTCTCAGAGGTAGACCTCTTTGGGTGGTTTGCCCTCAGAAGGTGTTTGTATGCCTCTGCTGCCTCTAATGTCTTAGGTTGCTGTCCAGTCTCTGGCAACCAAGGTTAGGATAGATGAGCTGACATCCCAGCTCATCTAGAAATGAAAAATGAGGAACAGAAGAACTGTTTCATTTGGGTCAGGTTTAATTTTTATAATAAACTTTTTTCTCCAAACTTCGAAAGAAAGCTAGACCTATTTGTTGTCGGTGTGCTCACAGAGAGCCAACGGGCTCTGTCACCGCTGGCCCAGACACAGCGACAGAGTGTTAGGGGGTCAGTGTGCGACCAGCGCAAGCAGTACTGACTCCTGTGGGTTCTTTGCCTGGTAGAGGCTTATGCGAGCGATGGAGATCCGACAGGCAGTGGAAAGAAAGGAGGAAACAATTTCAGACGAACAGAGGGTTTATTGCAAACACCTCCTCAGCCCGAAACTGCTCGGGGGGAGAGGGGTGCGGGGGGTTTTTGTCCAAAGGATTTGGAGGGGGGACAAAGGGAGCGGCCAGCTGCTGCCAGCCAACCGGGGCAGGTTACCAGGGAATACAGGTGTAATAGAACATCGCTTGGACTAATCAGGGGAAAAATAGGAGGGATTTACAAAGGCGGGAGACATGACAGGCAGCTAACCGTGTGTCGCATGGCAGGTGCCGGAGTCATGTGAGTTAAACAAAGGAACAATCGAGGGGTGGGATACAGGGAACCCAACAAGTACAAAAGTATAGAAAGCCTAACCGATTAAATTAACACACTGCCACAATTTGTGTTCCTTAAGGATGAAGGGAAGGCCAGCTCTTGTTCCCAGAGTTGCTAAGCATGTTTAACACGTTCACGTATTGGTTCTAATGAGGGTTGCATTATTGAAATAAATGTTCCAAGAACCCCAGCATGCTGTGTGACCTGAAGCAGAGCAGCCATAGAGTGTGAAGGGGATGCCCCTGCACGAGCACACCAATACTCCTTGGCCACTGATGGGTGTTTCTTCCATGGCACCAGTCTGGAGCTAGTTTGAGTTAAATACCTTATAAAATACATGTGATGTAACAGTTCATATCACATAATGCATCAGGCCCTCTGCTGCACGGGTTTCACTCTCCTGGGAGACAGTGCCACTTGCTCTGGGTCCCTTGCAGGGACCAGAGAGCTGCTTACAGGAGAGAAAAGAGCCAAAATGCTTGGTACAAAGATGTGATAGAAGAAAGACAGTGTGGGAACAGGGTGTGCCGAAACCTGCTGGAAGTCTTTGGTATGCAAAGCAGATGCTGAGAAAATCTTTATTTCATTCTTATTTCTGTGAAGAATCACATAGTAGGCAGGAGGTAGAAATGTTTCTACCTGATCAGAGTTTATGTCAATTAATAGTTTGGCCTTTTAATAAGATGTTGCTTTATGGACTAAGAGCCACTTTTGGATTTTTTTTTCCCCTTACTTACGTTGCAGTATAGAGAAAGAAGGACAGCTCTTGACAGTTCAGAATTGAAGTACTTTTTTTTTCCAGACTCTGGGTGTAGAGACGATTTGTAGTACCTGGTACACATAGGGATTTTTAATCTCCCCCTGAATATTTTCTCTATTTTCTCTTTATCACCTCCTCTGACTTCCTCTTGAATTTCATCCATTACAAAGACAGAAAAGATGCTCCCAAATTGTTTCCCACAATGTCATTTTTTTTTCAGTCTGTAATGATCTAGGACTTTGACCTGATTATATCACACAGTTCATCACACCTTTTCCTAAGACTCTGGACTTTTTCTTTTATTAATTGTAACTATGGTGCTCATGCTGTACACTGATCAATGCATTAAGTTTGGCTTTAGCCTCTCAATTGATTTCATTAATTTCTTTTAGCAAATGGAGATGAGTGGTAAGAACACTTACCCAGAATCCTTTTATTCAAATATATTACTATCTTAGTCCTCTTTCAAGATAAATATTGAATTAGTGCCACTTAACTGAAAACAGATGCTTTGCAATTATTGCCTTTCACATCAAAATAAAAAGTTCTGTCAATTCTTGTTAAAAATGGATCAGTCTGGAGTAACTGTGACTGCTTGACTTTCTGACAATTTGACAATTTAATGATAATATGAATAGTGTATTTTTGGGAAGGAGCTCTCAAAATGAAGTCTTGTCTGAATTTTTGGAAATTATTTTAAAATACAGTTTTGGTGGTTTTATTAAAAGTTGGCAAAAATTGCTCTTGCATAAAAAATTTTGGAGGATTTTGTTAAAATTAACAATGTTGACTAAAACTCTTTATTAGACGAAAAAGATATATGTTAAAGGTTTATAGACTGGTACACTACTGCTCCCCAGTTTAATCATATTTTTAAAAAATTATAAATTTTCCATTAAGAGGTTATATTAAACCTAATGAAATTTTGATTACTCTTGAAGGGCAACTTTATTCTAGTCTATAAGACTTTTTGTTGAAAGCAAGTTAGTATTTGCAGCAAAATTTGAACATTTTTTCAGATGGTGAAGCTCATATGCCAGTTTTTTAGTTCTTTATTCTGTTTCATTGGTAATAATAACTGGCTCTACAAACACCTAAAGGAGAATTGCTAACTGCAATCCATTCTATGCTTAAGCAAATAACATTCTGTTGACTATAATAATGGGCTTAAAAATTCAAAATTTTTCCGTCCCTGTTTCACAGTATGTGGACTTCTTTCTAAAACTTACCTTTCAAAACTCCTAAATTAAACATCTGAAACTTTTTCAACAGATTTATCTAAGTTGAAGGCAGAGTGGGCAATCTTTTTACTTAGATGAAATGTTTTGTCTTGCCTTAAATTAAATTAATTAACATAAGCCAGAAATATCCAGCTTTGATATAAATTCAAGCAGTTTTATATTTTCACTTTCTTTTCCTTTAAAATCTACTTGTTTACTAAAATAGCTTTGAAAATAGACATAGTGTCTGGCTTTGCTTGCTTTCCTTTAAGCCTTCATTTTCTCCGTAATATTTCTCTAGTGCCTTAAAAAATACCTTTTGATTAGTGCTCACCTTCTGCTTTTCTTGACATCCAGCACATTTTTTAATAGTTTGTACTTTTCATTCTCGCTCTCTGCTTTCTTCATGTTTTTCAGGGTGCTTCCAGTTCAGTACTTAAAGTATTTGTCCTTTTGACATTCCCTGAAAGTCCTTTGCTTCTGAGTCATCTTCTTCTGAACTCGCCTTTTTATTTGATTCTCAGAGATAGGAAAACCTTTGTTGTTCTTATTCTTAGCTGACAAGAGGGCTGAATTGCTGCACTCATCAAAAAACTCTCCCTACATGTACATAGCCATACACTTGCCAAAAAAAATTACACATTTTATTTTTGCCCTTTGTATTAGACCTTCACTGTGATACTTTTTCCCTTATTTACTAAAGATCCATGGATTACATCCTAAATATTTTTGAGTATTTGATACATTTTTCATGTATTTCCACTCATAACAGGTTTTATTCTGGTTCTGAGTTGTTTGGGCTATGCAAATTTGCTTGTAATGAATATTTATAGCATATTAAACTGGAAATGGAAACCAGTTCC
The DNA here is from genome assembly GCF_021018805.1 of Prinia subflava. NCBI lineage: Eukaryota > Metazoa > Chordata > Aves > Passeriformes > Cisticolidae > Prinia > Prinia subflava. The sequence goes on from NC_086247.1 coordinate 134,494,383, forward strand.
TTTAAAAATTACCCTTTGACTCAGGACACTTGTATACAGATTTATAGTACAGGCATACCAGTGCAACAGCTGGGAACAATGCAGTGGGAGGTTTTATAATTGAAAGAAAGCTGAAAGATAAGGATATCCTGGTATTGTGATGTTTATGTGCGTGAGAGGAGTTTAAGAAGATGTAGAGGAGAAAATAAACAAGATAAAATATTGTATGTTAGAGAAAATTAATTGAAAGCAGCTGAATGACAGAAATAGTTAAGCTTTTACAAATGTAGTGTGAAAATGTGTGTTTTGGGGTTTGGTTTTTTGGGTGTTTTTGTTTGGTTTTTTTTTTTGTTTTTGCTTTTTTTTTGTAATATAAGCTTCTAGTCTAATCTGTACTTACAGACTGGAAGAAAACAATTCAATAATATACCTTCTTGAGAAATATATATATCAATGAATTCTAATTTAGTTGTAGCTCCACTTTTCATCAGGAAGTTTTCCAAAACAGATCTATGACCTGAGGACAAAGCATTAAAATAAAACAGCTAAGACAATGTCCACAAAAATAATGATGAAAAGGGTGGAGCTGAACCAAATGAGCTGTGAAATGCTTATTAGGCAGAACAGGAACCTTTGTCACAATAAACATGTGCCTGTCTCTGGTGTTGGAAATAATAGGAAGTTGCATCAGACCTTGCACTTCTTGCCTCTAGGTGATGTTGGAGTTGTAGTCTGTTCCCTGACAAGAGATTTCTTACATCAGGAAAATACAGATCTGCAGGAAAAACAGATGATTTATTCCCTTGGAGGCAGAATTTGTGTGTTTCTCTTTACAGATACTTTGGCACTTGTGCAATCCAATCAGCATACTTTAGTTACAGAGATATATCTTGTCTTCTTTCTGCTCACCAGGGCTAACAGGCAAATCAGAGTTATGCATGGTGGAATGTGCATTCCCCTGACTTGATTTTGTGAATTTATAGATGACAAAATCTGCAGACCTGCTGGCATCAGTTACTTGTTACAAGCTGCCACTTGGGAAATGTTTTCCATCCCACTATTCCTATTAAAGGAGCACCACACTTTCATGATTGCCAGATTTATTTTGTCTAGTTCTCATTATTTTCCTTGAAGATTTTGCAATAATCTTCTCTTTTTCCTACTAGCATTCTATCCTTGGGTTTGGAGCATCTAAAGTATTTAAGTTACTTAATTAAAACAATTTTCCTGATTTCATGTGATGCTAGGTTGAGTGAAATAAGTTGATTCAACATAATCTCACAAGGTTGGCTTTTGTTTGTGTGTGGAGAGGGCAGGAACAGGACAGGACTGTCGGGGTAGCTGTTCTCAATCTTTAATGAAACATCAGTCTCACTACAGGGGTTGAGACAATTGAGAAAAGCAACAGCTCACAGCCTGCCAGCCACAGCAGCAAATTTCTTTGTTACAGAGCATCTTAAAACTTCTTAGCCAATAGTATAGTGCTAAAGCTTACAGACAGTTATTTTAGCCAATCAATTAGAGCACGTGCACCTGCCTCAAACAACGCTCACGTGTATGCTTTTCTATTAACAATACACAACACCCTTATTAAGCTTAAGACCTCCTACTATCTTGTCAAACATATAGTTCTGCAGTGTTAAGATTTATTCAAACCAAATCTAGAAAGTCAACATTTGTTTCCCATGTTCTTGTTTGCTATACTACTGTAGCTTTTCTAGTTTCAAACTTTTCAGTTGCAGCAGATTCGGAGTTCTCAGCTTTTTCTCTCTGAGGCCCGCTTCTTCAGCTCCTTTTTACTTTTAGTGTTCCCCACATTTTGGATCTCCCTCCCAAGTCCCCCTCCTCCATCTGAAGATCCTTGAGTCACTGGTCTAAAGGTGTGGCCAGCACTGCTGTGATTTGGGGAGGCACTGAGACACAGAAGAAGGTGCTGCTAAAACGTCCTCGCCCAAAGGACCCCAGCATGCAGCAGGCAGGACTCAGTGCACTGATTTGGAAGCCCTGTGATGCAAAGCCAGCTATGAATTTCCCAACTCTTTTTCACATTTGATACAATTACAAACAAAAGTACAAATCTTTCACGTTTTGTAGGGATTTTTCAACTCCTTCTGAGCAAATAGAGATCTTTGTGAATGTTGGTCATTTGGTAATTCTACTCTGTTTTCCTGTTATTTTCTTATCGAACATATTTTCAAACCACTGAGCAATAAATCCAATCAGCAAGTTAATGATATACAATATGACTTGCATAGCATGTGCCAATACTTTTTAATCATATAACGTTATATTCAGTTAAATATTATCCTGAGACACACCAGGTTGAAAGTCATTGCTTTGCAGAAGCCATACTTCCTGTAAGCTGCAGATTAAAAAAAGTAAGGTTCTAAAAACCTCTCTCAGAGACATGTGTGTAAACACAGCTTGGTCAAAGGCACTTCATGACCAGTGCTAGGCAGTTCCAGTCATTATTTTCCAAGTGAAGGCTTGGACAGTAACACAGCCCATGAACAGGCTCACATACATCTGTGTGCTGTACTGCTTTGCTCCAGTGCATTCTCAGTCATCCACAGCAGGGGGATGCCAGCGTGGTGATGGCTCCTCTGCCCCACCTGGAGAGGTGTGCATCTCCACCAGCTGCTCTGGAGACAGCGGGGATGAGGAACAGGGTAAGACCGGGGGGCCTTAGCAGAAGTGTGATACACTTCTTTGGGAACCAAATGTGACAACACAGAGAACTAGGGGGGATGTTTTTATGTTAAAAAAAATTCAGGAATTCTTTTTTTTTTTTTTTGCATTTTTTTTACCCTCTTCATTCTTAGAAGAAAAGTTTATTCCAGCTTCAGTTTGATTTTTCATGTTTTTTTTTTTCTTTTCAACATTTGTGAAGTGCAAGACTCTCCTGAATCTTCATATGGATATTAAATTGCAAAGCGTTTCCTCATCTAAATTCAATGAAGATTCAGCAAGTGATACTTTTTTCCCCTAATTTTTGGGAAACTTGTTTGATAGAATTCAGATTTAATACAAAGTACCTAGACCAAGGTATAAGCTACAACTTTTTTTCTTTTTTGTCTAGACAAGGGTGGAAATTTTCTTGAATTCTGAACTGATTAACAACTGATTGTCCTAGCCTAATCTTTGTCACATGCATTACAAATAGTACTGGAGCTGTTTCCGGTAAGGGATTGATCCAAGTGGTGAGATTGAATTTTAACTGCTGTCGTCTGAGTAAATTTGCATCAGAATTCTATTATTTCCAGAATACTGTGTTACAAAATGGAGCTGCAAATAATTTCATGTCATGTTCTTAAGCCCAGCTGGAGACTAAACACCGCACAGTCACTTGCTTGTGGTGGAATGGGGAGGAGAATTGTAGTAAAATTTGTGTGTTGAGATGGGAAAAACTTATTAATTGAAAACAAAAATAAAGTAAAATAAAACAATGGTAAGGGTAATAATGGTAAATAATAATGATTTCAAAAAGGAAAATAATACAGGTAACGTACCATACAATTGCTCTCCACTCACTGACCAATGCCAGACCTCCCCTTCTTGATCCCAGATCAGCTGTGCTTCCAGCTGACTCCCCTCTGTTTATACAGTGGGCATGACCTTTCCCAGCTATGATCCCCCTCCATTTTTGGTGTTTTTCTTTTGTTTTTTTACAGAATTACAGAATATTCTAGGTTTTAAGGGATCACTGAGACCAATACTTAAGTGCATGGCCCATATGCAGACCATTCCTGCAGACCATTCCTTGGTGTTCTAGCACCAGGCTCTGATCACCCTGCAACTCCTCACTGGCAGAGCATGAGACAAAGGGAAAAAATAAGTCCTTGCCATAGGATATGTATGACTTAGCAAAACCCCAGAACATCAGTGTGCTATCCACACCACAGTCATTCTGAATCCAAAGCACAGCACTGTAACAGCTGCTGAGAAGAAATTAACTCTAACCCAGCTGAAACCAGGACACATGCGTAAAGTAGTCCTTCTCCTTGAGGATTTTTTGTTCTGTGTAGAAAGAAGAGCTTGGATTTATCAAAAATTTTAATTCTAACTAAAAAGCTTATCTAAGTTCTCCTCACTATGCAACAAAGGAAGCTACCATCTTTGTTGGGATTTTAAAATTTCAGTTTAAATATAAAACAGATGGTCTTTAGATGAGCCTGTGTCTATCTGTCCACACTGAAAACTGCTAATTAGAGCATGTTAGCAATCACTAAATTCAGCTGAAATCTGTGAGAAAGAGCAGTAACTTAACTCCAGGTTCTTCAAATTACAATTGTGTGTCCAGCTACATAAAGATTTTCTTCCTCTGGTAGGAGTTCCTGTTTTATCCAAATAGGGTGCAGAGATCTGTTTGGAGCAGGAGTCTAGAATCAGGTGTAGGTTACTAGATTTTTATTTCTCTGTAAATAAGACAATAAGTCTGTATTGGATATCAGTACATTTTTGTAAGTTTCCTGTGCTGTACAAAAATGTATTAAATGGCAATGGCTGAAATGTCTGTTGAATTCCCTGACAAGTCTAACACATCTCAGGTTAGCATATATTTTTATCACTTGCACAGGGGGTGGTTATGCTAAGTGCCACTGCCTAGCCTTGAAATCCTCCTTGTGCTTGGTCCTGGTTTCCCTGGGAGTGGCATTTATTCCAGGCAGAGTTTTCTGTTGTAATTGCAGAGTACGGAACAGGAGCTGCATTCTTCCTTTATCTTTCATGGAGGCTTTTAAAACTTGTCTGTTGAGGGAGTGCAACTATAGGCAAATGCTTATATGAAAATAGAGGATGAAAGTTTGCTCCAAAACTAGAATAGAGAAAGGAACCTATGGTCTCTGTAGAAGTCCTAAATACAAAGTTATATTGTATTTCATGTGAATGAGCCAGATGTATAGAAATCAGCTTTGAAAGGGACAGGCTTCAGGCTGGGGCTGCATGGATAATGCTCTGGATTACTTCAAGAGATAAGTCAGCTGTCAGACATGAAGATACAGATCAGGCTGGCAAATCAAAAAGGACAGTCTGCTGCTACACTTTCTTGGGATTTGGGATTATTGCAAAATTATTTTTCTGCTTAGGTTTCAGCTCCTGGTCTCATGTTGGTGACACGTTCCTGCTCTTTTGCTTGTGCTTTGCTCAGATTTAAGGAAGCTTCTGAAGTGAAAATATATAAAATTTGGAATTAAAATTTTTTATTGTTCATTTGGTCTTCAGTCTGCAAAATATTTGCCTGGAAATTAATGATAACAAATACTCCTAAATATATTTTACTCCCACAGTATCCCAAACTGATCTCATTTTAAACACATGCACACTTGAAATAGAACCTTCAACTGTAGTCTGTTCCTGTGAGACTTGGAATTTTTTCTTAGAAGTTTATATTTTTCTTGTTCACAGGATATTCAGCAAAAATTATCTAAAAAACCAACACATTCTTCTGCACTTTTCCTCTTTAAGCAGTGACTTTACCTTTGTAAATGTATCTTCTAGCAAATTTACACTGATTTGCTTTGAAGTTATATTTTCTGTGAAAATGAATACTGCTTGGAAAATAACGATGAATTATAATTTTTTAAATTTAAAATGGTACCATTCGTGCTATTTCATGCATGTTAATTTACAGTTGTATTTTCAGGTATGAGAAAATTCTTGAAGAAATATTGAATGTGATTTGGTGCATCTCATGCAATGTCAAGCAGATATACTTCAGCAGTGTCAGTGCATTTGACATGCCTTTTAGCCACTTAAAGATCTAAGAATAAAAGCAGCAATAAAAAGTTGGTTGATGACTCAGTCAATCTGCACATTACCTTGAGCCTGGAATTCTTTGTTTCTGTTTTCCCTTCAATCACCTTGTAATTCATTGTTGCAGTAATCTGATATGAATATGAAAGTAATGAAATTGAATATTGTAGTGTGACTATTGATGCTGCAGCTGCAACTTTATTTAAAAGGACTAGTGAACTATGATAATACAGACTAGACCTAAACATTAGCAGAGGCCTGGAGCAGGCACCAGTTTGAGAGGGAGTGTGAAGGCATTGCAGCTCTTGTGTCCAACCAGAATCCAAATTAGAAGGCAGGGTCTTAGTCACCTTCCTCTGCTGTGTGAGACACAGGGCACTGGAACTGAAACTTTCCACACAGGGCACAAAATCTGAAGTCTGGAGACAGTACCACGTACTGGCTGCCCTGCTTGGGCTGAAGCTGCACTCAATTTGTTCCTTACAGCTGCATTTACTTAGACTTCTATTTTAATTAAATCCTCCCACCACTACAATAAGTGCTTCAAGGAATGGGGCTGTCCAGCCTGTCAAGCACATCCAAGCACTTTCATTCAGCTTGGACATGATGCATAAGGGGCTGTTTGGCACCTGTGCAAAAACCACATCTGCCCCTCTACCCCAGGAAGCAGGAATTGGTCTGTTCCCAGCCTTACCTCAAACTGCCTGAATGAACTTGTACACCAAACTGGGTTCTGTGCCTCCCTTTCCCAACACGTGCTGCTCTACTGGGGAACCTGGAGGGGGAAAAGCACTCCTTCCTCTCCTCATTGTGACATGTACTGGATGACATAAGAAAGAGGAAAGTGGGGACACTATGCTATTCTGAGAATTCATTTTGTCTCTTGTTTGAATGATGTAAAAACAAAACAACAACACCAACTTGCTCTCTGATTACATCCTCGTGTTGAGTCTTTGGTTTTTTTATGCAAGAACTCTGGACAAATTCTTCACCTTAGAGCTGCAGTGTGTTTTAAGAACAAGCTCTGCATATAAACTATACTAGCTTGGAGATTTTCCTGCAAAAATCTAGCTACACACATATTTGTGATGAAAAGAGCATATATTATATTCATAAAATATGGATGATTTTGGATTTGGTTTGGTGAAGGAAGGGCTTGGTTGTTTGTTTTTTTTTTTTTCCCAGTGCTCATTCTCAGCTGTCTCTCTTCCACTGTGCTATTTCTCTTTGTTCATGATTTAAATGTTATGGTGTTTCTCACTTTTTTTCAGGGCCCTGTTCAGAGTGTTTCTGTGTGTTAGCTAAACAGCAAGTGATAGTGAAAAAAAATTTCCTTTTGCTTCTGTTTTTAAGCTGATAATTTTTTGTTTGTTTTCTTCAATTCAGGTTTCTCCTGGAACAACTGTGATTTTGAAACCAATCTATGCAAATTTCTTCCTGAATTCAATTTGCAGACTGGCTGGATAAGAAGAAATGGTCAATCTGGCATGGGACCACCATACTCTGACCACAGTGGCAATGAGAGTGGTAAGACTCCTCATGTTCTTTGAGGAAAAAATGGACTCTTACAAATCATGTAGCTTTCTATTTAATTTACTAAATTATGCTAATTTGTTGATTGTTCAATTATATTCTGCCACATGTTTTCTGAGTACTTGTGTCTTTGCAATAAGGATGTTACGTATGTGATGTGCTTTTAGCAACTTCAAGTTTTGCTTGTGTGTCTCTCAGAAGAACATCCTGCTGTGTGTATTATGCTTCCAAAGTTAAGGTTGCTCTTAAATAAATGTTGATTTAAACCAATGCTGGCACAAAAATGTGAGCAGCTACCAAAAATTTTTCTTAAACACAAGCTTTATTTCAAGTAAGCAAGTTGTGAAATTGTTAAATAATAAAGCCTTTCTCATTAAGAACCACATTTAAAACCCCAAAAGTACCATGGAATCCAAATATAGCAAACTGAGAATAATCACTTCAAGTGTTTGTTGCACACAAAGCAAACAGTTTAGTCACCTGTATTGTCCACATTTGCTTGTTTTGGGCCCTCAGCCACTGTTGTATCTGCCAGGTGGGAACTGTGCAGTGGTCACATTAATCTAAATTATTTTATTGAGGTATCAGGAAGCTCGAATATTTGTAGCTATTCAGCTTTTTGAAAGATTGTGTACTCAGATCAGTGAACTGAATAGTTAAGGAGATTTAAATACATTTTGCTAATTTGCTTTTATTTTTCTACCTGGAGAATTTCTAAACTGTGCTTTCATTTTCTAAATGCTGATTCTAATCCCCTTGGAAATATTTATCTTCCTGTGGGAATGAGTTGAGTTTCCCACTGCTGGTGACTCAACAGACTATGTAATCAGTTTTATGCTGGTTCCTGCTTAAAACCCAGAAATTATTCTCTACTGTGACAACTGAGCAGAGTATGATCTATGGTACAGTGTCAAAGGGAAGACTTCCTGCCATCAGGATAAAACACACGTTAGCAGAAAAGCAAAGATCCCTTGGCACATTTAACTCTTTTGAAGATTTATGTAAACATTTACTAGAACTCAAAACATTTCTTAAGTCTGTCTCTCATGGGTCTTTTATTTTTCACTTGAACAGACCAGTGACAAACACTTTAAAAGAGCCCCAAAACAAAACACAACCTGATTTTGCTAGATAAAACAATTCTCAATGCAGAAGTCTAATGTGAATTGACTGTTCAAATAATTTCTTAAAATTACTATTTCTTCTCTATCTGTGTAAAACTTAAAATTCCTGTGGTGGGTGAAAAATAAATTTTTTAGTTTTAGACACTTTTTTCTTTAGAGAACTAAAAGAAAAAAACCAAAATTTCATGGAAGCTAACATCCAATGGAACAGATTGGAGTCAGGGACAGGGCTCTGCAGAGCCCCCAAGCCATCTGTTGTGGGTAGGAACAATACCCTTTCAGCTGGCAGGCTCTGGAAATGCTGCCTGAGCAGTCAGGCAAGGTCTGGAACCTGGGGCAGCATGGCCATTGCTCTGGCAGCAGAAAGCTCCTCTGGGCATTGCTCAGCTGCCTCCAGCCCTCAGGGGCTCTGCAGCTCCACACAGGAGTCACAGGTCAAGGTGGGCAGTTCAATAAATTAAGGATTTAGATCTTTTGATCGATCCTCTCATATTTGGTTAATGTATTAATCTTCATTTTTAGGATTTCTTTTTCCTTGAGTCCTGCTTGGCCTTTTTTCTCCTTCATCTTCCTCCTTTCATTAGCATGTTAATGTCACAGGACAACAAGTTACTCAATGTTGTTTGGAGTTTGGGAAGTGGAAGAGAAGAAAAAGGAAGAAAAAGTTATAAAAATAGATCAAGTTCTTTTCTGTTCTTTATTTTTCATCTTGCTTCCTTAACATCTAACATATTTAAAATCTTTGTTAGCAGGAAGTGCCAAATTTTGCAGTATTTGATATCCAAAAATAAAGTGGTTGCTTTCCATCTGTTATAAGATCTGAAACAATTCCTGTCAGGAAGAGACACAATCAGTCAAAGGGCATTGCAACAACCACAGTTCACTGACTCCTCTTGAGCTGTTCCACTTTCAAGGGAAGCAAGGAATTTCATTGTTTTGTAAATGAAAGATAATGATATCTTTAATGGTAGCTTTAAAATTCTGAAAACAACTTTTTATATTGGCAATGTGTACAGGGATACCACATCTTTCTCTCAAGGTGTGGCAGTGTGTTAATTTAATCGGTTAGGCTTTCTATACTTTTGTACTTGTTGGGTTCCCTGTATCCCACCCCTCGATGGTTCCTTTGTTTAACTCACATGACTTCGGCACCTGCCATGCGGCACACGGTTAGCTGCCTGTCATGTCTCCCGCCTTTGTAAATCCCTCCTATTTTTCCCCTGATTAGTCCAAGTGATGTTCTATTACACCTGTATCCCCTGGCAACCTGCCCCGGTTGGCTGGCAGTGGCTGGCCACCCCCTTTGTCCCCCCTCCGAATCCTTCGGACAAAAACCCCCTGCACCCCTCTCCCCCCGGAGCAGTTTCGGGCTGAGGAGGTGTTTGCAATAAACCCTCTGTTCGTCTGAAATTGTTTCCTCCTTTCTTCCCACTGCCGTCGAGTCTCCATCGCTCGCATAAGCCTCTGCCAGGCAAAGAACCCACAGGAGTCAGAACTGCTTGTGAGCTTGCAGACTGACCCCCTAACACTCTGTCGCTGTGTCTGGGCCAGCGGTGACAGAGCCCGTTGGCTTTCTGTGAGCACACCGACGCATCAAGGCAATTTTCCAAGCAGCCACAACCCAGAAACCACCAGTTTTCAACCTATAAAAACATCACAGTCTTCTCTCCATGTTCCCCAACCTGCTGAAAGATATGAACTGTCATTATAAATGTGTATTGTTGTTTACAGCAGTTGGATGTTTAGGCATGAAATACATTATCCACTCAATCAATGGAGTTTATAGTCATTGGATCAGCTTTCTGAGTTAGTCTCTCTATGTCCCAAAATGTTGCACTTCTGAGTATTCAAGACATCAGCCCATGAAACATTTTGGAATCCTACTTAAAATTTTAGCTGGAACATGTAGCAATACCATGAAAATATTGAACATGAAGAAAAGCTTGGAACGCAGTGGCTACAAGTGCTGGTAATCTTTTCTAGGGAAACAATTCTGATTGGCTTTTTAGTTATTAATTTATATCTGTGCATGTAGCTCTTCTTGTTATATTGTTGGTTTTTTCCCAAGCTTCTAAGTTTTCTGTTTTTATTCCTTTTAATAGCTTATTTCCTTTCATTGTCCTCTGAAATGCAATCCTCTTCTGCAGCTTTAAGGACAAACATTTTCCTTCCAACTGATGAAGAACACCTTTGCCAGGTATTTTGATGCACATTCTTTGTATTACACAGTATTTCCCTGTAATAATTTCCCTGTACTGTATTGCCACAGTATTTCCCTGGAATAATCAGACTTTCTTCTTTTTCCTAGATTAGATTTCATTATTGGGTCAGTCAAATGAGTGGAACACTTACGGTGGGGCTTCAAAAGCACTCTGAAGATACTGTTACAAACATCTGGCAATTTTCAGGAGAACTACGAAATCAGTGGAACGTAAATACCATTACAATCAACAGCACTGAAAAGTATGAGGTTAGTAAATTGAGGTTACTTTAAAGGACACTTCTTAAGTGGTTTATAAATTGTGGACCTTTTTAATAGGTCAGCACTAAATATTTTATAAATGAGAAGAAAGCGCTATCATAAGGTAAACAAGAAAAAAGCCATTTTGAAGATCGTAGTTTGCATTAACAAATACAGCTTGCTCTTATCCCTTATTGGTGTTAAAACTGACACCAAATTTTGCTTAAATTGTGCTTCTATCTTAAATAAAACAGTCTCATTGAGCCATAAATTATCTACCAGGCCATAGAGGCGATATATTATTGATCTTAACCTTAAATACAGAATTCTCTCAGCCTTAGTCTAACTGGACTGATAAACTCAAGGTTTCATTTATATAGGAAATTGCATTTTATACTATGAGATACTGTTTTATAGGGGTACTGCAGGTGACAAACACTGTACTTAACTATTAACTGCAGCTTTGAGCCTTTGTTACAGAACACATACAAATGGTTTAATTTTGTTTGAAGACACTGAAAAGCAATGCAAATGTCATAGGCTATTTAAATGTTTTGACATGTGCATTTACAAAAAACATTAGCACAGGAAGTGTAACTTAGGGCTATAACATTGTGGATGATGTACACTCACTGCTATGCATGATACTGGATAAAAAGTGGGGAGCAGAGAAGAAAATGAGAGGCCTTTCCTGCTACAGCAGTTGCTGAGATGTTGCTTACCATACAAACCTGAAGACATGGCAGCACAACCTCGTTTCAATAAACCAAATGAGTAACAAAATTACTTGACTTCCACATTGTGCTAGAGCATCCAAGAGGATCTTGACTGGTGAAGTAATACCGGCCTGCTCAGCTCTTCTGAGAATGTGTATTGCAAAATACCTGTACCCAACTCCACACAAGTATTAACATTGTTATTGATCAATAACTACCTCTACCTGATAAGAGTGTACGTATTAGCAATCTGAGGTTTTATTGGAAGGGTTTACCTCTACATTTATTTTTTTCATCATTCATATTACTTGGAAAATTGACTGAGTATGGGAATGGTTAATATAATATGGCATCTACTTCCCCTTGCTAGGTCAAATCCTAATTAGATTATTGCTTGCAAATCTGGTTATCCTTTGGCCTCTATCAAGTGAAGTGATGGGCAGAGTCCATCTTCAAAGAGGCAGGTGTCAGACTTCCTGCAGTAATCAGTAACTGACTTAAGAAACACAGCTCAGCACCTCAAAACACAGTCTGAAGCTGAGCAAATTTTCTTCTGTTTGCACATTTTGCTCCAGTGACAAATTGCAAGATATCACTGTCATACAAGTGAATGCAATTCACTTGCTCTTTTGCTCTTGTTCTTTTATATGACAAGCCTACAGGTATACCTGTGGCATTTTTCAAGATAAGATTTTGATCATTAATGTTTCTATGGAAAAAAATGATGGGAGACAAATAATTTTTATTTGGATGTACAAATCACTTTGAAATAGTGAATAGCTTTAATACTTTTGACCATTTTAAAAACACATTTGAAGTGAGATTTAAATTAAAATCTACCTCTGAATGTCCACTGCTTATTTTCTTCACTCATTTTGATGTTGAATATTTAACACTTAAGCCTCTTCTTACTGAGAATCTGGATTATATTTATGGGATACAGAATTTATTTTGGCATTTAAAAACCTCAATTTCATGGAATTCTGAAATAAAAAGATTGCCTTTGATTTAACTACTGATCAAGCAGAAAGCTCAGTTTGTCTGTTTTGGGTGGGATTTGGAGAACTGTATCACAGTTTTCTCTTCTAAGCTACATTTCCTCTGGTATACTGAGAACAAATTTCTGTCTCCCAGATTCAGGAAGGGAAAGGGTTCTAGGCTTGGGGTTCATTTGTGTCTTTGTACTTGATTCCTGTTTTGCCTTGTGCTTTGTTGCTGTGCTGCACTCTGCTGCTGTGGCTGCGTTGCGGAGTCAGCCCTGCAGTCCCACTGCCCTTCCATGCCACCAGTGGAGCTGCAGTGGTCATTTGATCTGGTGCTTGCAGATATTCCACAGATACAGATCATTGCAGTTATGAGCAAATAGTGCCACTAAGTAGGCGTTTGGGTTGGGTTGGTTTTTTTTTTTTTGTTTTTTTTTTTTGTTGTTTTTTTTTTTTTTTTTTTTTGTTTTTTTTTTTTTTGTTTTGTTTTTTTGTTTTTTTGTTAGCGACTTGGGAGCTTAAAGAGCTCTAGACTCTGTGTGAGAAGGAAAACTGAACGGTTTCTTTCTGGAGCAAACTTGGGTGTGAGTCACTTTGGTTATTATTGGACTGAACTCAGGGAGGTCAGCTGGGTATCAGCACCAGATAAAGCTTGGATAATCTTTTTTAAACACAGGAGAAGCTGGAGGCATCTAGTAATATTACCTTCTGGAAGTGGGGAAATTGAGACACTGCTCATGAATTTTAGGAAAACACAGGTTTATACATACTTCATATGCTCTGATGGACTCTGAACTTGAAGCAGCCACTGATTTTGCTCCAGCAAAGTGAGCTAGTCCCTCTTCAGCATTGTCTAAATCACTTTATCTCACTATATAATAAAATCTGACTATGAAACCCCAACTGCAAGCTATAGGATGATATATATTTTAGATAAAGTTATTAATAACTAAATTTTGAGTTCAAAATGAAACATCACTGTGCAAAGGAAAAATATTTGTCAAATCCTTGATATTAAATAATATTTCTGCACTATATTGTTTTAGGAACTTATCTGAAACCATGCCATGATGGAAACATAAAATAGGAATACACTATCTGGTCTTTTTGTTGTGATGCCATGAAAGCACACATTAACTGCTCATATCATTGCAGCAGAATTCAATAATTCAAAATACTATTTTCTGAAACAAATCAAATGAGAAAATTTACAAGATGCTGTATTTAATTCATGTAAACATATTTTGAATGTGATATGGCTGTCATTCTTCTTGTGCAAGCCAACCACAGGTTCAGTAAAACAAACAAAAGACAGAAGATTATACCCCTCCAAAGAATTCCAGTTCATAATATAATGGTCATGTCACTGGATAAGTTGTGTCATCCTGTACAGCAAAAAACTCTGTTCTTGGTAATTTATAGGTTTTCTGCATCAATCTGTATAACTAGACACAGTATTGTTGCTGAACTCTCAAGGCAATATTCGAAAAATTATTGCTAACACTGTGAATTCCTTATTAAGAGCTAGAATGTACCTCTAGGTAGATTGTGCCTCCAAGACTCTGGAAAATCCTGGGACTGTTTCATCCCAAGATGTGCCTAGGGAATAATGTAAGGAATGTTATTCATAAGATTGATTTGTTGGGTTGTTTTGATTGGTATGTTTTTGTTTTCCCAAGGACTGTGACTGATCAGTCAGTTCCCTTGTACAACACTGCAGAAAAGGTCTAATAGTCTGTACATTTACAAATGTGGATTGAAATCTGCCCTTAAGATGGAAAAGTAAAATATTTGTAACTTCTTGTGTATAGAAGACTTTGGTGGGGGAAAAAGTGCCACTGTTGTAACATTAGAGTAAAATAATTGTCAACCAAGTACTCCTCAAGGTTTGTTTTGGCTAAAAACATGATGAAAAGCTTCTGAATAATGGTGGGTTTTGCTCTGACTTTTCTCCAGGTTTCTGAGAAATTCTGAAATCAACCAGAAAATGTTCACATTTCTAGTCTCTGGTGAAATAATGGCTTGATAAAACATGAAATCCTTTGTGTTCTATTATTTAACTGTCATGATCCTTGCTGAGATTTTAAGGCATTTTATTGTGATTTTGAGATCCTTCCTGTTAAATTCTACTTTAGTGATGAATTGGATGATTGGACTACCTATCTATGCTTGGGTGAAAAAGCCACAGATGTGTGAAAAAGCCATGAGGGTAATCTTCCAGAATTGTTAAATGTGTGATCAGAGTTCTCGTATTTCCAATAGACACTCCATTGACTTGACTGGCCTGGATTGTGTCCTTTTCTGTTTTGTAAACAGGTAAACTCTTTTTCTTGTTGATTTGCTGTTAATCTCTTTAGGTTATCTTTTTGGGGATGGTGGAGACCCAGAGACAAGGTGAAAGTGTTGCCATTGATGATATCACCTTTAGTGAAGGATGTTCCATAGCACATGGTAAGAATACCTGGTTTTCAAGAGCCAAGTCATTTTACATTGTATTTTCCTTGGATTAAAAGAGAAAAAACAATGCAATTGTTTTGCTGTTCAAAGACTTTTTAAACTCTGTATGTGTTTTCATTTGGTTCATTTTAATTTCCCTAAGCAATCACCTGTACTTTCACATCTAAACACAGCTACAAAGGAAGAAAATAAATAGTTTAAATAATCTGATACATTAGGCTCAGCAGGTAAAAAAATCTGCTGTTTTTAGCTGAAGAATTGATGTGTTCAGCCAGCTCAGGCAAAGCTTTGGAGCTGACTAGGAAGATTCCCAAGGCAGTCATGTATTTCTGAATGCAGGAAGGTCCTGATCCTCAGCTGTGCAGTGGGGTTGTGCTGTTCTGCTCTGCTACATCCAAGAGCTGCTATGTCAGGCTGGTCATCTCTGCAGTCAGACCATCCCTGCCTGTCAGGATTCTTTAGCAAAACATTTCCTATTTTCCTTTTCAACCCAATGTGTTTTCATGGAAGAGGAGCACCACCCATCCTAGCATAAATTAAGGTGCTTGCTGCTCTGTATTACCAAGAGTATTGGCCTCTGGCACCTACTTCACATCCTCAAGTGAGTGCAGCTCTGAGTCAAAACACCTCTCTTTGTTTTCCTTACTCTTGGCATGGGCACAGAGGGTTTAGACTTGACTCAAGATATGAAAAGCAGCGTTTGGCACAGACCAAGCTGGGTTACGTGGTTGGTTTTGTGTGGACCATACTCCTAAATAATGCACTCTACATTTCCCTGTAGGAAAAAACTATTGAAAAGAGGTGCACATGGGTATTAAAATGTTAGAGTGCTAAGCAATTTCAAGCAGATACAATTAAGAGCAAGATACAAACCCTAATTTAATGATGCCAGCAGACATATGTATTTAGGTTTCTATAATTCTAAAAAGCTGTGTACTTGTTTCACCAGTTCCTGCAGGAGATCTATTTGTAAAAATACACTGAGTTTTGCAGTAAAGTTCTTCTAAAGCAAAAAAAAATCAAACCAAAAAAACTCAGCTAAGAGATGAAACACTGTCTCAAAGAGATGGAAAAGGTAAAAAAGTAAACTGATATATGTTCTCACCATATCTTCTAAATCCAGGTGTTAAACTTACCTTACCTTACACTGCAACTGTTGAACTCAATGCTGTGGGTTATGGATTGAGCTGCTGCACTGTTAAGTGCCTCGGGTATATTCTAATAACAGCCAGTTCTTATCCTGTGTTTCCTCATTAGGAGAAGTCAACTTCATTAGGTGACATCTAAATGGCTCATAGCAGTCAAAAACAGGGTCAAAGAATCTTAATTTTCTCCCTGAAAGAGGAATGTTACTACTGAACGTTTTCCAATAATTAAAACAAAAGGTCAGACTGATGGTTGGTTGAATTTGAAATAATTTTTTCTCTAGTCCTTTTGGAATGTCTGGATGAGTAGGATTTTAATGAAAGCACTTTAATTTTGTGAAATCCCTTGTTGAAACTTGCATTTTTAATGTACCTGTCATGATTTTTAATG
The DNA here is from genome assembly GCF_021018805.1 of Prinia subflava. Lineage (NCBI taxonomy): Eukaryota > Metazoa > Chordata > Aves > Passeriformes > Cisticolidae > Prinia > Prinia subflava. Next base: position 134,510,923 of record NC_086247.1, read on the forward strand.
ACAGTACAAATGCACATAAGAGATGACCTGGGCATTTGTATTCATTAGTATGACTATGTTTTTAGGGCTGTGAGTAAAATATCTTAAAATTTTGTGCTTTCAATTGTTTCTTGGTACAAACTGTGATGGTCAAATATAAAAGTAATTTCATTATGCTTTGGGTTCTTTCTTCCCTTCTATCCCTCCCCTGTTTCCTATACTGCCCCACTTCAGTCTGTTGTCCAGTTCTGCATTGAAAAAAATATAACTAAAACCCTATCTTCAGTATAGTAATTTAAGATACTCCACAGTTTGTAGTTTTCCCAACAGCCACCAAATAGTTTTTTGTTACTCAAAACCCACAGAGCTCTTTATCATACATTTGAATATAGGCTGCAGAAAAAAAAAAACCCCAAACAACTTTGAGTGTAAAATAGAAAATATTGATGTTATTTTCTGAAACACATGTAATGCAAAATCTCCTTTAATTATACCTTTAGTAAACCTTCTGTTGAAAGGCTTCATATTCTTATCCAAGTGGCTGCTCTGCAGAATTCCCTCTCAACTCCCAAAGAATTTATACATGTGAAGAACCTCACTAAGACTGTCCTTCTGATCTCTACTAGAGATGAAAGCAAAGAGCTCCAAGGCATGAAAGTGGAATGCTTTAAGGGGAATGAGGCTTTTGTCCTCCTTAAGTCACTTGTAATGCAGAAATGACAAAGCCTCACTGCAAAGTTATGGGATGTTCCAGGAAAACTGAAGTAATTATGTATGTATTACTTACAATGTATAAATTTTGACAAAAATCCGGTATGAATGCTTCAGCTGACAAAATCTTAATTCCTTAGTTAATTCTAATCCTGCAAAGACATAGCCTTTAATATTAGAAAGCAGGTATTTGAGATGAACTGCTACAGGGATGGGAGTCAGAAAATCCAAAATATTAATCTTACTGTTGTCTGACATGCTGTGGCATTAAGAGCTGGAAAAAAGTATTTTTTAAAAACAACCAAAAAAGGTACTTTTTGAAAACTAACAAGACCTCAAAATTAAAAAAAAAACCACCACAAAATTACTCAAAATGTTTTGTATCATTACTTCAAAAGCATTAAAATAAGATCTTGATTGCTTTTGAAAGAATTTGCAAATATTTTTTGAATGTTGGAATTTGACACAATCCATCCTTTTCCAGACTCTTGTGGAATTTTGCATTTTCCATAAGAAAAACGTTTTTGACAAGTTCTTTCCCACATAATACACATGGTTTGAAAACAGTGCATATTTATTTAGCACTGGCACAAGGAGGAAATGAAAGGTTTTCAGCACTGCCTGGACAGGCTGTTTCATTGAGGTGTCAGTAATGTGAATAATACAAGGTCTCTCAGATAAAGGGGACAGTAACATCTCTGTAAACTAACCTGAAACTGCTCTCTCCATACAGTTAGGAATGTTTTCCCTGAGATATCCTGACTGCAATTTAATAACGTGTCTTAACCAGGAGATTACCTTTCCCCTGCAATAACATTAAGAAGTGGAACTTCCATTGTCATAGTGCAATCCTGCTTAAAATCCTGACCATTGCCAAAGGCAACTGGATTAGTCAGGCATGCTGTGCCCTTAAAAAGCTCTCAGAAATATGGGGTGATGCATCCAGAACCTTTCTTTCTCTAAAAAAAAAAAGTGTTCTGTTACAAGTATTGTGGAGATGCTGCTTAGTTTAACCTCATTTAAAAGTGATTTTTCTGTAGCCATCACCTAGAAGAGTACATAGGTATTTCTTACTATTACATGTCAGTTTTTATGTTACCTGGCAACTCTCTCTGCAGAATTGAATTCTTGAAGGTTGTGATGACTGGCTAGCATGAATAACACTCCTTTGCTTTGAAAGAAGCATCTGTCTTGAGGGAATGATTTCTTAGAATATTAAAGATGGCAGTCTGAAATACAGGGCAGCAGTCAGGGATACACAGGCCTTTTGAAGAGGCAGAAATGCTGTCAGGGAGTTAATTAAGCACAGTTTTCTAATGGGGAATAGTCTCATAAATAATGACCTCTTAAGAAGAGATTGTTTGTGTTTTAGCACCACAGGTTTCCACTTTTGAGCTCGGCCTCTGCGAGTGGCACTCGGAGCAGCTGCCTGAGCCTGCTCGGAGGGCAGGGCTGCAGGCTGGGCTCAGGATTGCCTCCTGCTCCTTCCTGAAGCATCCCAGCAACAACACCGAAGGTGGGGACTTAATTTAACTCAAAATTACTGCCTGTCAGGAGGAATATAGTACTTTTTGTGGCAAGATGGTGCCACAATGCCAAAACAGAACAGAATTACAAAAAGTAATTGTATGTATTATGTACTTAAATTAGGTTTTGTTTTGGCTGTTTAATAAGGGCATCGTGAGCACTCCTGCTGAAAACACAGAAAATATTTTATTATAAGAATTAATGAATTTTTTCAGGTATTCATGAAATATTTTAACATAAGAATTCCAATATAAACTAACAGCTGATTTATTCTCCAGTTTATTCTTTGTATGAGATCTGTGCAAGAATTTGGTGAAATTAAATTAAATCAAATCCGTCTAAGCCCACACAGCCCTTGAGTACTTTTTTCTGTTTTGTTTTGATTTTGATACTTGGCATTTTGACTTGTGTAGAACTGCTCTTCTTCAGCATACAGTCTAGAACTTAATTTTAAACCTTTCATTAGGGCAACTGTAAATAAAAAAATATTCTAGAAGATAGTGGCCTGCCTTTAAAATAAATAAAATTAGTCCAGCTGCAATTTTAAGAAGTAAGGAGCGACACTTGTTTTTGAAGTTACTGTCTAGTGTGTGTCTATGGGTTTATGGGAAATGTTTTTGAAAGCTTAATGGATATAAATCTCTAAATGTTCTTTTGTGAGATGGAATTGTCTTGCCTGGTAAGTGTTTGGCTTGTGTACTGAGACTGCCTTCAGAGGGGTAAAGTTCATCTGGTTGTAATAGTACAGTTTGTGATGCAGCTTTGAAGAAGAGATATTGAACATTGAACCCAAAGAAATGGAGCACATCTCATTGGCAGAAGCAGAATGAATGTTAGATATTGTTTTTATTTTTAAAAAAGATTTTTAAAATAAATTTTAGCATGCATTTCAATACATTCTAGTAACCATAAGTCAAATTATCATTGAACATCAAGGAAAAGTGCCTGAGTGTACACACTATGTTAAAATTAATTTTTGCAGGTATGTATAAGGGAGAACATAGAGTAAAGCAGATTTTTTCCCCTTAAATGTGAGAAGAGTCATATCATCTTCCAATTTCTATTGGGGTATCTAACAAAAAATGAGACTTTTCATTTGATTTTACTTGAGAAACCTCCTGAAAGTCATTGTATCTGTGCCATACCTTAACATGACATCTTGAGGGCTAGTAAGGGGTATGGATTTCCCTTTTTAAGCAATATTGAGAAAAGATACTGATATTCTGTAAGGGCTTTTACAGGACTATATAACAAGCAAAGTCTGTGGAAAGAGAATATATTTGGGAAAATTTCCTGCATATGTGCTTGTGTGTTATTGTATGGATATGCACAGGCAGCTGAGTAGGCTGAATTTCTCCAACTGCTTGGGGACTTTCCCTGTGCTTCTAAGCCATAAAGAAAAATGAAAATGTGTGAAGAAACAAGCATAGAGACCACACACAGAATATGATTCATCATGAACATTGAAAAGTATTGAAAATCTGAACTGTGACTGCTGACCTTTCAATAGATTCAGTATTTCTATTCATGCAGATGTACTGAGACATCAGTGAGGAGGTCAAATATAAAATAAATTCTAAAAGCTAAAGAAATGGTATGCAAACTGCAAAAATGCAATGCTTGAGGGCTCAGACTTGCAATGCAAATAGAGCTTGACTAAGCTTTATATTCTGATTTTGATCAAAGCTTTCACTTCTATAAATAGAAGAGAGGTAAGAAATAAATTATGAAGAAGAGGCCTAAACAACGATATTTATAAAGAAAAGATTTCTTATAGCCTTTGAATAATCTTCCCTTGCTAGTATCCCTAAATTTAATAAAATACTTTCTGTCCTTGGAAGACATTCTTTCTTTGTTCCTTTATTGCTTTGTTTCTCTAGTTATGTATTGTAGGTAACTTATCCATAATTTTTCCTCTTAATTTCTCCAATGTCAAAAGTTCTTACAGAGGTTTTATATTCCCCTGTAATACTGTTCAGAGAGTACCTTTTTCTTGTTTCCTTTATTGATGTTTCATATATGCTGTCATAGTTTCCATAGTTTATGTTTCTTACATTGGATTAAGCAGACGCAATCACAATATCTGCATAAAACACATTCCCTAAAGAAGAGTAAGCCTGATTTTTTGGACACAGGATCATTCTGGATACTTCATAGGACTTTGGTTTATCTAGAACATTTGCCTTCTTGTCAAAAAAATCATGTCAACTCCTCTTTGCTCTGCTTTTAAAGATTCAAGTACTTGAAAGGAAAGAGGGAAAAGAATGTTAAGTATCACTGGGCTCAGAAACTAAAACTGGTTGGTTTTGTAATGGCATCAGAGAATTCTGAAGTTAGATAAAAAACTGGTAGCATATCTTCTAGGACTGCATATTTCTCTTATGCACAAGATAGTAGTCATAGACGTGTAGATGCTTTGTTCATGTCTGTCAAAGAGAAATATTTCCTTATATAAAGGTTAGTTGCTCTGGCATGAAATTACAACCTTAACTCCAAGGAAATTCAAGAGTATATTACAGTGTAAATCATTGCATAGCACAAAGAGTAAATAGGCAACAGAAGGAAAAGAACATGGTCCTCTATAAAAATGAGTATTTTTGCTAGTGAAATAACACTTTCTTCCTTCGCCTTGTGTAACATTTGCATTTGAGATAAGTTGTATTTAGAGAAATAAACACAGAAACTGCAGACTTAAGACCTTTAATCAGTCCTTGTTTATTATTTTAATAGTTGCTGCAGAAGGCAGAAAAATATTCAGTGACTCAGAAACCAGGGAAAAGAGCTGATATATTTAATAAAAAATATTTAGCTTTTTTATTTCTGAAAACTAATAGACACTGTTGAGGGGATGGAGAACTCCTTTAGATCTCTGCAGGAATGCTTTTACAAGGGCCATCAGGTCAAGAAGAGCACAAATTGCTTTTCTGCTTCAGGTGGAAAGACAATATGCTTCCAACATTTTGTTGCAGAAGTTCTGTCTGAGAAGTAAAGACCTTGATTACACAGTGGAGATGTGACTGCCTCCTGTAGCAGCAATGCAGATGACCTTTTGTTTTGTTTTGTTTTTTAAGCATTGCCTTAAAAAGCATATATCCTGGAAACCACAGTGGGAACAAAGCCCAGTTTCCACATATAACTGTCATTAGTTATTGAATGGTTGTAAATGTAAGAGGGCCGAGCTGGCACTTCTTGCAGGTTATAGCATGCAAAGTAAAAACTCTGAGATACTATTGACTGATGTAATTCATGATCTCTGGGGCTATCTGTGAGTAAAATTAAGATATATGTATATCTATTTAATAGGAAACAGATGACATCCAAGTCACATCATCAGCATGATGATCAGATTTCATTCTTTCTGGGATGGATCTTTGGTGTCATTACATGAGAGCGTTCCTTATTTTTAAAGACTGAGAAAAAAAAATTGTGAAAAAGTGACCTTTATTTTCTTTCCTTTTTTCTTCAGGCCATTTTGAGTGGTTAGAAGCTAATTACAGTGCCTTATATGAAAGGGCCCATCTAAACAGCTCCATGTGTCATTGTTCCAGCAAGAATTGCCATTTTCAGTTTCACTACTCCATGGAAGATAGCAGTGGTCTCAAGGCAGTGCTGCTGGTGAATCAGGTAAGGAGAAGTGTGTTCATTTCCAAACGGCAAAGGTAAGGCAGCCCAGGTGTTACCAGACAAAATGCAAGATACACCTGCTGCTACATGCCTGTCCCCCGAGTCAGTTTGTGCAAAAAATGACTTGGTACCATTGCACTGGTCTGTGCAATTGCAAAACCTGGGTGTTCGCCTTCTCAGCTATAAATTAATTTGATGGGTGAATGTTCTGCAATAAGACTTCAAGGACAAACCCAGCTATTACAAAATTAAATCAAATTCGGATTTCAGGGGGAAATCTGTAGTGACAGCTTTTCTAGCCTTCTTCCTGTTATGGAAATAAGAAAACAGGTGCTTTTGTCTATGGAGGCGTTGAAAAAGAAAGTTGTAGATTCATGATAACTGGAAAGTTCTTGAGTAAACACCTGCTTTGCTTTGCCTTGCCCAAGTGTTAGAGCAGTATTTTTTCTATTCTTCTACCTATTTATTAGTAGATAAAAGAGCCCTGCCAGGTTGAAACACAAATGTCAGATGAACATTGCTAACTATTTCCATATATCTTACCTCCCTTACCTTGTGAGACTTTCTAATATTAGGATGTTCTCTTTTGGAAGTCTGGTTTAATAGGTTAGTATTGATGCTTTGCACTGCTCCTTAATGAAAACAAGAGCAGTAGAACTACTCTCATTAAGTTAATGGCTCTCATATCTTGATGCTGGAGTTGAATTTTGTCATAAAGCAATACATATATTTAAATATTAGATCACTTCTTTCACAAAAAATCCCAAAGTGTAACACAACCAAAAGGTTTTAAAATAAGGACAGGTAATGGAAATAATTTATTTCTTTCCAATTGTGTCTTTGAATATTCATGAAAACAACTTCAGGCTTTTGCTCATGTTTCATTCATAAAAGCCAATAGTTGTATTTTTCTATGACCCATTATTGTGTCAGGGAATTGTAATATAATCAGTGTTCTGGTCAGAACACACAGAGTTTTGTGCCATAGTGCTTGCCAATAAATTCCCATGTATGACACTCACAGCAACCTTGAGACAGAATAGGAATATTGATTTCAGCAGTTCACCTAAGTAGCATCAATGGACCCAATTTAAGAGTTTTCTTTCCTTGAAAACAGAGCAAATTATGTAAGTGAAAACCATTTACAAGGAAACTGACGTCTGAGTTCCCATAGAACTGGGAGCGTAGATTGAATTAATTGATAAACTGATCCCTACATGCTCATTAGAAGAACATTTTCTGGCATTTATTACATCATTCCACTCTGTTTCGACTGGTTCTCTTGGCCCTTTTATGTTTTAGGTATTGAATTTCTTCTTCAATCAGAAGTGTATTTATGTATTGCATATAGACTTAGTTAAAGCTGATGTGAATTACTCATACTGCAAAACTTTCCAGAAAAATCTTCAGAAACATAAGCTCCTGCTGGTAGTTTCAGGAGAAATAAAACAACTACAGACTCATGTTTAAGATTTCTTAAACTGAAATGAAGAGAGATTTGGCTTTTACACATTTTTGCTACAGAATCATTAGGTTGTTTATGAAAAACAAATGAATCTTCAAAACCAGCCAATACTGGGAAACAGAAGTGAGGGTCAAGTGCTTGTTCTGACCCTGGAAGACAGCAGAGCTGCTGTCCTGGAAGCTGTCATTCAAAATAACCTCTCAGTTGTCTGTACCTTGCAGTTTCCTGCACATCCTATCACTATAATTATTGATCAAAACCTCTTGTCTTTGAATAACTCTTGCTAAACCCCAGCACTGACAGGCCCGACACACCTGGAGATTGGATTACACCCAATGCAGAGTTTCAGTACTGTTCTTAGAGGCAAAGATGTAAATTTATCCCTGGCCCTCCTCACTCTTTCAACAGAGAGAGCAAAGATGAGTGAACATATTTTCTAATATAAACATTATGGTATCAATCGGAAGACAGGGAATTTAAATTGCACTTGGGTATGAAGAAGAAGAAGGGAAATGGACTCCTTTTGTCAACAGAAACCTGCTGTTTACTTACATTTAACTTGCAGTCCATGATAATCTGCAGCTTTTCCTCTTTTATTGCTGGCTTGCTAAACTGTTCTTCATTAAACACTACTGCATGTGATCATTTGATTTTTGTTTCTTAATTATGACTCATATGTCTTTGAACTTTGTGTTATTGGTTTGGAAGTGGTTTCTATATACTGAGATGATCTTAAATGCAAATGATGTCCTTCAGAGTGCTTCTAATTCCTCCCAATATAGTATTATCTACATTGCTTTAAAATTTAGTTTTCATCCAAGTCTCCACACTCTCCAGTTAGTCAGCACTATAACTATATCAGGCTCTGGAACAGACCTATGCAGAACTTCATTATAATTTTCTTTTAGTTTAATAGAAAACTATTGACATCTCCTCTTTGAAATAAGCTTACATTTCTATTTGAACACATTTTACAGTAATTTCATCTACACAAAATCCCCGCAGTTTTTAAAGCATGTGTTATATAAGACTGTTAAAAAAAATTAATAAAGTGAAGTAACTAATCTTTCAAGTCTATTTATGATGAAAAAAAGAGATTACACTGCTAAACACCACTTGCTCCTCATCAGAAGCAGCTAATGTAGATTTCTCAGTCTTTAATTCTCTAGTTGCTTACAAGGTTGTTAGCAATTTGTTCCAGTGTCTTAAGAGTTGTTCAGCATCTTGGTTATAATTGCATAGTCTGTATTAATCCCTTAGCTGCCATATACGTCCTTTGTAATCCCAATTGTCTAATTTCTTACACATTCTTCTCAGGTTCTCAGAGCTTGCTGTTGATAGTAAAACATTCCTTCCAGTATTCGATCTTAAAAGTTTGTGATTCCATTCCAGTTTTAGTACTTTTAGCTTATATGTATTTGTAACATTGTCTACTCTGGTCCATATTTGAATTCCCATTTAGCAATACTAACTGTTCAACTAACATAAAATATTCACAGAATCATAGAATGTCCTGAGTTTGAAGGCTGTCATGGGTTAACACTGGCCAGAGGTTAATGCACCCATGAATATATGTTTTTCCTTGACAACTACTGTGGGATGTGATCAGGAACAGAGCAGAGCAGGCTTAAATCTTAAAAATAGAAAACCAAAACTTTATTACATTACATAAGAACAGAGATAGAAAACTTTAAACACACACAGAGACAGAAATAAAAACTTCTCAGAACATTTCTTCTCTTCCCTCCCAGTTTCCACCCCTCACACGTTACCCTTCATGGCACCAAAACTTTGGCTTTTAAATCAAACAATCACTACTCAAAAACCTAATCTTCAATTCAGCAAGGGAGAGAAGAGTCTCTCCTGCACCACAGACTGCTCCTCAGGAAATGCAGGTTTACTCTTTGTGTGTTTTCATGTCACCCGTGGCACTGCCCGGAGAAGTCTGCCAGGAGACACTTTTTCTTTCTTATGTCTAGTTCTCTCACCACTGTCTATAGGCTGAAGCTGCATACAGGGCTCTTTTAAGGATGCTTTCATGCTGAGCTCTCCCCATTTTTCCCCTGGGGCCGAGGGCTTTTTTTTCTCCGCGGGCAGAGGGCGCCACCAACACCCTCTCCCTTCTCTTCTCTGTTCGTTCCACTCTTAAAGTGCCAGTCACTGTAGCAAAGTCGAGCCAGTGGCATCTACCCAAAAATGCAGTTTATGTTCAAAGAGACAGAAGTTCAGTCTATGGCTAACATTATGCAAGAAAAGTCTCGCTCAGAAGCCACTCTTCTTCAACTCCCTGCCCATCGAGTTCTTTTCAATCGTGCTTTATCATCTTGGTCCCAGGCTGTTTCTCTCTCTCTTCTGAAGCCACTAGCCATGAGAATCAATGTCTGAGAAAGAAGTTTCTTTCTGCCTCAGAAAGAGTTAACAGTTTCTGGCTCCTGGCAGGGCGCTGCAGGCTCAGGCACTCCCAGGCTCGGCAACTCCCACGCAGCTGGGCACTTTCTCCAGGGGAGGGGAGAAGAAGGAAGGCACCTCTACAGTTTTCTACCCCTCCAGCCTGGATGGGGCAGTTCAGCTCTAGTTTTTGTTCACTCTCTTCTCGCCCCGGGGCCCCAGCTTACTTCAGTCTGGCAGCGTGGTTTCTCTCAGCCCGGCCACGTGGCTCCCCTCCCCCACTCAGCCCAAAGCTGAGCAGTGGAGAGGAGATGTTTCCCTGCTGAAACCTGAACCCAAAAGAGGCTGAACCCCCCTGGAGTCCTGCTTTTAACCCCTTGTGTCCTCAGAGGCGTGTCTAAACCTCCGAGTGGCCAATCCAAGTCCCAGCACAAAACTTGATCACTGATTGGCCTGCCCACATTCCCCTGGAAAAATTCACCTCCCCCCGCAACCACAACAAAGGCACACACCAGGGTCATTGAAATCCAACTCCTGGCCCTGCACAGGACGCCCCAAGTGCCACCTCCTGTGCCTGAGAGCATTGTCCAAATGCTTCTTGAATTCTATCAGCCTTGGTGCTGCGACCACTTCCCTGGGGAGCTGTTCCAGTGCTCAACCACCCTCTGGGTGAAGAACACTTATCTGATATCCAACCTAAACCTCCCCTGACAGAACCTCAGACCATTCCCTTGGGCCCTGTCACTGGTCACCACACAGAAGAGATCACTGCCTGACCCTCCTCGTCCCCTCATGAGGAAGTTGCAGACTCCAATGATGTCTTTCCTTAGTCTCTTCCAAGGTGAACAACCCATGAGACCTCAGCTGCTCCTCACACGGCTTCCTTTCAGTGCCCTTCACCATCCTCCTGGCCCTCCAACAGTTTAATGTCCTTTTTATATTGCAGTACCCAGAACTGCCCCCAGCACTCGAGGTGAGGCCACCCCAGTGCAGAGCAGAGCAGAGGGGACAATCCCCTGCCTTGCTGGGCTGTGCCTGATGTCCCCAGGACAGGGTTGGCCCTTCTGGCTGCCAGGGCACTGCTGGCTCAGGTTCAACTTGCCATGGACAGACCCCCAGGGCCCTTTCCACAGGGCTGCTCTCCAGCCTCTCATTCCCCAGTTTGTACATTCAACTAACAAAATTAATTGTCTGTTAACTAACAGATAAATTTTAGCATTTTTGGTAAAAACAGAAACCAAATAATCTGAAGTTGAGTCTACCACTTGCTGTTCATTATTTGTTTGTTACTCCTCTTAAGCAATGGGCTTGTTCTTCTTCCTCTTATTGTCTTAATATTTACATCTTGCATGGCTTTGAAAAATACAGAAATTAAGCAATAAAAGATCATTTCATTTAATGCTTATACGTGCAAGTATATTTGTATCCTAATGCACTAAAATTTTTTGGTGTTCCACAACACCTGCAAAAGTCATGTGAGTACACTCCTCTGCAGAAGGTAAAGTTGATTAATCATTGTGGGGGAACAAATAACACTCTTGCAAATTACTCTCTCAAAAGAGAAGTAGGGACAAAATAATGGGTGCAGTTGCACAGCAGTGTATGTATCAATAGAGAAATGTCAAAAAAACCCACAAGTATTTTATAAATGGAGACTTCTATAAAAAGTCATGATTTGCCTTCCATCCTTCAAATCTGAGTGGCATTATCTCATAAAAAAAAAATTGTGAGGAAAAGCAACAATTCTTGCTCATTTTAGCTTTACAAAATTTTGTTTATTGATAGTCATATATCACAGTAAGGGGAATAGAGCAAAGTTATCTTGAGCCACCACTCCCCTGCATCACCAAAATAAATCTTGAAGGAAAGTACTGGAAAATCAACACCTTCCATGTTTTAGAAGAAGGCTAGTGACACAGGGAATGTGCTAGAGGGGTTAACCCATTTGTGGCAAAGAGGTGGAAGAATATGACAAGCAGGACGAACTCTACAAATATTGTGAGGAAAAGAAATTGTTGACTTATTAGAGCTGTATAAAATCACAGGGTAAAATCTGCTTAAAATATTGGTTCATCTGAGGTGATTTACAGCTTTTGGTGTAAATAAAAGGCCCAGAAGGTCTGGCTACTGTACAGAAAACTCAAGTTTACTGCTACAAGTTATTTTTATTAAAATTAGTTTGGGAGAAAAATCGCCATGGGGCTGGGTTTCTAAGCTGTTTTCTGAATGGGAACAAAATTATAGTATTGAGGTGCATCCAGCCAAATAAACTGCAAATATAATGCTCCCCAAAAGACATACAAATGTATTTGAAGGGTTTGTACGGGGAGGTGGGGGGCAGCATGTTAAATAAAAGCAGAAGTTTAACCACAGGCTATAGTGTTAACCTGCCATGCAATATGGTTCCTAGTACATCATCCTTTTCTGTGTCTTATACGTGTCTAATGTAGGCTAATACATTTCCTTTGGAAGCTGAATTATTTAGTAAAATGAAGCAAGTTCACAGAATGAAGTGTCCTCAATATTGAAAGACTTCTGTTGAATATGTCATGTAAAAAAGTGGACTAATACACCCTATACTGACATAGAAACTCACAGCTGACTTTTATTTCTGAAATCAAATTTGCCATGTGGTTTATTCAGTTTGATCTCTTCTGTCACTGAGTGTTTGAAATTAGTATACTGCTTTGGTCCTGCCTTGCAGTTTTCCAAAACTTATCTCTGAATACCTGTTCAATGGGGATTTAATCTTCCAGCTTTGCTAATATATCAGAATGGCCTTGGTAGGAAAAGAGCACTAATTGTCTGCACATCACAAATCATATCAATGTTGTTCTGCTGGCTGACAGGCTATCAAGCAGTGGACAGCACACTTCTTCTCTCTTTTATATTATAAACCAGGAAAAAGATAACTGTCCTTGTCTATAGAATTGATAACATTTTACATGCCCATCATAACCCCTTTTATTAATCTCCTGTAAGATAAATTCATTTTATACTTTCAATTTCTCTTCATACAAGAGACTCTCCATTTCTCTTATCCTGCTTTGCATCTTTTTCTGAACTGCCACTAATTCTGTAATATCCTTTGTGGAAAAGATATGACCAATACTTTGCAGCTTCCTAAAAATAGTTTCAATATTGATATTTTTATGGTAAGTCTGTTTGCATGTATAGCCTATATTAATTTTCCTGAGGGTTTTTTCTGTCTTTTTGGTTTTTCTCTATTTTGCAACTGCTTTTTGAAAAGATTTTGTGTGGGTATATAAAGTTCCAATTTCTGCCTACTTTCCTTTATGTCTCAGTATGTTCCAAGCAGGATCATGACCAGAAGCAGAGTGAGTTGTGAGATACTTTTGCCAGATTATTGAATCAAAAGGGCTTGGAATGCTTGCATAAAGGGAGCCTTACCATATGTAGCACTCTTCTTTTTATCTTTAGGAGGTGGAATGAAAATGGGAAGATTAAGGTAACTCAGAGCATGACTAAAAGTTCTTATGTTGTACTTTGTGTGCTTGCTTTACAGATTTAAAAGAATAGTTTTTAGCACAATTGCTTGGGTAATTCTGGCAGACCCAAAACTCAGTTCTAAGAAAACTGAATCTAATTAATTACAGAACATAATACAAGTAGTTATTTATGAAAGAAAACTTATGTAGAGAACACCATGGAAACATATTGTTAAATTCAGCAATAACATGGCTTAATTTACATATTAATTAACTTTAATTCTACCAACTCAACTCCTGATAATTATATTATTAGTCTGTTTAGTCACAGTAAATACGTGTTGCTTCCCCTCTCTCCAACATATCTCAGTGCAAAGATTGCAGATGAATATGAGAAGCTCTATTTTTTCACATAGAGCAACTTCACGTATAGTGGTTGTTTGGCTGGGAGATGAAAAGATAGAGGACAAAAAAAAAAAAGCCTTGATAACTTCTGGAGAAACAAAAATTATCTTTACAAGGTTGTTTTCTTCATTTTACAGGAGGAGCATGTCTTGTGGGAGACCAACCTCATCACTAATAAGGAGTGGGTCAAAGTAAATATACAGCTACCAATAGGGCTGGAAAATATGAAGGTATGAATGAAAAAGGCATGTGCTCAATTTCTGAGCATGCTTTATTTTGTTGTTTTTAAATCCTCTAGGAAGCCTAAAAAATTTGTTAAAATGGTGTGCATATTGAATGTTTTGCTATTTTTTTCATTGCTTCTATTTGGGTAAATCTCTGGTTGTATATCGAGAAAACATCTACACAAACATGACATACAGAAGCTGCTGGACTTAAATAATATGGAAGAAAATGAATACAAATCTTATCTGATTCTAATTAGTTATCTGAGTCCAACTCAGGAATTACCAACTCATTTAACTGTATATGTATTGTTAAGTGAGCAGATGTAAATGATCGTTGTGGAACTTCAGTGAAATGATGAAAACCCCATATTAGGAAGATACCTTCTCCTTGAAATTTCCGGCACAGAGACAAATGTTAAATTGCAACTACTTAATTCTTATATTAATTTAAAACTATCCATTTTAAGTATTTTTTAAATTACAAGCCTTTTTGCAGTTTTGTAAATAACCATCATATTTTACTGTTTCAGCAATCAGCTGAAAATATAATCTCAGTGAAAGGATAAAGACTAAGCCCACTGCAGGCACTGATGTTTTGACAGATGTTAGAATGAATGCATTTTAGCAAGCTAGTAGCTTCTAAGTGTGTGTTGTTGCCTGTCTCCTTTTCCCACAAGGACAATTTTGAATAAACAAGCAGATGTCTAATTAAGCTATCTACAGTATCTAAAAATAAATAAACAAACGCCTGCTCAGGTTGTATGTATATAAGTAGGAAGCCAAAATTATGTATTCTTGTACAAACTTTGTGAGGATCCCTTGCACTTAGGGATGAAATCTTTCCTTTTACTAAAGATAGATAAATACTGTCTTTAAATTTGTGCTTATTTCATATTTTCAGCACAGCATTCTGCTTTTTGAACTGGTAGAGAGAGAATGGAAAGTATTAGAAGACTTTTGTAACTTTGAAGACATTTTCTGTAGTGGGAGATAATGACCTATAAAACTCTTACGTTTTAGAAAGAAAAATGTCTCTTGTGATTTCACTCCAACCTAATTCCCAGGCTTTGGGGAGTGCGCTAGACCCTTCTGCTTATGCTCCAAATCACATCTTTTCTAGTTTCTTTCTGTGTTTTAGATACCCTTACACAATGCTTGCTGACCCTTGCACATAACTACTTTCTGAGACTCACACTTATGGTCATGCCCTAGCCTGTCAAAGCCCACAAATACATTTTTATTTATTCCTCCAACTTCTGCTCTTGTTTCTCAGTGCTTTCTTTATTGCCATCCTAATCATTTCGATGAATCCAAGCTTTCTTCGTCCTGCTTGCTTCTTTATCTCAGGCGAAAGAAACCTGGAGAGCACAAATGGGGTAATTTCATTGCTTTGAGAGCCAACAGAGCTGGGCTGCACTGTGGCCAGGAGCAACAGATGTTCTTCTCAAATTCCATTGCTATAAATCAGCTTGTGCTAAATGTGCTCAGAGCAAGGGAACTGTCAGACAGAGAAATGCTCCTTGAATCTCTGTGTCTATGTCAATAGCAGTAAAATAAGCAGGGTGAGGGCACAGGCCCAGGATTGGCGTGTGATTGTCCAAATAATTAAAACATGGGCATAGTTCCTAGAAAGGTTCTGATCTAGGCAAATCAGCCACCTCCCAGCCAGTGCCCAGAACAGTTCCAGGA
Organism: Prinia subflava; assembly: GCF_021018805.1. Lineage (NCBI taxonomy): Eukaryota > Metazoa > Chordata > Aves > Passeriformes > Cisticolidae > Prinia > Prinia subflava. The sequence continues at coordinate 134,526,387 of NC_086247.1, forward strand.
TGACAGGCAGGTGGGCACCAACCCCACTGCAGAGACTGGGTGAATCCATTTTATTTTACATGATGAAACAGTTATCAGTTCTTAACTCTGCTGTGCCAGTTGGCACAGTCCCCAGCCCATTTGATGCACCTATCACTGGAAATTATCTCTTGAGGATCTGCAAAATGAGGTTTTGAAGGCACTTCAGAAAGGAAGATGAGGTCTTTAGGATATCAGATTTCAGGACACTTTTCTAAAGGACAGGGAGATTACTAATTTTTAGCTAAAGGTTCATGAGATTAGGAATTTTTCTGTAAAATAGACTTTTTTTCCTTTTTAACTTCATTCTTGGAATTCATTAAATTCTCTGTAATTTTAACCTGAGACACTTATACAGAATTTCAGACTGTGATTTGAAATTTATCATGGTTTTGCAATGGAAATGATGCAGCAGTTTTTACACCTAGAACGGTTTTGTGTAAATAAAAATCTGTTGTCCATTAATGCAAATGTTTTAACTGTAACCATTGACAGCTTGTGTTTAAAGGGACACTCCAGAGCAGGGCAGGCTTCATCTGCCTGAATAGCATCCAGCTCATGGACACTGCACCACCAGAGTCCCCAGGCTTCTGCTCCTCGGAGGAATGCCCCTGCAGGGACGGGCAGCCCGTGGCGCCAGGATCCGCCCGTGCCTCTCACCCGGATGAGCACCCAGCCTCCTGCTGTGAGTGAATCCCACTGCTCCAGAGGGACACCCTGCTCGGGAGCGTCCTGAAACCCAGACAGCTCCATTCAACAAATCACTAGGAAAAATATTTTAAATTTATATGGCTTCTTCTCCTCAGAATGTTTAATGGCATGCAGGTTAGAGAAAATGTTCATAGCATTTTCTTTTTTCCACTGCTTCGCGTTTCTCTGTCTGGCCTCAGCATTATGTTTTAGATAGAGCTAGTAATTTGTTCAATAATCTGCTGAAATGCAACATTCGCCATATTTTTGCTTAAATATATTCCCTAAATACCCCTTTTATAACCTCTACTTCCCTAATTTGCAAGGGAATGAAATCTGCTTTGGGATTTGTTCTCTGAACAGTTTTCTAATTTAGCCCATTACTGTCAGAAAATGCATTAAGTGACATGATATTTGCGCTGTGATACAAATCACCACAGAAATGGGCCACAGGTCAGAAGCTACATCTTCTTCATTATATTTGCAGCTGAAGGTAACTTTGTCTAAAAGCCACACTTTCTACTGTGCAATCAAAAGTAAAAAGAAAATATTTAAAATTACTGAAAAGTGTTTGTAATGATTCTGAGTAATTTTAGATCTTCACATGAAAACATCTTTAGAGACCCTATCATCTGTAAAATTATTATTATTATAGGGCACACATAAGTTTTTATGTTTGCGTGTGGTAGTAACACTTAAATATATATTGCAGAAAAAAATATGCACATATTTAAGATACTGATGATAATATACATTGCTGGGAGGCACCAATTAAATTTTGTGTATTGCTGAAGGTAGCAGGATGAAAAACACTGATAATGTTTTATTTTCTAATTGCTTGATGAGACTTTAAGAACTATTTGTGACTGCAAGATATATTTTTAACTCACAGTCTGAATTTTTAATTTTTTTAAATTACTTAAATAACCATGCTGGAACTGTCTCTGAAACAAGTAATATGTAAAAATGCTGTAATAACATTTTATATAGGAAGGTATATACTGTTTTATCTCTGGGTGGAATCTAAGCAAACATTAGGGGCTCCCTCTCTGAGAGCTCTTTTTGATTTTTACAAGATTTGACCCTGTGTTGTTAGCTGTGTGTCCATCCCACCTCCACTGGTAGGAGTGTGGAGAGTCCTGGTAAGTTCTTTGGTGGAATGCAGTGAAAAGTGAATTGTACTTTCAAAGCTGGACTTTATTTCTCAGCAATTTAGCAATCCTACTTTATAACAATGACAGAGAATTCTGGTGAAGAGCAACTGGAAATAAAAAAAATAGTTTTTAGGTTTCAAAGGATGATGAAAAATAATTGTCGCAGTTGAAGGGAGCTTCTAATTGTACTACACAAGGTGAAAGTGAAGATAACTCCAAACAGGAGTTACAGTTACAGGTCTGTGCCTCAGACACTGGACATTGATGCCAGGTAACCAAAAGATTACAAGTACCTAGATCTAGTCAGTACTTTAAAGATCACAGAAGAATTTTTGGGAGTATTTCTTCTGTCATGGTGATGTTGATGGATCAGAAAAAATGGAGATTTGGCACAAGATGGAAAAGTCACAACAATCTGATGGTGTCAACACTGTCCTTTGTGGAATCTGCAGAGTTAGGGTGCTGGACATGGAATTATGAGAGCCACAATCAGAGCAAAATCCTCCTCAACAGCTCTGCCTAGTGCTCCATTCCCTGCTGCTGCTTCTGCAAGTAACTTTGGATTTTCTACTGGCACTGATCCTCCACTAGCTCCCGTCAAATTAAAGAAACTCTGACACTCAGATGAACCTGAGATATAGGGATTGTTTCCCTAACTATGTGTTGGGTATTCACAGTTTGAAGAGGTATCATTTTGTTAGAGCAGTGCACAAAAGTATATTCCTCCCTCAAAAGAGAGTGGAAAAAGGTTCTTTTCTAAAGTATAAGTAACCAGTAGTAGGTGCTTATTTCTCTGACTACTGGCTGACAAGAAAGAGCACAGAAAAAGAGTGCAGTCTTTAAAATAACAATAACTATTGTCAAAGTTGGCCCATTTTAATGGATAATATTGTCTTGGGTACTTCCCACACTGCTTTTCAGGAAAGAGGACCCTAATAGACTATAGCTTCTCAGTAGTTTGGTCAATTTAGAAGATTCATCTTTCAGACACTTTCCACCATATTGAGCAAAAAAGGTGTAAAGAAAAATATCCATATTTATTTTTGTCCTCGTTCTTTTATTCCCATTATATAAATTTTCCACAAGATCTTGATATTTTCCTCCATAATGTTCAGAGTTTACTCTATTTTGTCATATTGATTTTCAGTAAAATTCCCTATCAGGTTCGGTGATGCATATTTTAGCCTTTATTAGGTCTTTTAGCATCTATCCTTGGACACATCCTCAGTAGTTTCCTTTGTTGGAGTGTTCTCAGGTACTGAAAGAGCTACAGATCTCCTACTGAACAAAAACAATGGCAGACAGCTGTTACCTAATGTGAAGGGCTCCCCTCCTGTAAGATTTTCTCTGTTTCATTATAATAAGGGATTTAAAAATCATGTTCCTCTTTGGTCATGTTGATTTGACATGAATAGTATTAAAATAACACATTTTATTACAAGAACAAACACATTTATGTTTTGCAATGCTTCCTGATCTTTCTATTTATTCTCTGCTCATTTATATAAATTTATATTTAAATTTACAAGACTTAAAAGTCTTGAAAATTACAAAATCATCTCGGAAACACTTATGCACATGAGTAACCATCTTTGAGTTGTTAAAATCTATGAATCTAATGGAGTTACAAGTTGTAAAAGTACAGAACTTACTATTAAATTCTACATTTCATTATGTCTTTTTTGACAACTTTTATTTGTGATCACTTCTAAATTTTTTATTTCAGTCAGTGATAACAAGTTATGAGAACCTAGTTAATATATTCAAACAGAAAGTGAGAGGCAGTACTGGGATAATTTAAAGGGCTATAAAGATCCATTTCATGCTGATGCTTTTTTCTTTATTTCCTACCTAATATAAAGGAAATTTTGTACTAAATATTGTGTCAAATAACTAATCTTTCAAACACTATTCTTATTATTATTTTACATGATTTATATATAACCTTCACAACACTTATAAACCCATAAATACAAATGCATCTGTTGCTAGCAGTCCTAGAAGCTTGGAAACAATGCTAGGAAGTATTTGTTATTTTCAAGTAATATTACACTTTGTTGCGGTAATGTTTCTGGAAATTACCTGCTCATCAGCATCCATGTAAATTCAAAATTATTGTGGGGTGGGGTCATCCGACAGGTATTTCTGAGAGAGGATTAAGTCCATTTAGCTTAATTAGGAGCTTTCTTAAAACAGCCATCTTTACACATCTGGTTTTAATTTAACACCTCTAGTATTACCTTAAATATTCTCATCTTTTCACAGGATTTGTATAATTTATGAATATGGAATATGTAGAATGAAAGAAACCTGTATAATTTCCAAGCCATGTAGCTTTTACTGCATTTCATTTACAGTACGGCAATTTACAATAGGAAATCCTTGAAACCTTCCACAGCAGATGAACACAGATGCAAATATTTTTTATTACCATTCAACACTAAAGCGGAAAGAGCGCCTTTTAGTCTGAAACAGTTGTTTTTCTAAGCATTTGTGTGCTTTCTGTGAGGCTGGATGTGCCTGACATTGTCTGTTCATTGATCTTGTACATGCATGTGGAGGACAAGAAGCTACGCCCGTGGTATTTTGACAGAGTTGGGTTTGGGTTCCACCAGAGCAGCTCCTAGCAGACACAACCTCTGCAGAACAAGGGTGGACAGGAGATTCTCTTTAGCTCTCCTAACCCCAAGCAAGGGAACTCAGTAGTTTCTGGAGGAGGTGAGGCCATCTCACCCATGAGAGTTATGAGTCTCTAATGACTTATGGCATGAGCAAGTTCAGGCTGGATGATCTGTGGCCATCTATGATATTTCTGTGTGAATCCTTTAACAAATTCTAGGTAAATAAAATCACAAACTGGTAGGAAAAGTGCACAGACACTAAGAAAGGAGGCATATGTGTAACCCTTCACTTTCACATAAAATTACTAAAATGCAAGCCAGAAATGACAAAATATTAGTGGCAAAGAGGTTCTTTGGTTTCTGTTCATAATGATGGCTATTACCTGAAATTCAAAGACACTCAGGTGCTGCCATAGTGAATGAGGGGAGCAGCCCTCCTCATTGTATACTATTGTTGAGGGAAACACCAGCCTGATGGAGAGACCAGCTGAGTGTCCCCATTTGTGTTCATTTGATTGAGCTCTCAGAGCAGGATTGAAAACCTTTATGCAGTTAACAAAGCTGAAGCAGTGTGATTTGGCTGGTAACACAGCCTAGGTAACAGAGCTGCTTTGTTTTCCCCTGGGAGGGCCAGGAGGAGCTGGAATAGATAAAGTAAGCTAGTCAAAGAAAAAAACATTGACAGTTAACCTCCCAATACTCTTGAAATATGTGCTTTGTTTCCTAGGTTTTTGTTTGGTTTTTTGTTTGTTTGTTCTCTTTTTTTTTAATATGTTGAAAACAGTTTATAATAATTGAAAAATCTTTTCAGTGTATTTTATGGCTTTAGTAACCTACACTTATTCTTGAAACTCAAGAAATTATTTGGAACATTTTTTTTCCTGGCCACATCATTGAATTTAGTAGAAATGGTGTAATAATTTTTTTCACTAGTTAAGATACACTGATATATTCACAAGAATTAAAAAAAAATCAATTTTGACTTACTGTTAAAATGAAAACAAGTTATTGTTTCCTTTCTATTTTCCTTTCTATTTTGCTGAATTATAGATAGATAAATGTTCAAAATAGAGAACTGATTCATTTTCCTTCCAAAATGTCAAAAACCTATCTGCAATTTCAATCCATTGAAAACTTCCTAGTGAAATATAAAACATAAGCTCTGGTGCTGAGAATTGCAGTAGGAAGGGACATAATATATCAGAAAAGAGCTTTATGTCAAACTTAACTGCAGTGTGACTACTCAAAAACTATAGGCTGTACAGTCGCTTATTTTCCTACTATGGATAGTGAAAGATTACCTATAATCCCTTGAAGGTTCAGATAAAATTGTTGAATGTTTGATAGCAAAGTCACATTTCTTAATGTAGGAATGAAAAAAACCACACTGAAAAACTGTCTTACTTGGATTTGGGTTTTAGCCAAAGCACAGAACTTTTCTTTCAAGCTTGATTAAACATTTACAAGCACCCCTTAAGTTTTTAGAATTAAGTAGGGATAAAATTTAAGTTGGACTATTAATTTGGACAAGTGCATTTCACTGACAGTTGGAGGCTAGCTGTTCTACAACATATTTACACTTTTATATTGAAGTATCACTTCCAGATACTACATAGGGGGAAACTTGGGTTTAGTAATTGCCTCTGGCCCAGTTTTTCTGCATGGCTGGGTGCTTGTTTAGAGCTTTAAATTTCAAGTGAAAGGTGCAATAAAAAACGTTTAGCACCCAAAGTGTGGTCAGCATTATCATATTCTATTTCTTCTCCACCACCCAAAAGAAAAAACCCAAACCAACCATCATCAACAAAAAACCATACTTAAAAATGAACAACAACAAAATCTCCCAAAGTGCACCACCAGGAATGTTTTTCCTACCTTTATAATTGTGTTCAGATGTAAATATTAAGTTTGAAAAAATGACTGAACAAAATCAATTAGATTTGGTATTGTGTATTTCTGTGTGTGCGTGTCTTTCCTCACCCCCGCTTATATATTTAGCTGAAAAATTGATGTTTATAAATTTCTTTCTATGTCTATAGGGTTAGAAGAAATTGTACTACAGGCTACCCTACCCATGCTACAAATGCTGATTTCACCACACCTTTCTTCCTGTTGAATGTCAAAGGCAGTGATGGGCTCTGATCACACAAAAGCTGTTCTGTTTATCAGCATGACAAATTTTGAGGTCCCAAATGCATCTAGATAAAAGAAAATAACAATTTAAAAAATGCTTCCTTGCTAAGTACCTTTTAGAGCAGTAAAATAATAGTTATTAGTAGTATCTTGATGTTACTTTCCCATTTAAACCATTATTTTAACATATTTTCTTTGGTGCCTACAGGGTCCTTTATGGTTGTCTTTTTGGATATTACTGTGCAGACACTGCAGTCAGCTGTTTGTGCAGAAGACCTTTTGTGGGGTTTAGGGAGGCCTGGAAAAAAAGATATTTAAGCAAAGAATATTTGCTTTTTTGTGTCACATTGGTTCTCTCAAGACTGCTTAGCTAAGGAAAGCGAAATGCCTAGACATAGTATTAATTACCAAAACAGCTTAGCCTTGGATATCAATTTGCATATTCAACCTTAATAAATTAGCAATTGAATTCTAATTAAAAGATACCTTGTGAAAAGCATGAAAATTTAATTAAATGAGTTAACCAAGTTTCATTTTTTACCTAAACTTGCTGCACTAAACAGAAAACCATGCATCATCAAATTTTAATGTATATGGTGAAGCCAGATAAGATACAGTGATGGTTTATTTTGTGCCTTAAAATTTAGCTGCTCTAATAACCTCTTCTTTCCTGGGAAACCTTTACTATTTAGCTTTGCTACAATGGTGCTTAAAGAAAGATGCATTTAATTTTGGTTTTGTACAACCTGAAAATTGGAGTAATATGTATGATTGTGTCTGAGGCTGATATGATCAGATTAATGTGCTGTGGGAGTGAAAAGTGACAAACCCAGTTCTAAAATAATAGTTGCAATTGCAACAAGTGACCCAGGAGTTAAGTGTAGTGCCTTGGGAAGCTGTTCTCGACCAGGAAAGAAAACTCTGAGTATAAAAAGTTCTTATCAAAATAATTATTTGTACTTGATCAATGTAGGAGCATGTGAAATTTTTATACAATTTAAATTGGTCTAATCCATACCAAGTGAGAAAATGGTCTTTGCAATAAAAATTTCTAGGTGGTCTGAATAATTGATAAATTTAAATCTCATTTTCAAAAATAAATTAAATGAAAGCTTAATTCATCTTTGCTTTCCATATATTTTAAGCTCTAAATGCATTTAATTTTTCTCACACATTCTTAACTAAATTACTGGTACAATTCTTCTTTAAATAATATTTAATTCTATTTTTGTAATATCTCAACAACCTATTTACAGGTCTTTACTATGTTTATTCTCTTACAGGTAGTTTGTTTCATGGTTCTGAGTTTTAGTAAGAAAGGAAGGGCCTGCCATGCCTGCTACCTGTGTTCTAGAACTTATTATCCATCTGAATAACCTGAAACGCCTTTGTGCTTCTTCAACACTCTTAGTACATCTAAATATAAAACAGAGTTGTGGCATTAAACTGTTGCACCGAGTTCAACTTATTGATCTCTTTTGTTGTTGTTCTTACCACAGCTAATTACACCTTCTGTGATTTTGAGACTGACCTTTGTGGATGGAAGCCACTGAGCAAGGATGATGCTGACTGGAACATAATGAAGGAACAGGCTCTCCTTGACAGAGAGCTCCCTGGCAGAGGCTGTACAGATGGTATGGGGCATGGTGAGGCTTGTTTTTCTCCTTCTGTCATGAAAATTCCTACTTGTAAATGGTCACAGACTGATAATAAAAGCTGTTTTGAAATGCATACCCCACAGTATGTAAATAACACAGGTAATGTGTTACAGAGAGCCAGTCTGTTGGAGATGCTCTTTTTCAGCTGGGATATAGTTACTGTGTCTTTGTAACCCTTATTTTTGCCTGCTACAGTCACTGAGGTATGAGACTTAATGCAGTTTTTTTTTGAGATACTGATCTTTGAACTGACAGCTGACTTTGTTTGTGACATTGTTTACCCAATATTCACATAGGGACCATTCTTGGAAGCATTATTTGGACAAATAGCTTTTTGTAGAGTGCAGTTAAATTAATCCATATTCTCTGGAAAAAGTAGAGTGAGTACAATTTCCTTCAAAGAGTTGTCCTTCCTTCAGCCTATATTTGCCACACAATGCATTCAGCTAGAAAAACATTTTATTCCAGAAGAAGGCTGTTAAAAATATTTTCCCTAAGTGAAAATGTTATTATAGCACACTCCATAAAAATAAAACTGCCAAGCGTGTTTTTCATTGTCAAATAATATTGATAAGTATTCTGTGACTTTAATTTTATTAAAATGTATCTATTGCACTGCTTCCAGTGGAGATAAGATTAAAATCTGCATTGCAGTCCAGAGCTCCTTTAATTTAGATTTAATTAATTATGTACATTATCTTCAACCAGACCTCTACACTTCTCTTCCATGTTCATGTTAAAGAAATGTGGTTATGTTAGGTATTCCACCTCAAACATTCAAAGGTGTAGGAACTCCAGGATTAAAACTCACCTGAGCAAACAGTAGTGGGTGAAGTATGTGTGTGTGTGCTATAGAATGATTCTAAATGAACAGACATATTTCTTTCCATTGGTCCTCATGTGATGAAGTGCACCAAAGCTGCTGCTCACTTTTCTCAGCAGCAGTTTGGTATTCATTTTATTGTCTCTGTAGAGTGGGACTGGATCTGCAGTACTGCACTTTATGTAAACACTACTCTGTTCCAGTTTCAAACTCCCAAAGGTGCACTCCCAAACTCCCAAAGCTCCAGAAGGGTGCACTGACCTGCCTGTATCTTTCTCTGCTCTAGGTGCTGCTGAGATCTGAGGGGTTACGTGGTCAGAATGAAGGCTGCTGGCAGCCTGAGTATCACACTCAAATCACCCATATGGAGCTCTGTGCTGCTCCACTTGAGATGCTTTGATACCTTAATTATTACAAGTTTGTTTCAGTGTTGGTGCAGGTTGAAGTCTCAAGCAGATTGGGAGGTTACTATGCCCCACCTCTCAAGCCCAGTAATGCTGTATAAGTTATGTATAAGTGAGCTGAAAAGATATTTCTGAGGTGATTTTTTACTAATCTATCCTTGTGCCTGCTACAGCCACGACTTCAGAATTAGGATTTCAAAATCTGAGCAAGATTTTTGCAAACATTAAATCACCATCCTCTAGGTTGCAATTGTTCATTTTAGTACCAGGGAGTGCTCATCTCTCTTCTCTCCTGGGGAGGGCAGTAGCAAATTTTGATTAATGAAGATCTTAACAAGGCTACAGTAGAGCCTCAGCTGCAAATTAAAAGTGGGTCCTTTGAAGTACCCTTGCATTCCAATGAGGGGAGCTTCCCTCATGCTGTGGAGTGCAGCATTCCTGTCTGTACAGGGACCTGGAATGGTCCTCTCTTTGTGCCAGCCTTGCCAAAGCCATGCCATTATTCACTGGAACCTGGCCCTCGCCTTCATTATGTATCCATGGGAAGTAAATGGCTCAGGAGTATGACTGCAGCAGCACAATAGCTGATTTTCCAAGATGTAAGGCAATACGTGTAATATAAATGCTCAAAAAAGACTGAGCCTTTAGTGCTGTTTTGCATAGACTTTCATGAAAAAGTCTCAGTATTCAGCAAAGGCAGCACTGACGGCATTCAAAATATGCTGCTTTAGGGCCCCTTGAAAATGTTTATCCTCCCCTACCTTTGTCTGAAGCACATCTGCTGTAGTTCAAATCCAAATGCAGTGCATTTGCCAGAGTTCAGATTAGATCTTTAATTAAGCTTTCAACCCCACTAGCACAGACAACAATGTCAAGTCTGTGGACCCCATGAGAAAATATAGCTTATTCCATTGGCTCCTGTGGTCTGCAACATTGTTAGCATGCTTAAAAGTGGCTGTGCTGTGCTGAGAGTGAATACTGTACCCTAAAGGAAATAATTTCTGGTTTAAATTCTGTTTCAAACATTATTAAGCCAATTAAAATGTGTCCTTTAGGGATCTTGGCTGAGGTCTCTGATCTCCAGGGTGCTCTGTGTTGCAGCTCCTCTGCTCTCCCAGTCCATGCAGAGAGTGGATGGGCAATGTGTGAAGGTGATGGGTAATAGTTTCAGCATTTTAAGGTTGGGGATCTTAAGGTTTTTGCTTGAAGAGCACAGATAAGAAGTATTTCCATTAGATGTGCACAGTAATGCTCTCAGAAAAGCAACGTGTGACCTGCCTTGGAGGGGCTCTGTAGTCACTTCCTAGGGTTTAGTTCTCGTGGGCACCATGACAGGGTAGTCTTAGCAAAGGCTGCCCAAACAGCCTTATTTCCTTCTCCCTCTCTCCTTGTCTTTGGAATCAGTGATGATAATTTTAGAAGAAGGAAGAGCCAGGAGCACTTAGCAATTCTGTTTTGTCTTTGCCCACATAGACACTGCTTGTCACAGCCTGTTACAACACTCTCCTCATTATCCACAGAGACTGAACTGATGGCACAGCAGTTTAGTTTTGATCTACAAATAAGCTTTATGTGTCTCATGAAGTGTATAGTTACCTCTCTGAGGTAGCTATTTGCCATTGGAGCATGACGTATTTCTCACATTTTAAAATAACCTTTTTTTATAGGAGCATTCCTTTGCCTCAGTGGATCACACCAGATGAACACAAAGATGACCATGTCTCACCTGGGAAGCCCTTTCCTTGTCCAGCCCCTCCCTGGGCTCTCCTGCTGCCAGGTAACAAATTGATATTAACTGTCCCCATCTTTGGGACCCACCCCTCACCTGATGCAAAGCAGGTCACGCTCCAAGTGATGCTGCTGAGGGCTCGATTTCCTTACCAGTGGAAGAAGTTACAGATTAATTCTTTGGGAGGACAGAGAAGCAGGAAACTTTTCACTGCTTTGTTGCCAATTTTCCCTCTCTGATCACTCCTATTCTTTCCTAAGGCACCCAGCAGGTGACTCAGATTTCAGGACATGCTCCAGGTTTTTGTGTACTGTGGCAAAGGTGCCTGGACAATGATAACAGGGCTCTATCAAATAGCAACTCTGTTGTCTGCAGACAGGAAAGTCACAAAAACAGGGTTCCAAAATAGGACACCTATGGTTTGAAGCCGCTATACACATCAGCTGTGTCGGTGTGACCAGAGAGATTTTTTTAAAAGCTAGAAAGGTAGCAGGAAAAAATGAATCAGGAGGGACAAAAAATAGAAAAATGTTAGATGAAAAATGAAAATACAGTTTTATAACTAGATGGTTGTAATTTTCAACAAAATCTGTATTTTTAAAAGAAAACTTGAAGAAATACGTTAAATATGAACAGCAACTATTCACTACATTCACAGCTGTAGTTTTATTTGTTCTTTTGGCCGCTGAATAAAATAAATAGACACTGTTCATCTTTATACTTTTTTTTTCTTTTTTCTTCTTCTTTCCTGAGGCTTTTTTTTATTTTCTATTCTGTAACATTTCAATACTTATGCCATACGGAGGAGAAGTTGTGTAGTTATGATGTGGGTTTTTTCTGCTACTGTGTAATCCCTTCTTATTTAAAAAGTCAGAGAGAAAAAAAAAAAGACAGAGAAAGCTTGCCAAAATAATTTTATTTTGTTCTGTGAAAAAAAGAGGCTTAAAAAGAACAAAATAAAATTTAGACTGGTTGCTTAATTTTTCAGACTCAGTGTAAAACTGAAACTGTTAAGAAAACTTAAGAAAACCACTGAGAGAAAAGTTAAAAAAAAAAAAAAAGTCAGAAAAGAAATAACTGCTCCTAGAAGTCCCAACAATTAGCAGAATTTTATGCCAGCAGGATCCAGGCTTCTTAGGTCATATCTCGTCTAAGGGACCAGAAGCAAGAACTAGCTTAGCTAAATCTGTTTTACTTGAAACTGCAGCTCCCTTGGACTACACACAGCAGTGAGTTACCAGCTCTCAGCTGAACAGTTGCAGCTTGCAGCTGAGGAGTAGAAGCCTCTGGAACAACTCAAGAGCAGTGCCTTGCTGTCATTTAAAGCAGCCTCACAGTTCTTAATCTTCACGTGATCTTGTAGCGTTATAGAACATCAGAAATAAAATAAATGCAGCAGAAACTTGAGCAGAATGCTGCTGCAGGGAACTCAGAAGTCCTGAACCATCCTGTGGAAGCCCTGTACACTGCATTACTCCTGGGACACCCTTTGCACTCAGTGCATTTGCTTAGACAGCTTCATCTCTCTTTTGTTGACTTTGATACTGAGTAGATAAGCACCTTTCAGATTCACATTAATTTGTCTTAGAAACCCTTAAGGCAAACTGGGCACCACTGATCTGTGAATCAGTGAATTATTCTGGTAAGATCTGTTGCAGAGTTTGGGCTGCACTCAAAATAAACACAGATGCAGTGGGGATAAACATATTTTTCTCTACTTCAAAGTCAGAAAAGAAACAGGTTTTATTCTAAGTATGCATGTATTGAATGAATTTAAAATTCTTAGATCCAACAAATCCAAGAGCAAGTTCTTACCTAGCTGTAGTGTCTGAGTGTTTTTGAGGACTGGAAGCTTGGCTTTCTGCCACATTATCCCTGCAGACTTTTATTTCTGGGAAAGAGCAACGGGTACGGGTTGCTCATTAGGATGTGTTATGTTCTCTGCCTATTAATGTGAGATGATGCCCTCTGTTGGATATCCCACTGAGAGGATAAAAGGATCCACACAAAGAGATCTATGTTTATTATTGGCTTTACAAGTTCCTTAGCTCCAGTTGTTTGAAAAGAAAAAAACAGGAGTTGAAGGGTAACAGATTTATATTGTGCCTTTCTGGTTAATTGAAGCTTAGAACTAACTCCTTTCTGATGCTTCTTGTAGCTGGGTCTTCTTGTGGATGTAAGCTAAGAAACATCTTCATTTAGCTCAAGGTTTTTGGAGTTATAGAAGCAAATTTCTTGTCCCAGCTCTCTGTTCATGGCTCTTTAATGGACACAATATTCACTGTATAGTAGAATATGTAGACATAAAGAAGGAAGCTAAAATTATTTATTTAATGAAGGCATAAATTTGTTTGAAAAGCTGCTTAAAATACAAAAGCCATCTAAATTGTTTAGAGTGGAATTCTTCAAACAGCTCATTTTGGAAAGTGTTTGAATACCTGCTGATTTCTATTTCTTAAGCTTTTTGCTGGAGGAGTGAGTTACATGAAAGTATTTAAATTTATTAATAAGGATCAAGATTATTTTATATAAGACATGATTTTCATGAGTGGTGGTAAAATTAAATGTTGAGAGACTGAGTCTACCAGACCTGAAGCCAGATGATATTAAAAAGTAGCAGTGTGTTTTAACAGGAATATTTCTGCACGACTGATCCAACTCTTGTTTTATCTTCATGAGGAGTCAAGTATTATCAAAATCAAGGCTTTTGCAGGGAAGTAAAGATACTGCAGATGAAGAAATTTTAGTCTTTGTCTATGTGGAAAAGTGGGAAGGACTCAGGGGGAAAGAAAAAAATTAGTCTTTGAAAATCTTATTTCTTCCCCTCAGTTCTCAGCTGAATTTCCCCCTGGGTATTACTAAAGAAAAATTACATATATCAGACTTACTCTGTATTACAGGGGAGTGAATTTTGATTGTCACTGTTTTCTTATCTCTTCTGCCTCAGAAGCAGCCTCATCCACATACAGTCTTTGTATTTTCCTCCTGTATATGGGTCAATCTGCTTGTTTCAGGAGATGAATAGATTGTTTTAAAAATCTGTTTTCAGATCATATCCATTTATGTTGATTGTGGAAATAAAAAGTCATAAAGTTACTTTCATATGAGAATCTTAATTATTGCACTTCTGAGATTAACATGCCTTTGAAATTGTCATATATTCAGCATTTGTATAGAAAAATAATCTTTGAGAAGTTTCTAAGTGCTTACTATGATAAAGAAGTTAAGGGAAGTCATCATTCAGTCTGCATCAGTTGTTAGAGATGTTAAAAGTAAATTGTAAAAGTAAGCTTTACTTTTAAATATAGTTTTATCTTTGGACACAATACTGCTCCTCAATCTGCTGTAATTTCAAACATCCCCATCTTTTGTGCCAAGTCTGTGTTTAGACCCATCATGTCAATCTTTGTTATAATGTACATATATTACTTGGTACTGAATTAATTGCAGATTTATTATATATTTTTTTTAAAGCTTTTCATTAAAAATTCTTTCAACAGGTAAAATTTTGGTACCGGTTATCTCAGGATTCACAGATTTCTGTCTTTAAGAGGACTGCATTAAATGGAAGTTTGGAAAAATTACATGATATTTCAGGATTTCCTGCAATGAATTGGACAAAAGTGAATATACCTGTAGAAAGTATACCTGAAGAATTACCTTTTCAGGTAATTAGATATCACATTTACTTTGCTTTCAAAAAGATATTTTACTTTGGCCTTTAGAATTAATTTAATTTTAATGATGAAATATTTAAAGAGAATTTCTATTCTTTCATATTCTTATGAAAAATAATTTAATTCAGCTTTTTCTACAGGTCTATCTATTAAAGAGCATAGTTATTGTTTCAGTATTCTAGGCATTAGAATAACTTTTTGTGACAAACGTCAAGGGACCCTAAAGATTATTTAGTTCCAACCCCCATTGCAAAGACATCTTACATTTGACCATGTTTGTCAGAGTTCCATCCAGCCTGGCCTTGAACATCCACATCTTCCCTAGGCAACCGGTTCCAGTGCCTCACCACCCTCAAAGTAAAGGATTTCTTCCCAATATCCAATCTGAACCTACTCTTTTAAAGTCTGAATCCAACCCCCTTGTCCTGTTACTACATGACCTTGTAAAAAGTCCCTCTCCATCTTCCTTGTAGGCTCCCTTCAGGTACTGAAGGCTGCAATAAGTCATTCTGGAGCCTTCTCATTCTGAGGCTGCATAAACCCAGCTCTCTCAGCCTTTCCTCATAGGAGAGGTGCCCTATCCCTCTGATGAACTTGGTCACCTCTTCTACACTCACTCCAACAGGGGCTGGGGACCCCAGAGATGGAAACAATACTCCATATGGGGTGTTATAAGGGCAGACTGGAGGGGCAGAATCCCCTCCCTGCCCTGCTGCCCTCGCTGCTTTTGGTGCAGCCCAGGACACGTTTGTCTCTCTGGGCTGTGAGTACCATGGCTGGGTCATGTCCAGCCTCTCCCCCAGCAGCACCCCCAGGTCCTTCTGGGCAGGGCTGCTCCACATCCATTCACCCCCAGCCCATAGGGACACTGGGGGTTACCCCAGCCCAGGAGCAGCACCTTGGACTTGACCTTGTTGAACCCCATGAGATTCCCATGGGCCACTTCTTGAGCTTGTCCAGGTCCCTCTGGATGGCATCCTGTCCTTCAGGTATTGTCACCTGCACCACTCAGCTTGGTGCACCACGGCAAACTTGTTGAGGGTGCACTTGATCACACTATGTCATTAATGAAGATATTAAATAACACTGGTGCAAATATAGACCCCTGAGGGGCACCACTGGTCTCTGATTTCCAACAGGACACAGAACTGTTGACCACTGCCCTCTGACTGTGACCATGCAACCAATTCTTTATCCACCTAAACAATCCATCCATTAAATCCAACTCTCTCCAATTTAAAGAGCAGAATGTTGTGGGGGCCATGTCAAAGGCTTTACAGAGGTCCAGATATGGGACAGCAGTGACCCTTCCCTGATGCAGTCACTTCCTCATAGAAGGCCACTGGGTTGGTCAGGCAGGACTTACCCTTGGTGAAGCCTTGCTGGCTGTCTTGAGTCACCTCCCTGTCCTCCATTTGCCTCAACACAACCTATAGGAGGATCTGTTCCCTGATCCACCCAGGCACAGCGGGGAGCCTGACAGTGCAGGTACTTCAATTTGCAATCTGTCCCTACATTTATTGTACCACACTGCTAACTCCATCAGGTATTGTATAGATGAGCCCAATAGCTAATTTAAGAAGATATATAGATTTTATGTGTTCCAGCAGGAAGAGCATTCATTCAATAAGTGAGGACTTTTAGCAGTTTTGATTGAAGCAAGGTCATCTGGGTTGCATAACTTTCCCTAGGTAAAAGTAGTTATGGTTTTGACAGTTGAGGAGCAAATTTCTGACTCCACCAAATCTCAGTTCTATCTCTTCCTGGCTGATGTTCAGAGTTGGTTGTAAGAACTATTTAGTTCCTGTGCAGATGTCATAAATTATAAAGGAATATATAAATAATGTGTGTGTGTGTTTGTGTATTTTTATCGTGTCACCTTTAATGAATTAACTTTTATTTCTGTCTTTACAGATTATCTTGCTAGGTACTATTCTAACAGCAAACGGTACTATTGCTATTGATGATATCAGTATAACAGAGGAATGTGTAGTTGTGAACAGATCACTTCCAGGAGTCAGCCAGGAAAGTGAAGGCAAGTTTCATTGTTTTCGATTACGTTCTCCCCAAAGTCTGCTATATAAAACTGTGATGTGACTGACAACTTGAAGTTACTTTTAATAAAATAAAGGATAATCTGAGAAAAGAAGTTGGTATGCTGTAATCCATCATCTCCCTGGAAATGTTCCAGGCTGTGTTGGATGGGTCTTTGACTCTGCCCATGGAAGACCAGATGATCTTTAAGGTCCTTCCCAATCCAGGCCATTCCATGGCTCTGTAATGAAGGCTCTCATCCTTGTGTTATACATTAGCTGTTCTGAGAAGTTTGCACTGATATTCAAAGTGAGCTCTGGTGGGAATTTCCTGATACCACTTACTGTGCAGGACCTGCTCACATTCATGTTTGAGTGCAGAGGCAGAAGTGAAGCAGGTCACCCTGTATCTTCCACTAAAGAATAAAAAGAGCTTTACCTTTAGGGCAAGAAGCTTCTCCAGTCATTACTGCTAAATATCTGACATATAATAACTGCCCAGAAAGCTTGTCTTTGTGCTCACACTCTATAGTCTTGAAGAGCCAATGGATGGAAATACAAAACAATGTAGCTGTCTGTCAGACACTCCTGGTCCTCTGGATGCTAACAGCTGCTTTTCAAAAATAGCATGGGCACAGGTGCAGTCAGGGGTGATGTTGATGAGTTATACCATCAGACACCTGAATTAATTATCCAAAAATTTAAAGGCATAATAAGAGCTTTGATGTTGTGTTTGTAAGGCTTCTCTGATCCCTATATACAGTGAGGTTGATGTTTTTAGAGAATGAGTTATTCACTTTAATTATTTTCCCTACAACTCCCTCATTTACCCATTAATCATAAAGATATTGTTTTTAGCAGTGAGTTATTTTTTTAAAAAATCTCTGTCTGGATAGAAATACGATATTGTTTTTAGCAGGGAGTTATTTTTTAAAAAAATCTCTGTCTGGATAGAAATACGATATTGTTTTTAGCAGGGAGTTATTTTTTTAAAAAATCTCTGTCTGGATAGAAATACAAGTATTTAAAAAAGTTAAGTTAAACAAAGAATATGAAAAGCTGCTCATCATTCCTCTGACTTACTCAGTTTCCAAAAATCTACTAAAGAAAAACCAGCAGACCCTGGCTTTTTGTTTCCCTGTCCATTGAAATTTAGGGTGTTTTCTAGTGTCTAAATTGAGGTACAGGTTAGTAATGGTGGCACACCCGACTTTGGCTTCTTGCAGCTGTCACTGTGACCTGAGCACAGCAGAGCTCCCAGACAGAGCATGGCTACAGCAGAACACTTTGGTGAAAATTCTGTGCCTGGCTCCCAGGGGAGGAGCAGGGAGCCAAACCAGCCCCTGGCCTCTGAGCAGGAGCCTGGCTCTGTAACATCAAGGTGTATTTGATAACTTTTCACAGAAAAGTTCAAATATTGTGGGCATTAAGGTATAGTTTAAGACCAACAGGCATTGAGATTGTCTGTGTTTCTCACTAGCTGGGATATAATCTAACATACTGCATAGGTGCTGCTCCGTTCCTTACTATATTAAAAGAAGATAAAAAACACTAATAATTTTATATATTTGTGGGTTTACTTACATGTCTTTTTCTGATTTTTAAGGGGAAAGAGAATCTGCAGATGCTAATGCTTCATCTTTTTACTGCCCAGCGGGATTTTTTTCGTGTGGGGATGGGCAGTGTATTTCACCTGACAAATTTTGTGATTTTAAGCCTGACTGCCCAAATAACCACGATGAAAGCAAATGCCGTAAGTGAAAACTTTACAATCTGTGTTGTTAAGCTCCTGTGACTGTTTCTTTGTCCTATTTGCAATGCTTTCATGACTTCATAAATCTTGCAATTTAATTAAAAGTAAAAGCTCTTGAGAAATAGTTTCTTCACTTTGATTCTATTCTGTGATTTTTTCCCTTTTAGTTTCTGTAGCAACTACTTCTCTCTTAGCATTAAAACCAGAAAAAAAAGGTTTTGATTAATTATTTAGTAGAAGATGCTACTTAAAAAATAGTAATTTATTTTATAATTCTAATGCACTGGTCACAGACTTGCATTCAAATTGTACGTTTTATATACTTACTTTTGATGTGAAGATGCCACAGCTGTACCAAGATATAATATATATATTTTATATATATATTATATATATATATAACCACAGCTGGTCACAGATATAATTTAGGCTGAGTCATCACCTTCTGTTTGGATGTGCTGTGACTCCTGTCAGGGCCACATGCCTGGGCTTTGTCTGCATGGAAACAAACACGTGGGAAAGTAGAGGGAGGTGATGCATCTCGGAATCCCTCTCCACTGTACAGTCAGCAGGGAGCTTGGAACTGTTTCAGGGTCTCTAATATGCAGCTTCAAAAGTCTTTTTGATTCATTCAGTTTCCTTCTTGCATAAGAAATCACAGTCATAGTTTGCACTTTTGAAAATGAGTCTCTTGCTTTGAACCATCAACTTTGCTGTAGAACTTGTGATGCGTTTTCAAAAGGACTTGCCATGAGCAATACTTAATTCAAGTTTTCTTTTTAAAAATAGAGCATGATGCTTTCTAGCACATTCAGCACAAATAACAGAAATGTTGTAGACAAAAATCCTTAAATTATTTTCTGTGCCTTGTTATACATAAAAACACATAAACTTATTTAGAAGTGCTAATATAATCCAATTTCACTGTTCATATTTTATGGGTTTTATTTGGAGACTTGAGAGTTGTTGCTCAGATAAACAAAGATCTATTTGACTATTAGCAGGGCAAATAAATAATTACAGTTTCTGTGCAATTTCTCTTCAATTTTCATTTTGAATCTTCTTCAGCTAGGCCACTGGTATTGAGGGATTTAAGTGTTTAGAAAGATTGCTGTCCAAAATATACAGAACTTTGAAGGATAAAACTGCATTTTGTTTTACTAGATAACAGTTTACCTAGCTAAAATCAGAAATTACTATTAAATGTTCTCTAAGCAGAATATCTTTCCTCTTGTGCACCAAAGTGAAGAAAATTCTGATGTTCCTGTAGCACAGCTGAGGTGGGGAGGGACATCTGAAGATTCCTGAGTGGTTAAACATCACCCTGCTAGAAGCAGGACCACCAGAGCAGAATGCCCTGAGCTTGACAGAGTTCTGAATATCTGTGAGAATGGAGACAACCCAGACAGGACACCCTGTGCCAGTGTTTGATCACCCTTGCAGTAGAACAAGTGTCTTTTGCTTCTTCTCATTTCCCTGGGCATAAATGAGAAGAGTTTTTGCTTCTTTACTGCTTCCCTGTCCATGTTACTCATATTGAAACTCTAATAACACTCCATTTTTAATCTACTTATGATTACACACCTTATGCAGCATTGGGTTATGATAGTCTAGATTTTTCTACCATTACCCTTTTTAAATTCAAGTACAGGGTATTTGTTCTCTGACAAAATAATAACACTTCCAAATCAATAGTTTAATTAAAAATGTTCTAAGTAGATTTAGCTGCACACAACTTTCACTGCACTGGGATAGCAATGAAGTGGTAGCTTTTAATCAAGAAAATTAAGATTTTTTTTTGTGGCTATTTATATTTCCTTTTAACTATTCAGCCTCTGTTTCCATTTCAACATTAGACCTTTGGCTGAAGACAAATGTAAAGCAAGGTGTTCAAGCAGTCCTAGACCAGCCTTAATTATAAGTAGTCTATATGGCAACTGATTCTTTTTTCTTTTTCCTCTTATTATATAACTGAAGAAACTTTTATTATACCCAAGTCTCATTTGCCAAGACAATGCATTAACAATGCCATGCTAAAGGTTAAACTTTGGAACCATTATATTTATGGTGAACTTTGCTCTAAGCATATTGCTGACTAATAAATCATTGTTGCTGCTGAGCTGGCTCAATGTGTGCTAGCACTACAGCTGGTAATGTGGGAAGCACAATGTAGGTACACAAAGGGCCCTGCAAGCACTTTGGCAAGTTGACTGTTTCCAAGCAATAAACTTGCCTTTCAGCACATTAATCTGGTAGTCTATAGCACCTGAATAGCTCTTATAATTATTTTCAAATAGTATTTCATCATATTGCTTATGTAGTGCACCATTACTTTCTATATTTTCTTTGCATATTCCTGCACTTGGATGCAAGTATTTCATATTTCTCAGACAATTCTCCTTATTTCTAAACTTGGCTAAGCACAGATTTTTGTTCACCTCTTCCACGTACATTGTTGCTTTCATCAACATTAACTCTTTTTTTCCCACGCTGTTCCATCTAATAGTGATTGTGTGCATCTTGACCTTGTTACTGCTTTTCTCTTTGTATGAGAATGAGGAAAGGCTATTACATGGGCTTAAAATGTCTTTTAAAATAAATTTCATTTAAGTCTTATAATTTTAAGTTCCAGAGAGATGATTTAGTTAGATGTTGGGGTCCACTACATCCACTGAATAAGCCAGGTCTCTGTACAGTTTTTTTAACTCTCAATGTCAATCCTTGAGACATCTCTTGATTTTCACTTCCACTCCAATGAGTTCCTTTTTGTCCTGCCAGGCCTGGAAGAATTCAGTTGAAGATTACCAGTTCTGGGACTGCCAAAATGTTTTCTTTCTTGAGTGCTGCTACCCCTGACTTTTAGATCACAGATTTTCTTCTAGAGATGAAGAATTTACTATGGCCATAAAGCTTTTATACTTTTTTATACTTGACTTCCATGCATTAAAGCAGAGGAGAAATGCAACAGCCTTTTTCAAACTGCAGATTTACTGCAGTGACCTAACACAGCTATCATATTGTGTGCTTGTCTCTGGAAGATGAATGTGCAGCATGACTTCTATGGTTACAACCTACACATTTGGTGTAGCCTAAATGCTCACTTTTGCACCCTAAGAATTATGTTGATGGAATAAGATCAGGCTGGAAAGCAATCTGGTAACATATTCTTGATATTCTGTCTGACCTTTGCTAATTCCTCCCTTATGCTCTGTCTTTTGTGTCCTTTTTTTTTTTTTTTTTTTTTTTTTTTCTCTGTCTACTTATGGTGTGGATTGTCAGGAATAATTATATGGGCTTCTACATAAAATAAATATGAAATAATTTTCATTTATATAAAACAATTTATTTTTTAATAAAACATAGCATATTTTCACAGGTTTATCCATGCTCACATGCTTTGTGGTGCTCCAGCCTGACCTCGTGCACAGTCACTGATATATTGAGGTGTATCCGTTACCTGGCTGTGTCTCTTCACAGCTTTTTGTGCATTCCCAACCTCCTTGCTGGTGGGGCAGTGTGAGGAGCAGGAAAGGCCTTGGCTCTACATAAACACTGCTCAGCAATAATTAAAATATCCCTGAATAATCAACACTGTTTCCAGCACAAATCCAAGATACAGCCTTTTATCAGCTACCATGAAGGGAATTAACTACACCCCAGCCCAAACCACCACACATAAATGCATGATATTTCTTTGTGTTTATGTCTAAATGAAAGATACATTTAATAGTTATTATTTCTATGGTGTACAATTTAGGGCAGCAGAAGTTAGCCTTAAATTAGGTAATTCATAAACTGGACATAATCTATATGTTTGCACAGAGTTTATGTACCTTGAGTTAGAAGGCAAGTAAAGAGAAGGATGCACATATTGGTTCTTATAATCTACTTTTGTGGCATAATTGTCTAAAGAGAAATAATATTTGGCTTCTAATGGCTATCTTCATATAAGTAATAAAAATCTCCTCAGTATTTTAAGAAACAGTCCCCATATTTCCCATTACTAATCTTGGCAAAACATAGCACTTCTGCTGTAATTACACAGAAACTCTTCCTAAATCTCGTTTTTAGAGTCAAATCTTGCATATCAAAAATATCTGTCTCATATGCTTGCTACTCCATTTCAGCTAGAGAAATCAGTAATTCTTAAAGGTGAGACCAGAAACAAGAGCCAGATCAGAGAAATGGGCTTAAGTCCAAGGAATGAAAAGACTGCCAGCTTGTAAATTGGAGAGGGTACCTAATCCTGGAAGTGCCTAGATAACTGCATAAGACTCGGTTCATGGAAGCTAAATGGGGAAGGGATGGGACTGAAATCCCATCTACAGAGAAAGGAAAACTCCTTTGACAGTGGGCAAGAAATGGTGCAAAGACTGCAATGCTTGAGCTTGCTGGTGTAGGAGAGAAGTAACCCCAGGGCAGGAGGGAGCTGGGCTGCTCTGGGGGGAGAACCGAGACCAGCTGATCAAAGTGCCTCTGACCCAGCGTCAGGAGAGAGAAAAATAATGGAATAATTGTCTCGTAAGAGAGAATAAAACCAGGAGAGAATGGGAATGAAAAGTACACATGTGGAATAGTGATACTTTGGGAGGGATTGGTGGAAAATGTGACCATTAAATGACAGAGCTGAGACTACATGGGAGGACCTGGAGCAAGGAGCTGCTTGGGGAAATGAGGGAAGAGAGTGAGGATTTCCAGTTTTCCAGTGATACTGGGACTGAGATAATGGGTCACAGAGAAACAGTTGTGTAGTAGGTAAAACAGGAAATAGGCTGTGGAGAAGAAGAGCACTGAGGAAAGAGCAAGGGCATTTTTCCAACAGAGACCACACACTTTGAGAATTTCTACAGAACCCAGAAATCATAAGCCTAACTTGTCAGCTTCTTTCAGCAAATATCTGCACAGTATTTTTTGGGCAAAACCTATGTCTCATTGAGTAGTTACACTTATTTGGTTTTTATTTGGCAAATTATGCCCTTTGATAGAAAATATTGAATGAACTTCAGTGGCAGAGAAAACAGGGTGAATAACAAGAAGACCTGAATAGCAACCATTGGACTTTATTTTTTATATAGTCCAGTAAAACCAGGAATTTTCCCTTCAGTTTTATAGATTTTTTTTTTACAAGTTTGTTTTCCCCCTGTTAAAAACTCAATCTTTGTAAGTCCTACAACTAAGTTAGGACACATTTAGTACAGTTAATTGTTAAAAATATAGATGCAGAGTGATATCACTAAATTTATTTATAAATTTTTTTTTTAATCTGCATGTTTTGCCTTCCTTACAGGTAAAGCTATTTCTCATTTCACAAGTGATATACACCGCTGTGTTATGTACATATCATGCCTGTCTAATACTAAAAAGCCCACATGACTGAAATCACAAAGAAGTCTGTTGTAATTTCATGGTGATTGAAATTGATTTCCCAAAAGAATTTAGCAAAAGAAAATGTTCTGGAGTGCTTTGTTCCTGTAGCCTTCTGTAGAGGAGACTACCACAACTATTTGTTTTGAACCTTTACATTTAAGTGTGGATTTTTTGGTTTCATTTTTGGTTTTGGGGTTTTTTGTTTGTTTGTTTGTTTTTTGGGGTTTTTTTGTGGGTTTTTTTGTTTTGTTTTGGTTTTGGTTTTGGTTTTTGTGTGTGTGTGTGTTTTGTTGTTGTTGTTGTTTGTTTCTAGTTTGTTTTTTGGAGGATTGATGGTTATTTTTTTTCGAAATTGAATCAATTAATATTTGGAGATGAAAATTGAGGGAAAGGGGAATTCTGCCTTTGGTTTTGTAAAGACCAGAGTCATTTGAACTTCAAGTAGTGACTTGCTTTTCATCTTTTGTTTCTTAGTTTGTTTGTTCCAGTTAGCATTGCTTCCTGCTGATGAACTTTTGCAGTTATTTTTTAACTGTCCTCTATTCAGTTTGTCACTCTAGAAATGAGGCCACTGCACCTACAAAGAATGGTGTTATTTGATAGAGTGTATATAATGAAATTAGTAAATAGTAGCTGGGATAGAAAATATAAAACTGGGAAGGCAGTTGTGTTTTTCAGTGTGTTTGTATTGTAAAGAGACTTAAAATAGTTTAAGATGACTGTGTACAGAGTTAAACTGGTTCCTAGAACTGATGATATTATTTTTGCCATCTAACAATAAGTTCCTAAATTTATCTTAAAATTACTGATTAAAAATTAGTTTAAAGTTTATTGGCATATTGGAGAATGTAGAAACAGTTTTGAAGTAAAAGAAAATATAAGCTAGTAGTGATGATGTTGTCTCTTCATGTGGATTTTTTTTATTTTTTATAAATTTGATAAAGTTTTGCATTCTGTATAAATTTCCATGGGCTGAAAGACAAGGAGAGATTTTGGGGGTTGTAGAGATTTATGAACTTCCATTCTTGAAGAAATGCTAATATCTTAAACACTTGTTTTTAAAATACTGTTCTGAGCAGGACTGTTCATTAAATTCATGTTAGGCATCACTCAGCTAACAGCAAAGCTGCACATCTGACTTGTGAAGGCCTTAGAATAAAACTCCTCAAAACAGAAAGGTAGAAAGTATTTTGCATAAGAACCCAAAATCAGAAAGAAATCTAGGGTTTTGTGGTAACAAGTCAGCTCAGAGACAACTGAATCTGTTGAGGATATAAAGGCAGCTCTCTCGAAGCATCAACAAAGCCAACCACTCTCAAATGTGATGCTCACAGGATCACTGATTCCTTCTTGACTAGGGAGGGAGCTTGTTAAAAACTATGCTAAAAGGGGCAGCAAAGAAAAATGTATTCATACAGGTGGCATGGATGCCACTAGGAGTTAAAAAGTATCAGACAAATGGTTGAAGTATTTCCTACATTAAAAATATAGAAAAGGCAACAAATTTTGGTAGGCTAAATGTAAATACACAGTAAGGATGACAAAACAAGTTTAAGAAATACTAACAATAAATTCATCGGCACATGAAGAGAAGACAGCCTGGAAGAGTGCATAGGCTCCTGTGATGGTTAGAGTATTAAGACAGCATGTGAGAAAAAGAAATAGGAGAAAGCAAAACCAAAAGTCTTAGGAGAGGAGGCAGATTAGATTGTGTGAGCTCACTGTGAGAGAAAGTGCAAAAGTAGCCAAGCAAGAGACTTTTTTTCTGAATAATCTGTCTGAATTGGAAGTGCCAGTCAAAGAAGTTATGGGGCAAGACAATTAGATAATGGAAGTCTTACCAAGCAGCAAGATCCAAGTGCATTTCACCCAGGCTCTACCAGCTTGCTGTACTCTTGTATTTTCCCTAGGTGTTAAATAGTTGGTTTGAGATTTAGTTGAAGGTTTCAGGGTTTTTTTGTCTCAGTGTACTCATCCATGCTTAAGCTAAATGGTCTAGTGCATCCTTTCTTTTCTGTTTTGTCTGTGTTACAAGTTACAGATGCAAGAAGTCTGGGCTCAGACTTAACAGTTTTATCTTGTTTATTTGCCTCATTTGGTGTAACCATCTGTGTCCAAAGTCTGTCATATTCTTTGTTGCCATTCTCCTGGGAATATGTGATGGTTTCTTCCATCAAGTAAGAAGAAAATCAAAAATAGCTGTCCATATTCCTTTTTCATTATAGTGTCTCTGGGGATTTTTAGCAATTTCTCTCGTGCTTAGGTCCTTGAATGTTTGCAGATATATTTTGTCTTTGTTTTATTCTATCAAAAATTTCTGTCAAAAATTCCTTCTTTCTGTTTTTAAGTCACATTTGATTTGCATCATTTCATTGTTGGCATTTCTGACCCACATATGTAGAGCAAACATATATTTTCTTTGATCCCTTAAACATTATTTGTTCTTCCAAATTTGTAGAATTTTTTGAGGCTAATTGTGGACTTCTAATTGCTTAATAATTTGCAAAACCTTCTCTTTTTAGAAGCTATAGCCATCAATATTACTAATATGTCTCATTAGTAATTTTTCATTCTTTCTAAAAAAATGTGTAATTTAGTGTAACATAGTTTCTAATGAGGACAACAAACAAAATCAAACACAGCAAATAGAAAACACCCCCCATATTTTCCATACATAAAAACTGGTGTAATCTTATTCCTCGGGGGTCTTCATATGGTTCTGATATGCATATTCTGCATACTATACTATGACCATAGCATTATATGACCACCGAAAGCTGTGATAGGAGTTATAAAATAATGGCAGAATTCTGGCAGTCATACCTGAATTTTGCTTTAATTTTTCTATGTGTATGATTAATAAATTATTTCTTAAAGTCTTTAAATATTTCTCTTAATGTTTTTTATTTCAAGCCTACATTTGCAGAAATATAAAATATAATTTTTTGATTTAATTAAGAATTTTTATAAAATGTCAGAGAGAAAAACCTGGTGTAAAGAAATTCTTTACTATGGGGGTGCTGAGACACTGAAACAGGTTGCCAAGAAAAGCTGTGAACAGCCCATCCCTGCAAGTGTTGAGGCTGGCTGGGGCTCTGAGCCGCCTGGTCTAGGGAGTGCTGTCCCTGCCTATGGCAAGGGGGCTGGAACTAAAATATCTTTAAGGCCCCTTCCAACCTAGGCCATTCCATGATTCTATGCCAATTTACATTCATTCATAATTTACACCTTTCTACTCCTTTTTTCCCCCCTTTATTTGTAATGTATACATTTTCTAAAACATCACTGCTCTTTTAATTGAAGAATTGAATAATGTAGCTGAATATGCTTTTTGGATCTTTTTCATTTCCGTAGTTTGTGTTTCAGGGATTACCAATATCACAGAGTCTCACTAAAGCCTGGTATTTAACTTTATTCCAATTATGAATAGAGAAAGGATTTTGTTATCATTAACAGACTTGCTGGCATTTAGGAAAAAAGGGATTTAATTTCTGGCTCCAACAACAATAAAAAAGATCTTGCAGAAGGTTTGTTGCTGCTTTGTGTGCCCAGTGTTCTTGCTCCATACCAGGAGGACTGTGAGGTTTGTTTTCAGCACCTCCTTGCCTGCTCTGAGGGCTTTGGCTGAAGCAGCCCAAGAGAGAAGGAGCTGTTTCACTGAGCACAGTGCACATTCTCATGGCTTGGTTGTTCCTCTGTGGCTGCTCTTTTACTCAGCTCTTCCTGAGCAAATACCTCACGTTGGGTATGAAGACATTCTGCCTCTCCATGCTCCTTTCCCAGACTCATTTCTAGAATATTGATGGCGTATTAAAAACATTTTATTTACTTTTCATACTGCAAAGCTTTTTAGTAACGTTGTGTATAGAAATGAAATGTCTCTTTCCCAGCTGCTGTGTGTGACTTTGAAGGAGAGAGCTGTGGCTGGATTGAAGCTGTAAATGCAGATGAATTTGACTGGGTAAGAAGTTCCAGCAGTGCTCTTCCACCTGCATTTCAGAAGCAAGCTCCTCCACGGGATCACACCTATAACAAACCTGAAGGTAAGACAGGCCTAGAAACAGAGAAGTGGAATAGATAAACCTGCTTTTCAACCAGATTTTAAGTGGAGGCCGTGAATGTTGTAAAAAACCTTTATAAACCCTTTGTTTCTTTCGCCTGAAAAGTTGTTTTTGTTTTATTTTAACAGGTCATTTTATGTTCATTCTGAAGACCAGCAACAGCATTTCACAAATAGCTCGGCTACGAAGCCCAAAGTTCAGGCAAGCAGGATCAAATTGCACACTGTCCTTTTGGTATGAAATAATTTACATTGAAAATTCTTGGGTCATCTCACATTGCTTCTCTTGGACTGAAATTGAGGTTATAGTTTGAAATAGATATATCTTTCTCTGAAGTATTTATTTCATTTTATTCTGTCAGCATATAGTGTTCATTGTGAACAATACAGATATAAGATGTAACACTTGGAGAAAAGAAATGAAACATGACATGACTTTGTTATCAGGCTCTGAGAAAAATTATAGTAAAGGATTGTGCCTGTATATACATGGACAAACACCATTGTCCTTTTGCTAAAAATTCTTTGGTAAAGTAAATTTGAAAATGTGGAATTTTTTTCAAGAAAAGGAAAACATTGAAAAATCTAATAGGTTCTTGAGTCACCTAAAGTATCCAAAATTAGACATTATCATTTTTAAGTAAAAGTTCCAGTGTGAGAATTGGTTCTTTGCTTCCACTTCTATTTTCATATACACAGGAAAAAAAACCAAAACAAAACAACAAACAAAAAAAACCCAACAATGACAACAACAAAATCCCAAGACAAAACAAGACAGAAAACAAAACTCCACAATTAAAAATCAACAATCAAACCCAAAGAAATATTTTCTTTGGGTAAACTTGTCAAAGACATACAGAAAATTATAACTTTGATAATTTGTTTACTAAGGCCAAATTGGTGCTATGGTTTAAATAAAGGCTTGGCCTGACCTTGATGTTATTAAGTGCAGTTTGTCTCAGTGATGTCAGAAACACCTGCCATAGGAAGTGGAATTGTCTTTTTATCCAAGATTCATGACTTGAAGTAGGACATTGCAAGCTGTGGGTTGTATATGTGCTTCTGCTCCCAGTTTTGTTGTACAATTGCCAACCTAGAGTATTTAACATTTTTAAGTGCTGTAGAAGACAACGTTAACAATAACTAACATAGATAGAAGGCATACTTATGCATTCAGTTAGTGTTCTGTTTTTCTTGCTTGGAATTTTACAATTATGTACTTATAAAAAGACATTATGCATCTGAGTGAGCAGTGTTTGTTGCTTAAATATGAAAGGAAATGTGTCTCTTCAATTATGGGTTTCAATTTAATGAAGTATGATTTTTTTCCTTAAAATTTTCAATTCTTGAGGTGAGGCATAGACTGGTATATCAGCCTCTCCTACGATCATTCAGAAAGTAGATTGAATTACAGGTCCTGTGGACTTCCTTTATATCACAGAAATATAACAGAAAAGATGCTGGTCATTGCAACTGCTGTGGGCCACTGTCATCATTTGCCCACGTAACAGTCTTATTTTTATCCTTGTAGGTATTACAACTATGGAGAGTCAGTTGGGGCGGCAGAGCTGCAGTTGCTGGTGGACGGGCTGAAGCAGCCCACGGTCCTTTGGAGGACGTACTACAGCGAGGGCAGTCGATGGCTGAAGGCAGTCATCCAGCTTGGACGCCTCCCACGAGCTTTCCAATTTTCACTTGATAAAATCAGCCTGGGTATTTATAAGGGCATCTCAGCCATAGATGATATCAGATTTGAAAACTGCGCTCTGCCACCTCCAGTGTTAACTTGTGAAGGTCCAAACCGCTTCTGGTGCAGAGACACAAAAGCCTGTATTGACAGTTTATTGGTCTGTGATCTCGTGGATGACTGTGGGGATGGATCAGATGAAGACACCTGTGGTGAGTACCCTCCACTGTGGCTTACATCACACAAAACTGACTTGCCAGTTCACCCCTGGACTGAAAGAGAACAGAATTGCTACGGCCAGTAATGATGGCACCAAGTATAATTAGAGACAAAACAGAACGATAGTTTTAAGTGCATATGATGAGTTAAACTGAGAGTAAATTGAATTCTGTCTCCTTTATCCAAAGCAACTTTATTTCTTTGTCTTGTGTTAAACCCGAACATTCATCACAAGTTTATTTTAAAAGAGAGGATTTAAAGTCAGACAGTTGTTTTGAGTCAATCTTTTGTCGAGTGCTGTCTTTGATTTTACTGACAGAACTACAGCATAAGACTGTACTGATGGACTGAGAGGAGTGTATGTCCTACCTGTTCTCAGGACCTGTACTCTTCCTATCACAAAACAGTTAAAATGTCTCTACTAAAGATAGGAGTCATGCTGAACATATTTGTCCCCTTCAAAGGAAGAACTTGAAAGTACTGAGGAAAGCTATGAGTCATTCACATTTTTGACATTCACCTTGAGTGCTGAAGGGTGCTGTTGATGGTTTTTCCCCTGAAGCATGTATTCATCAATTTTAAGAACTCTAGAACATTAATATAAAATAAAATTAACTAGCATTTATTTTATCACTTCCTGAGGTAACTAAATTATGCAAATCACAATCAGTTTGAGAAACGGGGGGCACCTTACATGCTTGAGGTGTTATCAGTCTGCAGTAATAATTGCTGAATATCAACTTAAAACTGCTGTAAATTTAAAAGAAAGTGAAGGCTTTCCAGCTTATCTTAGGTTTTCTACTTGTGGAATGCCTAGCTTCTTTATAACCCATTTTGAGGTCTACTATCAGATTTGAGTTGCAGTTTTAAACACTGTTAAATGCAATAGCTTAATTTAAAAAAAATTGTCATCATGTCAGTTACTGCTTATAAATAACAGATGCAAAGTTGGAATGCAAGTTCACCACCTAGGACACATTTCGTTGCTTTATATTGGAAGTAATCAGTACGTATTGCCTGGATGTCAAGTAAAAAAATGCAGTTGTTTTATAAGTTCTGTGATTTAGCCTTGATAAAATTATCATGCTAATATTATTGAGGATAATAAAGATCTGAACCCCAACACGTTTTTAGGACCACATCTCCCAAGCAAAAGTACATTAGATAATTTATCACACATACGTACAAGACATGGTGGAGTTTATTTAATTCAATTAACTTCAATTTAACTCCTTTGACCTGTTCACTTTCAGTTAAAGCACTTTACAGTCTTTAATTTTAATAATGTATAAAATTAATAACATGGATAATTTTATTCACAGTTCTCTTTATTCAATAAATTAAGTACAATTTGACAGATATGTATGGGAAATAAATATTTGCAAGGATAAAAAAATATATTCAAGCACTATGCCCTTTTGATACTGCTTATTTTCATTTTTGACAGTGTGTTCTCTTTACATTTCAGACCCTGACCTGCAGTGTAACTTTGAAAACGGGCTGTGCAATTGGGAGCAGGACGTGCAGGACGACTTTGACTGGATCAGAATACGGGGTCCAACCCCCACGGTTAACACAGGCCCCTTGAAGGATCACACCACGGGCACAGCCAGAGGACACTACCTTTACCTGGAGTCCTCTGAGCCGCGCCAGTTCCGAGATAAAGCAGTTCTGCTCAGTCCTCTCTTCAGCCCTTCTGGCAACGGGACCTGTGTCTTCCGCTTTCACTATCATATGTTTGGAAAAGAAGTTTATAGGCTGTCAGTGTTCCAGAGAGCTGTGAGTAATACTAAGGGGTGGCTGCTGTGGTACAAGTTTGGAAATCAAGATAACAGATGGATCAGGCAGACGCTCTTCATCAGAAGTTCTAAGCCATTTCAGGTATGATCCCTTTAAGTTGTGAAGTGTTTATTTGCTGCATGGTAAATCACTGAGAGTGTATAAATGACTGCACAATCTCAAAGCTATTTGTAGCTGTCTGATCAATCTTGCTTCAAAATACATTTGTAGGATTTTTTTAAAGAAATATGTAAAATATTTTTGTTCTTGTAGTTACATTAACTTTTCCTCATAAACAACTTGATTTTAAGAGTTTAAATATGTGTTATTTAAAATGGATACTATTTTTGTTTCCAAGGATTTGGTGAAAAAATCCTATCCAAATCTACTACAAAACAGTTTGGTTCATTAATGTAAAGACTGTTCAAAAGAATATCCTCTCCTTTGCCTTACTTTTAAGGAGATATAGGGTAATTTCTCATTATATAATGCCAGAAAAGATATTAATACAAAATATTTGGCTGCCAGGTTAGACTAAGAGTCAAAAAATTGCTTAGAAAAAGATATGATTAAAGTAAGTTACAGCTATAAATCTTGACATTTAAATAATCTATATAAAATATATTCTTTATCTTTGATTTATTTTTGATTTATTTATCTTTGATTACCTGTGATCTGTTTATTCCAGCTAGGATATTCTGCAAGGTTATTCGAGGAGACCTTGGTTCGCTTGATTCTCAACTGTTCATAAAATTATCACCCTCCTCTCCCCTACATCATATTATTTAAAAAAATCTTCCACCTTCCTTTTAAATATAATATAGTGCAGTATTTTCTTTAGATTGTTCATTATTATTTCCCAAAACACTATTTTTAAGTAGAGAGAAATTCTATCCTCTTTGGAGAAAAAGTCATTAATACTTCTGTGGATGCAAAGAGGCACATGGAAGGAGAGTGTTTATTCTCTGTCAAGACCTTTTGTAGAAATATAAAGGCATATAAACATAATGCTATCAAAGCCTTTTTCCCTTCCCTTCCCTTCCCTTCCCTTCCCTTCCCTTCCCTTCCCTTCCCTTCCCTTCCCTTCCCTTCCCTTCCCTTCCCTTCCCTTCCCTTCCCTTCCCTTCCCTTCCCTTCCCTTCCCTTCCCTTCCCTTCCCTTCCCTTCCCTTCCCTTCCCTTCCCTTCCCTTCCCTTCCCTTCCCTTCCCTTCCCTTCCCTTCCCTTCCCTTCCCTTCCCTTCCCTTCCCTTCCCTTCCCTTCCCTTCCCTTCCCTTCCCTTCCCTTCCCTTCCCTTCCCTTCCCTTCCCTTCCCTTCCCTTCCCTTCCCTTCCCTTCCCTTCCCTTCCCTTCCCTTCCCGCACCCTTCCCGCACCCTTCCCGCACCCTTCCCGCACCCTTCCCGCACCCTTCCCTTCCCTTCCCCTCCCTTCCCGCACCCTTCCCTTCCCGCACCCTTCCCGCACCCTTCCCGCACCCTTCCCTTCCCTCCTCCCTCTCATTTTATGTTTACTGGTTTATCTAAAGAGCTAAACCCACATGTCCTATATTTGACCTCCTGAGGGTTAGGAAGGTCTATTCAGTAGCTCAAATGTTTTTCATCTGTGAGTGCTGTAGGGTTTTCTGTTGTACCTGCGAGGCTATGTGAAAGGAACTTCAAAGATCTTATATTATTTTGATCTAGTTTTGTTTCTCAAAGTCATTTTGGATGGGCATGGAGTATAAGTTTGATCGTTTTGAAGAAAGGGATCAAGATCTGGTGTTCATTATTGTGCATTGTGTATCTTGAGTTTGCTGTGTCACAATCTACAATACTTCAAAATTCAAAAGTTTTGAAGAGACCAAGTTGTGTTCTGTTTCTACTAAGCTACCAACTGCTGATGTCTTTTTAATCTTTCTCTCTCTTTCCAAGCTTTCTTTTAAGTGAATAATGTTTAAATACATTTGATGTATTTCTTCTGAGATGTGTACTAGAGCAGCCTCTCAGTTTCAGGGTGTCTACAGGCTTTGTAACAGTATTAAAGCTGTAGCTTCTATATTCACTATATTGTGTTCCCCACATCCCATAGAGTTTCACTGCTTTCACACCACATGCTTAGTCACCTCAATGCTTCAAATGAAATGTTTAGATTCACTTGAGAATGGATATTTTTCATGAAAATCTAAAAAAAAGATAGAACTTATAAATAATTTTCTGATTAAAATACAAGTCTTGGTTTCATAATTTTCTCTGTCTCTAACCAGAGCATCTCGTCAGCTCTTTGAGGATTTTCAGAGATTCCTAGTGAATAAAAAATTTTAGACTCTAGGACCAAAGATAGTCTAAGTCTTTGTCAGTCAGATCTTCATCTTGCTTTTTCTCTTCTAAGTGTGTGGGATAATCATACATCTGAGATGTCTCTTCTTCCTCTTTCCTCCCTATCTAAGTAAGTCATTTGTTGACCCCAGTCAGAGAAATAATCATTAGAAATATCAAATCCCTCAAATTCACATTTTTAATTTCTTAAGCATGGGAAGGTAGTTTTGGGAGCATATAAACAATTGGGCCTATACACCAACTCCTGGGAAAAGGAGGAGCTGTCAGCCAAAAATTCACAGCAGCACTGAAAGGCATTTGAGAACCTCTTGAAAGTCAGATTCCCTTTTGAAAGTTTTGAACTCTATAGGTATGAAACTCTGGGCCCTTTAACTGAATGCTCTGGCAGAAACCCAAAGGCAACAGCAGACTCCCTTGGCTCCACCTGCTCCCAATAAGCCCCAGAATCTTAATTTTGTCAAGAAAGCTTCGTTCTAGCTGCCATTAATCCATGGTGACATTTGTTGCTGTTCCATCAGATGTTTTACACCAGAGTGTTAAATGTGACGTCAGTGAGAACAATGGGAGTTGCTGGAGGAGGAAAAAGCAAATTTAGAGCTAAACTATTTAAACAAAAGGAATGCAGTTTTCTGGGACAAAATTAAGCACCTCTGTCAAGTACTGCTGCTGGAAAGTATTGAAAAAGTGCCAAATACACATGCTTATAAAAATTTTGTACCTTTATTGATCCAGAGTTTCTCTTCTTCTGCAAAGAACATTATCTGCAAGAAATTATACATTTTTTAATTAGAAAAATTCAAGCTAAAAAGAAGTGCCCTATAAACAATTCCTTTTAATTATATGAGATACTTGTTTCAACATGGAAAAAAAACCCACTGTCTAGTGTCCTTGTCTCTTTACTTGTTCTGCATTTATTTTCATACTGAGATTACTTACATGTCTTTTCTTTAGATAAATATTTGAAAAGGTAGTAAAATAAGATTCTTCCCATGGTAACCTACTCATATTGATGATAAATAATATTTGCTTTTATCATACTTGGAATAATCAAATCTGAAATAGTTTCTGCTCAGAAGAAAGTGTAAAGATTCTACTTTATTGTTTTAAAAAAAATGTACTCTCTTAGTTTGCTCTGTTTATTCATATTTCTGATCATACAGAAAAGGAAATGATGATATGTGAAAAAGGACAGAATTCTGTATCTCAATCCTTTTGAGCACTGTAGTCTCCCTTTTTTGTCATGTTATAAATCACATACCTACCATGTCTGTCTTAAGAGACCTAGGGCAACTTTACTATATTGCAAAATGTATTATTGAAAAAAAAATCATTACCTTTACCCTAATACAGTTATTCCCTCTTTGCTCATGCAGATTATGTTTATTTCTGTAAACAAAGATGGGAATAGATCTTTGATACTGAAAAATGTTAGTACATAAGGGAGTCTATCATCATTTTATGATGATTTTATAAAGATCAGTTTTGCATCTTCTTCATTGGCTCTTATAAAATTTAAAATTACAAGTACAATATTTAAGTTAACTACTAATGCTATATATCATTACTAAAAAAATTAGTATTCTAAGTATCATGTATAAAACCTTAGTTGTCCCTTCAAATGTAATAGTTTTTCCATTTAAGTGTGAATAAGGACCAAACTCAGAAGAATATAAACAATGCAAAACAACATTGCAATTAAGTAGATATAGAATACATTTGATATTTTCCTATTTTACGAGTGGTTAAGAAAAGTAAACAAAAAATCCACTCTAATAATTTTGATCTTTTTATCAATTAAGTGTTAGCTTAGAAAGTAATGGAATATTGATTGAAAATTAGAATGATACATTTGCTATGAATATACAATAACACCATGCTCTATGAACACAAGTATAAAACAAAATTCTTTCTACAGCTTTTATTTTCATGTTGTGCTATTTTTTTTTTAATATACAGATATTATGGTTTTTGTTATGACTTTGACTTATCAGTTTGGTGTCGAATACATGTGTAGTGAGCATACATCATTTACATCCAGGCTCTTGTCACTCCTCTTGTGAAGAGAGATAGGAATGGCTAAGTACCATACACAAGGTACTAAGTGGATTATG
Organism: Prinia subflava; assembly: GCF_021018805.1. Lineage (NCBI taxonomy): Eukaryota > Metazoa > Chordata > Aves > Passeriformes > Cisticolidae > Prinia > Prinia subflava. The sequence continues at coordinate 134,562,619 of NC_086247.1, forward strand.
TTACACTCACAGGCTGCTCTGCCTTTTCACCCTCTCCTCTTCCTTTGCACTCCTCAGTGAGATGAGCTGGCAGTTGTTCTTTGGGGATTCTGATGATCTGCTATGTAATAAGCAATAGGGCATCTCAAAAATTCCTCCTCAGTTATTTCTGCAATTCATGCTGTTTCTTGCAATTACTTTTTTAAGAAAAGAGAGGATTGATCAACACTCTTACCCCACCAGCCATTTCTGTAACAGAAGACTCAGAATTGCAGTGGTAAATGGAAATTTTGGTGTAATTCTGATTTAAAAACTAGTTTTATAGTGGTTTGGGTTCTGTTTCAAACAAAAAGAGTCCACTGAGGCAATATGTGAGGTTTCAGAATGCAATGTGTTTCATGCATTTCTAGTGGCGATAATTATACATGAATAGTACAGGGGGAGTTATAGTAAACTAAATACCCTTTTTACCAATTTAAGACAAGATAATGAATTAGTAGTCTTCTTTGTTAGCTATAATATCCTTTAAGTAAGAAAATTTTAAATTTCATTTCCTATGTAAAAAGCATCAGAACTACAGAAATTACAAATTTTAGATCTTGTATCCGATTTCACAGCCCCTCAGAAAGAATATTTTAGTAGGGTTTGTAACATCATAATTTTGTAGACTTACTTTCGTGGATTTTTTAGCCTTCTCTAATCATTAATTGATAGGCATCAGGTTGAAATACTGGACTTAATACTGGTATATTCCGGAACATGTAGCTGATCAAACTTAATCAAATTTCTTTGCCTGCAACTTCTCTGGAAGAGTGTGCATTAATCTTTATTGTGCCAAGGAAAAGTGTTATTTCCTAGTGAGGAAAGCAAAGGGAGAAAGAAAACAAATCAAAGTAATTGTGTATTTACCTTTATTTTTGGAACATTAAACTGGGGGAAAAAGAAATTGGACATATTTGACCATTTATAGAACACTTGGGTAAACTGTGTTCCTTTCAGAAACACTTGACATGTAGCAGAGAAACATCAAATCAAGAGTGTCACAGAGAAGCTTCATAGAAATAGGTCATTAGTGATTTTTCTGAATAGAGACAAGAGAGGTATTCTGTGAAATCATTAAGTAACACAATCCAAGCAAAAGCAAATAGTATTTTAGGATGGTCTGTTGTACAGTTCATTGCTGAGGGATGTTTTGGATACACAAAACTACAAATGCAGTCAATAAGTAACTTGACAAATTATCAGAAGGGAGGTCTCTTAAGGGCAAGTAGCACAACAGCGAGGCAGTGACGTCCCCCTGCCATGCAGTGCTGAGAAGCCCTGCCTGCCAGCCGGGATGTGGCTTTGCTGTGGGTGCTGCAGTCCGTGGGGACAGTCCCCTGAGCTGGCCGGACAGCCGCCCTCGCCGCCGCGCCGAGGCACCGTGCTGCTCAGAGCCCCTGGCGCTTGGGAGGATCACTCTCCTTGGAATTCTGCCTGTGATTTCAGATTTTCCTCACTGAACCCAGTTTATTTTTGTCAAGTGTTGTTAGCCTTCTGCCTTGATTTGATTGTCTGCTTGCTTCCTTCTTCAGGGCCTCATTTCAGTGTGTTTTGATATACCAGTAGGAGTGTGTTAACATTTAGTTGGTCAGATAGATATTTTTCATTAAAATCTGGTGTTGAAGCAGCTCTGAACTTATCAAGGACTTCACTAAGACATTTATTATATGCCCAATACTCACTCGTGATCATTTTTATGTTATTGCTTTTCATCCATTCCCTGCTACCAATTTCCACACAACGATTTAGACAGCACGGATTTCCACTCAAAAAACAGCTTCAGTTTCAATTTTAAATTTATCATTTCTCATCTTCCTTCTCCTACTCTTCTCCTTTGTACTTCCCCTAATAATCTGCTGAGAATGGTATTCAGGAGCTCTTTTATTTTTTCTACTTTTTTCTGCCCTGTCCTTTAAATGTTACCATTTGCTTTTGTTGATCCTTACTCCTGAAGTACTACTTTAAATAAATGGATATCTAGAGATATTTGCTGCGTCTCAGTAGCTCTTTTTCTGCCTATTCTTCTTTGTTTCTGATCTGTGTGTTGAATTCTTTCACCTCTGCTACCTCTTTGCATATTGCACAATACTCTGTGGTTTTTACATTTACATTGTGCTTTTGGTTTCTGCTCTGTTTACAATCATTCTCATTTTTTTCAGTGTGGTATTGTACAGCCTGTGGTTTCAGGCTGTACAATACCACACTGTATTTTGTATGTAGTTGGCTCTGGAGCAAGTTTTTATTAATTGGCTAATATGGACCTTTAAATATCCAAATGCACTGGAATGGGAAGAGACATCTTGTACCAGATAAAAGGTTGCTTAAATTCTCATCCAACCTGACAGCACGATTCTCAGCATCATTGCAAAAAATTTCTTTCTTCATGTCCAATCTAAATCTCTTCTCTTTCAATTTAAAATCATTGCCCCTTATCCTATCAATATTAGTCTTGGAAAAAAGCCTCTCTGTCTTTCTTATGAGCCAGCTTTAGGTATTGAAATGCTGCCACATTGATCTACAGATCTTTCCTTTCCCTACATTCAAATCTTTCATGCTGTCTTCATGGGAGAGATGTTCCAACACTCTGGCCATTTTTTTCTGGCCCTCCTCTAGACCTACTCTGACAGGTCCATGTGGTTCTTGTGCTGGGCAATCCAGAGCTGGACGCAGCAGGACGCAGCACTCCAGGTGTGGGCTCCCCAGGGTGGAGCAGAGGGACAGAATCACCTCCCTTGGCTGGCCAGACACACCTTTTGTACGAAGCCCAGGACAAAGCCTACACAATTCCCAAGTTATTTAAACAAAACAAAACAATACAAACAAATCAAAACAACAACAAACAAAAACAATAACCACATACCCAAACCCCAAAAAGTTGCTGTCTTACTTATATTTAACACTCACGCCTTTTCAGAATGTGTCCTGGCAGGTGTGATGTGCAGAGATGGAGTCAGGGTGTCCGAACTGTGCCAGAGGTTGCTCTGTCAGCCCACATCATGTGGACTAGTCCAAGTCTGTCCTGTTGAGGTGTCAATGCCTTTTGCTATGGCAGCTCTAATTCTTGCACTGGTAGGTCCTAAGCCCTCATCCATGTCCCATCCTCACAAGCAGCCTCAAGGGGCTGTGGAGGGCCAGGAACAGAAGATGTCTAATTTACTAATGTAGATGTCAATCTCATGTTCATTCCTCATGCAGAACTTGCATAGGCTCTAGTTCGGGCAATTCATGCTCAGGTTTCCTAATTAGTCCACTGTCTAGGTCATAAACAATATACACATAGAGTGGACAATGTGGGAACAAATGCAATTGTGGAAAGGGGTGAAAAATAACCAAAAGACTTTGTGGTTGGTGGTGACCTTTGTGTTGATAGTGAAGGCTATTCAATACCTTCAGTACCTACAGAGAATTTTCATACTGAAAATATGTGTGATGCAATGCAATGTATTTGAAAAATTAGTGTGGGTTTTTTTATAAGTCATTCCTAAACAACAGTTTTGCCATTTTTGATAAATGAATTTCAGAACATAGAAAACTGTGGAAACAAGGAAATCACACAAGAAATCAGGAAAATACATTGTATAAACCTTCAGAGAAAATTTTGTGGACTTTTTTCAGGTCTTTGGGAAAGATAGTCACCTTTTGTTCAGTGCTATCGGAATACTTAAGAGATAACTCACTCTAACAATAGAAATAATTTATTCCTTTTTATTCTTTTCTTATGCTATTGTTTTATTGATATGCTGTGGAAGATTTGTCATGATGTCATCAAGTCTCAACATGTGCACAAAGGGGGCAAGGAATAAGAATTTCAAACCTATCTATAATGCCTTTTCCAGTGAAAATTGTATTCTTAATTTCATGTCTGTCATTTCCTTGCAATTTGTTTTTTCTTGAGAGGGGAGAGAACAATGGGGTTGGGGTGAGTGGTTTTTATCCCTTTTTCCCCTATTTACATGCAGGCTGCTCAAAGGAAATCACATAAAATACAAATAGACTTTCTATTCACTGCTGAACGGTCAAGTTCTGCCCATGTTTTAAATCTGGAAAACATGAAGTAATGAAAAGTTTTCACCACCTTTCAGAACTCACAGCCCACTGAGAAACTGTGTTGGGCCATTTGAATACAAGGGGCATCATGTAAGATAGGAGTTTCATTTTCCTGAAAATTAAGAATACTGTTCCACATTTCCTATTGATATTACTATATTACTTATCAGAGCTGCTGAACAGGAAAATGAGACTTGGATAACTTTTCAAGGAGAAGGAAAATGTTAGTTACTTTTATCTCATGACTTAACTGGATCTAAAAGCCATCTTTGAAAATTAAACAGGAAAGCTGTACTTTGCTGAACATTTAGTTAAATTTTCTTTTGTAGTGCTATGCTTCATATCAAGCAGAGAGTGTTAAAAATATTTTTTACAATCTTTTTGTTTATTGAGTATGCTTATAGCAGAGTTAAGAAACAATGTAGAAATCTACTCCCACTGAAATACATGTCAAAACTCTCATTAACTGTACTGAAGACAGGATTTCATGTCAACCCACAAGTTCTGGTGATATCTCTGTGTTATTGTTTTCTTACTTTGGGAAGTTAAGGCCATGTGCATGGATGTAGAAGCAGCAATTCTATATGACTGTCAGGAAAATTCCTTTGGGTCTGGAAAGGTCCACATCTTTAGACAGAAGTTCTAGTAGTGATCCCTTTCTAGTGATTCTAGATTCACTTGAATTTGCTGCTGAACAGATAATTCACTGTTTATTACACAAATGTTTTCACAAGCACTGAAAAGAAAGAAGTACATGTCTCCTTATCTCAGCATGGAAGAATTGCCTTAGCAGTAAATAGTGCATAGATCAGATAAAATCTGTCCATTCAGCCCAATTCAGGCTTCCTAGACAGAGGTGTGAAGACATCTTTCTGCAGCCTTTTATGTCATGATATGTTCAGAAGGGAGGGACTCAGGTCATAACCAGTCATCCTGGTCAATGTGGGACACTTCTCTCAGGACAAGAAGTCCCAGATATTTGATATAGTAACTCAGTCAGAATCTTGGGGTTTTGTTTGTCTATATTACTTATTTACATTTGAAATCTGAGGGGAAATGTGTTTGGGAGAAAAGAGAGCAGACTTTGTATATCCCTGTAGATTAAGTCAGAACTAACCATGAACCTAAGGTGGTTTATATATAGTTTCATAATTATAATTGCTATATAGTAGTTTGCAAGTAGGCAGGCTAAACATGTTGTCCTATATACCTAGAATCTCAGAAATTTTTAGGCACTGACAATAATACTGACATAATACTTCTGCAATAATTCTTCCAGTGCTAATATTCAAGTGACAATAGGATCTTGTCTCTTGAATGAAGTTTTGTGGCCATAATATGGGAAAGTAAAGATTCCCAGAATATGTAGTTATTAATTCCACTAGTATCAGTGAATAGTCTAAAACAGGATAGAAATGTGATTAATCCTTGCACTTTAGAGAAATGCTACGAAAAACATCATAAATCAGCATTGAGGGTTCACAAGCTTACAGTGAAGTGTGATAAAGTGCTTTACTGAGCTAGAACTAGTGTTTTTCAGTATCTTGTAAAACCAAGCACTGTAAAACATCAAATATTTGACACAAGATTTTTCACAGTTGATATGTGTAACCTCAAGAATGCTGGTAACAATTCATTTGGACACCTGCGTGAAAGGACTTATTTCAATTTTTGAAGTCTTGAGACATTAATTTCTAGAGCATTTTTAATGGTCATGGAAAAAAAAGGGCTGATGAGCTTTGGAGAAGGGCTGTGTGATCTTGAGGTTTTCAGTGGGTGTAATAAAAATTATGTGGTGACCCAGTGTTGATAATCTTTGCAGAAGCTGATGGCAGATCTCCCCTTGTGCTTGCTTTTGGGGTTAGAAGGGTTTCAATCAGCACATAACAGCTCTGATTGCCCAAATCATCCCCTAAGAGAGGGAAAGCTGGAACAGACTGTGACAACACATGCATTCTTTTATTTTTTTTTTTCCTAAGACAGAGAGTTTTGCAGGAGGTACAGAGGAACAGTTCAGTGCCGTGTAAAGAGAATGCAACTAATGGACAGTAGATGAGAGATTGGGGGAGTAATCTCAAGTCCACAGTTGAGATAATTCTGAGCAGAGAAAGCAGCTGAAGAAGAAGAGAAACAAAGCCAAGGAAGAATAAATTACCAAATAAATATTTGAACTCAGCATGCAGTAAATACCGTATTTGATATGAATTAATAACTATTCAAAAATTCAAAATCAAATCTAAATTTCTCGGGTGTTGTTTTTTTTTCTGAAAGAATAGTGTTTTCTTGGAAAATAGTTTCCCTTTTACTGTACTCCTTGAGAAATTGTAATAAATGAATTATTATTATTATTACATGTTAATGTGTTCCTGAAAAAAACATTCTACAGTGAAGACTTATGACCAGACTTGTGATGATCATTGGATGAAAATACTTTAACAAAAAAGAGGATTTGAAGCTTCGTTCTGTGGCTTGTCGTTCGTGTACAATTACAAAAGTTCCATCACCTCATAAGGAATTTGTTGCTTTTTTGATGAAAAGTTGTTATACATTATAATACAATCTTTTTATTCATCACCACATTAAAAATAGGGGTAGTTACTTCAGGGAAATGCAGTGAAATATGTATTACTTTGCTTTCAGTAAGTTGCAACAAGATTTTTATGAAAAAGTGTTTTTCAGTTATTTGCTTTGTTGCTCTTTCCTGTTCAAACCAAATCACATGATTTCTTGCCAGAAATCATCATAGAAACCTAATCAAAATTACCATGCTCTAACTAGAAATAAAATCACTAAATAACAGTGTTAACATCTCCTGTGACAAACCTGGGTTACTGTTTGTCTAAATTACAAGTAAATACCTTAGAACTAATATCACTATTTCCTAGACATTCAGAAACCCTCAGAATTTTGAATATGCCACAGTTTTTGAAATTAATTCCATTCTATCTTAAAATATGCTTGTATGAGCATTACTGTAAAAATTTAACATCTGTACAAAACAATATTACCCATTGTAATTCCTCTAGTAACACTTGTCATAACGTCACTTCACTCTTCAAAAGCCTATTTTGTTCAAAATCCTAAGAGATCATTCCTTGTATGTATACAGAGTGTCATTCTAATACAGTTTGCTGTCATGGAATTGAGTTTTTTCCCCTCTTTTCTTTATGTCAAATACCTTTTGAAACCTTTATAGATTTCATTGAGTCTGGATCTTAGACTTCTGAAAACATGAAATTGGGAGCTATTTATTCTCATTCAAATAATAAAAGCAATGTGAAATGAGTTTCACAGCAGAAGAATTTCCTAAAGGTTGCTTAGTAGTATCTTATGAAGTTTGCAGAATTACATCTGGCAAACTAATTTAAGTGGTCAAAGTTTAACCATAGCTGCAGACACCATGCTCTGTATTGAGGCTCATAAATTGGTTTTATTTTCAGTTTTAAGTGTATACCTATGCCAATATTACATTTTCGGTGTTGCTAATGAGTTCATGCTATATGTCAAAGCATCGGACTCCACAAGTGAATAGATAAATGTAAAAAATAATGTGAGTGGGGAGATTTTAAACAGCACAATCATAATGATAATCAGTATAAGGGTATTCTGAATTCAATTCCCTCAGAAATCTGTGCCCTGTCACTTCTAACTTTAGATATTTTTAATCCCTTTAAAAACATGTTCCTGCTTAAGGTGCAAGAGTGCAACTTCCCTAAAGGACACATTGGTGGAAATGTTATATAAGGATGTCCTCAGCCCATGTGTCTGTCAGCCCTGGGGACGTGGGCACAGGCAACTGGGAGCTGAAGCTCCTTGAAGATCCAGCAGTGACATCCACAATTGCACAATCCATCTAATGGAAAATTAATGTATTTGTGAGGGTGTTTGGGTTTATCTTACTAATAGCTGCCTAATTAAACAAACTCACTGCCTCTTTTTCTGAATTTGAGCTAATTAATAAGTAATTAATTGCAAGTAGGTAATCATTCATACTTTGAAAACAAATTGAAAATTATATTTAAACTGCTGTTTGATTGCCAGTCAAAATTACAGTGGAAGGAGATTTGTCATTTTGGAGCCATAAATTTCTTTGCACGGGTTTTTCAAATAGTAGTTGTTTTGGTTTATCCTGTTTCCCATTTCTAACCATTTTATTGCTATTGCTACCAGCACTGTAGCATTGTCCCCATTTTAATCTAAAAAACCCAAAAGCCTGAGGTAATATTGTAAAGAATATTTGTGGGTATCCTGAGGGAAAAATAAGAAGCCCATACTGCTGTGAGAGCAATAAAAAGCAATGCTGTAATTTACTGTTGTCATTCACATGAAATATATTTTGTGCTAAAATGGCCCATCTGGAGCATATCCATAGTAGGGGACATATACCTGTCTTCTTTTAGCATACTCATTTATTTTGTCTAATGGACATAATATATAAATGAAGTGTAATCATTTTTATTTACTCTGGTGATGTCAGCATCAATAATAAACCTACAATTCACACGCAACTTCAGAATAGCAGAAACAAATTTGTTAGTGTTGACATATTTAGACTGATATTATTCTTTTATTTTTACAGGGTTAAGGCCATTCTTTGCATTTTTAAAGTATTTTTCCCTCCTGATACAGGATAATAAATTTCAAGTATAATGTTTAAAATCTCTATGTACATATCATATGAAAAATGGTTCTTGTTGAATATAACCATTCTTTACAGATGAAATTGCACATAAATAAATTACAACAAAAATAAATTACAACTAACAGCACTCTGAAGCAGAACTGTCCTATTGCCACTATTTATACTTCATTAATGTGTAGAAATTTTTTACTGAAGTAAGGAAAAAACTGGGAAGACTACGTTAGAAATTTTATACAGCATTTCTGAAACTGAATGTGTGTGTAGCATGTAAAGTAAAGATTTAAAACAATGGCAAAGAAATAACAGTATTTTAACCCTGTTGGATCAGCAAACATATGTTCATTTTTTTTTCAAAGTGTGTGGTTTGAGAAGGCCTTATTATTTTTATATATGGGGATTTATTATTTAGTTAAACTAAAAATATTCATATCAAATCTTTCAATAATAGCCTGCTGGATATTTATCACTCAGAAACAGACAGAACAGAGGAGTTCTGTTTATTTAATCTTCCAGAGAGTATTTCACAAACACCAACTTCTCCTATTCCCTGGCAGTAGACAATAATGAAGCAAATGCAACATTGACAAGTCTAATGAAATAGTAGAATATTTTTCTTTAAAAGGTTCCATAGCTCATTTCTTACCTGTCCAATTGTTCTCATCATACTGAAATTTGTATAAAAGTCTATAATTTTTTAAAATGAATGGTACTATATTTAACCATGATTAATGTTATTGCAATAAGTACCAAAGGAGGTAATCATAATATGCCATTTATGATAATGGCTTGCCATTATTTTATATCACAGTGATGTTTCAGTGAATTTACACCCTTGTGAAGCCAACCACTCTGTTATGGTTCACTATGATTATTGTGGCCACCAGTGAAAGCTGATAATAATTAGTCTCTTTTGTAAATTGACATTAAATAGACTATATCTCCCAGAATAAATTCAATCTCATTCTAACCATGAAACATGGCAAATGAATCCTCTATCAAATGATATCAAAGAAATATTTATTGAGATGTGGAAGTCTTCTATACACTGAAAAATGCTTTTGCAATTCTTGTTTTCCTAGATTTTGGTGGAAGGTACCGTAGGAGATGGTTTCACTGGAGACATTGGACTTGATGATGTGTCTTTTCTGGGCTGTACTCTTTACAATGGTAAGAGCTGAAATGCACATCTACAAGCTGTGAGCTGATTCGTTGCTGTCATTTGTAAATATTCCTTCTAGAAAAGTAAAAGCCAGGTTAAACTGTGACTCAGGAAATTCAGACTTGTTTCCCTGCTTCTCAGACCCTCATATCCAGGCATCAACACAAAGTCATTTCTCCTGTGCATGCAAGGCCCAAAAGAGATCCTTAGTGGGAAGTGTGCAGCTTCCATACTCTTTTAGATCTTGATTCCTGGAAGGTAAAAGAACTTAGCTGTGTGGAAATGAACTGACTTTTCATTCAGCCAATTCAGTTTGACACAGCTTTCCAGCTTCCCCTAATAATTCTTAATGTATTTACTCTGCCAGTTGCTGTCATGTGACAGCACACGAATAGCTCAGGTGATAGAGCAACCTGTTAAAAGTCATTGTTACCAAGGGTGGAATAATCTCTACAGAAATGTAAAATATTATACCCCAAAATATGTGTGCTTTAAGACACCAGACTCATGACCTGGAGTTCACCACAGAAGAGATTTTAAGGGGGCTACTGTCAGCTGCAGCAGGTACTGCAGGGTTATATAGAGTGTGACAGTTGCTCTAAAGTCATGACAGGGCTGTAGAGCAGCAAACTATTTAAAACAGTGTCTGAATATTTGTATCCTAGCACTAAAACATCCTAGTGCAGGTGGATTTTGTTCTGCCACTCCAAAAATTTCTTATAGATAAAATTAGTTCTACATGAATTATCAAATGTGTATGATATTTATTTTGCAGATAATTATCTAGTATTTTACCATATTTATATATGGTAAAGCAGTTATTATAGTATTATGGATATAGAGGCTTTTTGTAAATAGTCAGGTAATGAATTTTCCCGTATATTCAGGGACAATCTTGAAAGAAAATCTTCAAAGAACTAATCAGAAAATCTTTAAATATTTGCAAATTAATTAGGAAAAAAATTCTAAAAACAAAAAAGAAATAGGAAACCATAGAGGGTCAGAGTTTCAGAGTTCATAACTAAGAAATAAAACCCCTCATTGTATGTGGAAAGATAAAATGAAAATACTCAAGTATAATGGGGGACGGGAATCAGGTTTGATGTTCTCTATATTTTTAAAACTGAGAGCAATTTTTGAGACAGTCCAGGGTGCTGCTTTTATTTTATCTCCCCCATGCCAGAAAAATATTACAACAACAAAAACAACAACAAAAACACACACAAAAAAACTATCAAAAAAACACTAAACGCCCTCCACCACACCCCCCCCCAAGTTGGATCAGGTTGAAAAAACAGGGTTCCCCTGTCCCTGCACATTAAATCAAGCACTGCCCAATTGCTCTTGTTCCACTTTAAGTGATCAAATACTGACAGGGAGAGATGGGCTTGACAGCTTAGTGGTAAAGTCTCTCATAAGTAACATTAAATATGTTGAATCTTTTGAATCTTGAATGTGCTGCTTCAACACATCATTTGAACACCCAAACCAAAGGCTATTTAGTGATGCTTGCTCTGGACAAAATGGTATTAAATAAAGTACAAAAAATAAATTGTTCCAAAATAGAACAGTCAGATCCTCCTTTCTTTTCAGGTGTTGTAAAGGCTATGGTTATTAAAAATTTCTTCTTCCATCTCAGTGTATCAGGAGCAGAGGCTTGAATGTGGCATTTATATTTAAAAATTTCTGACCTATGAGGTCCTTGCTGTTATTCTGAGTTGTAGATAAATTTATCAATTCACAAAATTCTTACTTCAAAACATTCCTTCCCCTTTATACAAAATAATTCTTTTGTTTGAGTTTTAGGACATTTTGAGAGTATCATTCATTTGATTGGAAAATAATTTATTTAATGTCATAGACTTGCTTTCTATCCTACAAAATAGAAATGGGTAATTTATTATCAATAGTAGTGCTCCAGCCTTTAGGGATTTAAAAAAATTCCTTGCTATCTCAGACACATTTAATATCAAAAGTCTTCACATGTACTTTTTAATTAACTCAGGTGTTCTGCTCAGGTGCATTGTGCACTACAGCTAATAATTTCATAAATTATTAAATTTTAAAAAGGAGTTTTATAATGGAAATTCCTTTTACAGACAATAATAGTAAAGGTTTTCAAGAAAAGAGAGTACGCTTGAAGAAAGGTGCATAGTAAAGAATAGGAGGACAAAAAAGACAATTGATTTGAAAGAAGTGGTAATGAGTTTCAATGAAATATAAAGGAGGTGGTGGAACAAGGTGGTGACCTCAGAATAATTTCTCTAATGAGAAAATAATTTTTTTCAGCAATAAATTTACAAGGTAAGAAGGTTACATAGTAATTTCCACAGCTAGTAGTAATCAACATGTTAAAAACACCATTATCATCTGAATAATCTGTTAGCCTTGGTTCACAGGGAAAATAAGTTCCTGTGATTGCTGTGTGAGTCTCAGCATTAGGTTTTTGAAATTACTCACTGGGTTAATCCAAATTTGAAAGATCAGTTAGAGGAGTAAATTCTGCAAGGGTCAAAGATTGTGTGGATGGTGTGACAAAACTAGTGCTTTCACTGAGGAAAGCTCCAAAGCTGAACAGCATCCAAGTCACTCAGCTGTCCAGGCAGGATTCCAATGAAGCCATACCATGGAAAAGGGGGCAGTGGCAAGGGGAGAAATCATTACAAAGCTGGAATGCCTCAGTCCAGGTGCTCAACATCCTTTTGGGTCTTTTTTCAAAGGAAACTTGCCCACTATTTCTACAACTACTTCAGGAACTTCAGTTCCTGCCACGCTCCCCGTGAACGACTGCACAGAGGAGGAGTTTGTCTGTCGAGCCTCTGGCCACTGCATCCAGATGATCCAGAAGTGTGATTTTAGACCCGACTGCTCTGATAAGTCTGATGAATCAGCTTGTGGTGAGTGGATCAAATCACTTTCTTGCTAATTTCTGGGTCTTAAACACATTATTTTGCAGCTCTATCTTATGTTCACTAGTCCAGACTGGAAGAGAGAAAAACTTTCGTGTTTGGAGTGGACATCTGGGAGAACTGTATCCACTTATCTACTTCTGTGAGCATGGGTTTTGTTTGCTTGTTTGGTTGTTGAGGGTGTTTTTTGTACAGAATTGTTTTAGCATCAGCAAGAATTGTGAAATTCAGCCTACTCCACACAGAAGTGAGCTGTGTAATGCTCTGGTTCTTATGGGAACACTGTAAGGGGGACAATGGACAGAGTCCACACGTGATGCCCATAAAGATCTAAGACAATCGTTGATTGCTTCTGAGTTGCAGCAGTTCACACTGTAGCATTTTAGAAGATGCAATGACTTCCTTTTGCCTCAAAGAACAGTACATGAAAGTACTCTATACCAAAGCCAGTTAATGAGGGGACAGGCATCTAGAGACAGTGACATCATCAGCCTTTGCAAGCCAGACTATTGTCACTGAAAATGAAAACTCTGAATTCATTACACATAGTGAGGGGAATTCAATCACCTCTCTCAGGGCTGAGGGCTCAGTGAGGTTCACTCACTCAGTATCATTCACTCCCTGTATCTATTTCTTATGTGGGAATAATTGGATGAAATGGATCCGATGTTTAAGTACCACTGGACAGTTTCCTATAGTGTGAAAAAACACCAGTCATTGAAATCTTGCCCTGAAACATAAATGTAGAGCCCTCTCAATATTTCTCCCCTCAGAAATTGACATTACCTTACAAAACATCTTTTCCTTCTAAGCAAGATAAATACTGTGGAGAATACACGTTTACATATTTGTTCTGAGGTCTCCCATCACCAAGATGGGAATTTATCACTTAAATGACAATGCTGAACTAAGACTTAAAAATGTCACGACTGAAAGAGAAAGAGAAATATGGTCACAGTGAGGTGTTCTCTTTCTCAGAGGCACTTTAAATATAATGTGTACAAAGCATGTTAAAAAGAGGAATAAGCATTTAATGCAACTCATATTCTCAGGAAACACAAATCTTCATACGGGCAACTCATGAGATCACACTGGGTGCAGTTTGCTTCCTTAGTGAGGATATACAAGCTATAAATCAAAACTCACTCTCTCTTTAGTCTACCATTTTTAGCCTTCAAGGAAGGAAACATCAGGCATATTTTACTGACAAACTGTGATTTCTTGATGAAGCAGTTTTTATGGGTTTATGGGTTAAATTCTTGTTTCCGTTGCAAAAGTCTCAGAGCAGTCACTTAAACTTAGGTGTAATAATCTCTTCCAAAGTTCTTGAGAGTGACTAGACTCAACTTGGATCATGTGCTGGAGAATAAATGTTCACAGCAGAAACAGAAAATAAAGTTGGTTTCTTTACCCTAAGTAGGGTCAGTAGAAAGCTCACTTTGTTGCTCAGGAAGCAAAAACTCATTGGAAGGCAGCTGCATATTTATTTAGTAAGACAACAATAACTTGATTTGATACCAATACCAAATACATGCATTTTTATGTAACTTTTAAGTTACAAGTGCTTGAAATCTGGTTTGGTTTTTCTTTTTAGAGTTATGGTCATGGACTTTGTAGACAATGTACAATGATTTGCCAGTGTCATTAGCCTATAGGACTGGAGACAGAACTATACAGCAGCTCACAGATTCTTGGCTGATGAATTTCACATGAATTTCCCTGTATATTACATGACAGATTATTGGAATTGCCTGAAAGCTGGTCAGAACTCACATGAAGGTAGTAACTTAGGTGCAAATGAATTGTTTCATTCCCAAAACTAGGATCTAATAGAGGAGAAAATATAAAAATCACATTTTATCTGTAAGGAAAAATTATACATGTTAGTAATGTGTCAGTATTCACCGATACTATAAATTGAATCCTTTTATTTCCATGTTGCTTATTGGGTTGTAACATGTTAATGATTTTCAATTTTGATATAAACATGAGTAATCACTGTTAATCTCCAAAGTTATGGAAGTCTGTGACTTTGAAGATAAAGACCTCTGTGGATGGCATCAACCAGCCTTGGAACAGGTGTCAGGAAATTATTCCAAACACATCAAAAAAACATTCAAGTGGCAGCTTGGAAGAGGAGCAAATCTCTATCCTGAGCAGGAAGAACACTGCCCTTTAACTGATCATACTACGTGAGTACATTTGTTCAGGTGCTTGAGTCTCTTCTAGAATTATCTTAACCACATATAGATTGTCAAGGGGAAAACTGCTCTGTTTACAGTATTGAAACCGTTTAATGATTTATTAATGACATGTAATTAACTGATAACTGCTGAAGTAGGTATGCAGGATCAATACTACAGATTAATTAAAATTTTAAAAAACCCACAACATTAATAAGTAGGCAAAAATGTCTAAACACCTTTCTATAAGTAACTCCCCAAAGTTTCAGTAGCTCCCCATCCAGAGAAACACGTGCACTCCTCCCACAGGATATATGGGGTACAAGCATGTTCCCCTTTATGGGACAGAAAGTTTGGAAGACTTGGCTGCCCCAGCTTTACCCTCCTTCCAGCACCCCAAAGTGCCAGCCCAGCAGTGGCTGCTGGGTGTTGGCAGCATCCAGGGGGATGCTCTCTCTGCTCTCTCTGCTCTCTGCAGTGGTTGTGGCACCAGAAGATGACCTCTGGCATGCCAGGGGCTTGGCCACTGCTCTTTGCACTGCATTATCAATCCCTGCTATTACAAACTTTCATCCTACTTTTACACTGCTTTTCAAGCTGAATTCTCTTTTCAAAGCTGGCTTTGGAATTAATTTGGCACTGCTTAATTTAGTCCATTGTGGTTGTCTTCTTGATCAATTTTAGATAAATAACTTCTCAAATGGTCTTTATTCACACAGAAAATTTGTGCTCACTTTTCTACCTTACTAACTATTGTTAGCTGTTAGCTGCTGCTACCAATTTTGTTATTGTTATTGATAGCTATTGCTCTTAACCTGGCAGTTTTGCCCAAGAGTGGGCAGTACAAGTTAACACAAATGTCCTGTGAGTTCTGCACTCAATATTTACCTAATGCCATTCAAAACTATTGTAGTGAGAGCTAGCTTCAGTTTAGTTAATTTTTTTTTCACCAGTTATTTTTATTTTTACCATTTTTCTGGTTAATAAGTTCATATTAAAATGTAAAATATTTTTATTCTCTCAGTGAAGTTTTGTAAATTAATGTTGCATTCTAGGTAGATTGCTTAAGATACTTACCAGCTCCCCCAAAGGTACTCCTTTGATTTATCTTGAGGAGCTCAAATTAACTTTTCTACAGGAACATTTGGGTTTAGATGTATGGGGTTTTCTGATTATTTTTTTAATTAAGAAATGTGTGTCAAAAAATGCATAAATCCAATGTATTCTGTTCAAAATAAAAGTAGGACTTATCAAAAAAGAAATCCCTACAGGTGACTAGCAAATGTATTGAGTTCAAAAATTTTCAATGTTATCCAACTTCATTAATAATAAAATTTCTGTCCAGTGTAATTACTCTGAAAAGAAAAATCCTTGCCTGGTTCTAGTGACATGCATGTTTACTTTCTGAGACAATAGCCCATAGAGTTCAGAGGGTCGTTAAATTAAAACCACTTCAACAAAGTCTTTTCTATATTGCTATTAGTTTAAAATGACATTATTTTGCATTTACTCAGCCTGAATTTCTATCACAATTAAAAAGTGAGCTCAATGCCTTAGTTTCACCATGTACTTTGTTGAAATTACTGTATTTTTAGAAAAATCCCAAAACAACAGTACCAAACCCACAAAAAATCTTTCGATAGCAATAGCAAGCAATAATAACAAAAGCTAAGAATTGAAATGCTGTCTAGTTGTTTCTGGGTCTCTACATTATATATGAAAAAGAAGTGTATTACATAAAAAAGAGGAACTGTTTACAATAAATTAGCTAGCAAATCTTTCATTGACTGCTCTTTAATTGTTGTATATTAGCCACTACCAGACCTGTATGTGTACTTAGTAAATCCTCTCACAACCTTTCCACTGTAGGCTCGCCTTGGCTCAGTGATACATGGAATTGTATTACTGGTTTTCAACATATTTTTAGGGTTTAATGCAACTAACATTATATTGAAAAGGACTGATGAAAAGAGAAAGTAAAATATCCATAGAGATTGCAGTTTTCAGGCAACTCTGTAATGTACTGTTCTTGTGATGTTTCACATGAGATGCAGTTTGGTTCTGTGGTTTCCCCCTTCCCTTTGTTTATTGGCCTATAGAGAAGCACAGAAAATAGATGCTTCCAAATTACCACAGGAGATACAGAGCAGCAGTTTTGTTGAACTAAAACCCTGCAACTCTAAGTTTTATTTTCTCATCCATTTTCCCCAAATTTCCACTAGTTAGATGAGGCAAGCTGTGTTACTGTAATCTTATATGTTTGCAAATTAAAATAAAATATGCAGGACTATGTATAGAAATGTTTGGATTCATCCTGATGCAAGAGTAGTTGGCAGGGCAGCTTACAATGAGTTCTTTCAGCAAAAATACCTGTGAGTCCTTTGAGTCAAACAATCTGCTTCCCCCGAATAAGGACTTGGGCTAGCCACATGTAGGCTGGCGAATTGTGAGGTGAAGGTGTGGGTCTTTGAAGCTGTAATTACATTAATTAAGTGAAAGTAATTACTTTGCAAGTAGAGGGAACAGCTTGTAAGTGGATACAGAAACCTCAGGCTGGAGGAAGTCTGCCACTGGAGCCTGGCTTGAGCTGGAAAATTCTGTCACGTGCTGTGCAAAGGGCTGGGTGACATTGGCACTGTGCACTGAAAATTCTATGACTGCTGGTTCATATATGAGTGTGGAGCTCCTGTGACAGGTTTCTATAGCTAACAAATGCAATTCTCTTGTAGTTGTGTAGGCTTAAACAAGTGTATTAAATTGACCCCAGCAAATGGATAGTCTATTGGATAATATCCTTTTTAAAGAATCTGATTAGTGATGTAGCAAATTCTTTGACATTATTAATGATATTTGGGTACAGCTGTTAATTGAAAACTTTGTAGTCACTTAATTAATATGATCATTCATGCATCAGATCTAATAAATCAAAACAAAAATGGATGTAGAGATGAAACTCTAAGCTGACATGATAATTATTGCTGTGTAAATAGTTCCCCTGATAAACATATTTTTAATGCATCTGTCTTTCTTTTGTGTCTGCTTTTCAGACAATCATTATCAGAATTCAGGATGGGAAATTTAGGCAAAATTAGAGGTTTTAAGTAGTATATTTATGCCCAGAAGTTTTTTCAGCAGTGAAGAAATGTTTTAAATTTGAGAGTCTAAGAACTTCAAAAGAGGAGAAAAAATTGTAAAGTTGTGTGTGTGTGTTTTTTCTTTTTTTTTTTTTCTTTTTTTTAAAATTTTATTTTATTTTATTTTATTTATTTTTGGGGTGGATTTTTTTGTGGGTTTTTTGGTTGTTTTTTGTTTTGTTTTTGTTTTTGTGAGTTTTTTTGGGTTTTTTTTTTGTTTTGTTTGTTTGGTTTTTTTGTCTTAGTTTTGGTTTTGGTTTTGGTTTTTTTAGGGGTTTTTTTTTGTTTTTTCTGTTTGTTTTTTGGTTGTTGGGTTGAATTTCCTTATGTGTCCAACCTAAATAATACCAACTACTTTTAGGAACAAGCTAATGGCCAGAAACTATTTGCAGGATGATGTCCGATTATTTCATCCCAAGCAATCATAATTTAATCAAACTTAATTTTGTACAAAGAAAGGGAATGTACCCAAAGTCTTTTTTAACTCTTATGTTAGGATGCCAGAGCATGGGGTTAATCTGATAATGAAAATAAATTAAACAGTGAAGACTGTGTGGGTAGAACTTTGCCAGTTCATTTTCTTTCTAGAATTCATATTTATTACCTAAAACAAGGCATCAAAGTTTTATGTGATACACTTGAAGCATGATCACAGACAGGTAGAAATTTTTGGGGGGAATTTTGATTTTTAGGATCCAATAATAAATATACTAACATTTTATTTAGTACAAGAATTCCTTCTAACATTTCTGGTAATTTTCTTTCAAGCAAATTTCTGATGCCAGTATCCAGTTGCAGGTCTCAGCATGACTTTTGTTTTGGTGTGTTAAGCATCTGTGTTTCTATTCAATTTGAATTAACCACTGAACCTCAATCCTGTATTCATGGGAAAAAGTTTTGATGCTCAAGATAGAATTTTTTTTTCTCTAGCACTATGCAAAGAACTTGGTCAGTTGGCATTCAGTATTTCAGACAGCTGTGAACTCAAGTAGAGGTTGTCTCCTGCAGTAGGAAACAGCTCTGTGACATCCTTTCTGAAAGCTGTCCTCCAAAAATTTATGTCTTCTTTATTATGGTATGACAATCATATTCCATTTTTTGTTTCTGAATTTCTTAAGCCTTTAAATTAAATGTTAATGGATGTGAGAGGTTACTGGGGAAAAAAAAAGTTTCAAATCATATTAAGAGAAATTGGAATAACCAATTTGAAATTAATATGACACAAATGGCTGTAAGTGAAAAATCTGCATTCCTAACAACAGTTTGGTCTCAATTCTGATTCTAACTTTCTCAATTAAAATTTTCTCAATTTTAACTTTTTTTAATCTATACAGAAATGTTTAAATTAATTCAAGGAAAGCCTTCCTTTTTTCCTTTTCTTCTAGCTGTTGGATTCATGTTTCAGTTACTATTAGGACCCTATTAGAATTTAAGTGATTGGAAGTGTTCAGCACAGAAAAAACTTTCTCTTACATGTAGAATTAATTAAATTGTTGGAGTTCTTATCTTCCTTTAAGAATATTGGAATACTGGAAATTAAACATTTTCTAATTTAACACTTAATTTTAAATATAGATTCTTTTTTTTTCTGAAACAATATCCTCACAGCTGCAATAATCTTTATTAAGAAGAATTTTTTTGAAGCCTATGAATATGTTTGTATGTCAAACTGCAAGAAGAGGTCTGTGAAGGTTTTGCTCACATGTTATGATCTATAATAGCCCATACTGTATTATCTACAGAAAGATAAGTAGTCAAAAATTTCTGGTCCAGACACTGAATATCTAACAAGTACAGATACAGAGGAAACAAGGTATTTTTTTTCATTCTCCTTTTTCATCATAAATCTTCTCATGCTTCCTAAAGATGGGTGCCCCACCACATTTCTATCAGATTCACAGTCACTACACACCTTAATTAAAACCTTGGCACTGCCCATCAGGAGCACCCTCTCCTTCCTGCATCCCCTGTGGCCTTCTGGCTGAGCTAACCAGCACGAGGGGCAGTGC
The DNA here is from genome assembly GCF_021018805.1 of Prinia subflava. Classification (NCBI taxonomy): domain Eukaryota; kingdom Metazoa; phylum Chordata; class Aves; order Passeriformes; family Cisticolidae; genus Prinia; species Prinia subflava. The sequence continues at coordinate 134,582,723 of NC_086247.1, forward strand.
ACGGAGAAACTGTTACCTGCCCGTAAAGGAGATAAATTTCTTCTTGAATGAGTGCATGAATACTGAGTTGTCTTTCCCTTCTGAATTCTTGTAGCATTTTTTGTGATTTCTCCAGGCAGATACAATGTTGAGGGAAATGTTAGGGTTTTCTTGGTGTTGTTGTTTTGTTTTTTATTTTTTTTAAACAGAAGGCTTGTTTTATATATATATATTTACATATAATATTTTTATATATTTATATTATTTATATGTATACGTATATGTACATTATTTATATATTTCTATAACACTTTCTGTAATATTTTGTAATATTTATAAGTTTTTTCTACCCACTTTTCAACAGTTTCCCACCTTACAGGCAAATTTCAAGTAAAAGGCACAAAATGTACCCTTTTATGTGGCTTCCCCATTTTTATTCTTAATATTGAGGTAACACTGGACTCTATCTGAATACATAAAGATTAACTTGTCCTCAAGTCTTTGCCTGTTTCCTTTGGAATATTGTAATAACGAATTTTGAATGCTATATATTTGTACTGCAACTTTTGTTGCTAGAAAATACAAGTTTTCTTTTTATACCTTGTTAAACTTTACCAGAACTGTCATGTCACCTGATTTTAACACTAAGAAACAGGAATTAATGGGAATCAACAGAAAATGTAGTCAGCATGATGGAAAGGTCAAAGTATCAGAGTTTGCAACCACCTTGTGTCAAATATATAAGACATTAAAATATCAGTGCTATATTATGCTGACAGTACAAGAAAAAAATGGCAAAAACATAAATATTTTCTCATAAACATGTTTTCAGGAATTGAAAGTTAGAATTTAACACTTTATTAGCTATTTTTTCTCAGAAATCTTCTGATGAAAGTCTTTTTAGTTAGGAAATCCTAGTTAATTTAAAACAAAAAATCTGCAAATGCATTAACATTAGCAAAACCTCTGCCTGCTGGTTACCCACGCTTTGGGGGAAAGAAGATAGAGAAGTGAGTGATCAGCCCCACTACCCTGATAAAGGAAGGTGTGGGAAATGCAAACTGAAACCTCTGCCTTGACTGATTCAAAGCATCAGCTTGAGCTTTGATGGCCCACAATTTCCTAATGTGTCCAATACCCCGTTGGTCAAGAGAGTGCTTTTTTTGAAAGTGCCCTACTGGGTTTTCTTGGACACTATTTTGGTTTTTTCTCTCTACGGAGGCCCATCTGTTCTGATGGCAGGTCCCTCACCTGGCCGTCCCAGACAGACGGTGCTGGGGAGCTGAAGAGCAATGCTTTCAATGCACAAGAGATGCAATAGGAGTGGGGCTCTGACTTGATCTATAGGTGCTGTACAGTGTTTATGGACACATATAGTCAGGAAAAATGGAAATGCACGTGGAGGCTGCTGCTCTCTGAATTTTGAAATTTACTGTGGTGTGCTGATCATTGGGATACTTTATAACTCTAAGGAAACTAAACTGTACCTCCCCAGTTCATGTTTTCTCTTTGTTTTTCTCATTATTGCTGAAATTTGGAAGGAAATCAGAAGGTTTTAGTGAAAGGGAGTTGTTTGTTTTCTAATCAGATATCATTTTCAGTCCTAAAGAAAAACAGTGAAAAAAGAGTATTTTATAAGTTCATTTAAGTGTTTCTCTAAGTCAGGGATTCTCAAACAATTAGTAGAAGATACACAGACAAATTAACACTTCAAAAACTGAGAGATGTCCAAAAATTCATAAAATAAGATTTTGAACTTGCTATACAAGAAAGTTCATCTGGATAAGTTTTGATCCCCTTTCAGACATTGCAATGATAGACAAATAGTCCTGTGAAATGTGTGATTCACAACATGAGACATCACCTGATAACACTGCCAGGTTTAAGATGGGCCTAATTTTTTGATAGGTCTTCAATATGTCTTAAACCACCTAATCTTTCCCCAATTATTCAGTTCACTGTGTTCTTTTGAGTGCCTTAAAGGGGGAAATAGCATGAAAATTCTTCATAGAATGTCCATTCTTTGCCAACTACAATTAGAAAGATATTTGAAATATTAAGCTATTAACTAAGACAAGTATGCAAATGTTGGTCAGTTGGTTATGCTGAAAATTTTATATCCATTAAAATGTTGTGAATTACCCTCTGAAATTAATTAGAATTTTTGGACTGGCACAGGAATGTCTTTGTAAAAGGAATGCTTGTAGTACAGAGGTAAAATTAATTATTTTCAAAGGGTAAATATCAAGATTTTAATGACACTTAGTGTAGCTGCCAACTAAAAGGTTTTCCATGGGTTAGTTTCCTAAATTGGCCTGAGGTCTTGCTGCTACTGGCCGGGGAGCCTGCCTGTATTCTGCTGAATTTCAGCACTTACATAAAATCTATGCTGAAAGCTGGATTTATTTACTATTAGGTATGTTGAAAAATACCTTGTTTTACACTTGTTATAATCAACTTCTTGAGGTCTCATTAAAAACAAACAAACAAAAAAAGCAACTCAAGGGAGACTTTTTATGGAATAGGAAAGAAATTAATTTAAGGACAGTTAATTAACTCTCACAATGAAGAAAGTTACCTTCTCAGAAGATCACTTAAAAAACAAAAGTTGGGGATGAAGACAAGAACATCTTCTGGCAGAGCAAGAGAATCAGCTAATTTATGTTTATGGAAAGCTTAGTAATATCTAGTAACTGCAAATTTCATACTAGGTTAAAATAAAAGTGGGCCAGCTAAGAAATCCTTTACTTTCAAAGTCAGAGCTTGACAACCTGAACAGATAATTGCACGTGCGTTAATTGGCTCTGCCAAAAAATTTTGCATTCACAGAACGTATGGACCCTCTAGCACTTGAACTCTCTGCAAACAGAATGATTACTCATTATTTTCTTCAAACTCTTCCCCCTACAGATCATGCACCTCCCTGGAAATTCCATGCAGTCTTCCATACCAGGCAGCATAAGAATTCAAGAAATTACTTTGTTCTATGTGCAAACATGATGCAGGTTAATTTTCACTAGAAAAATGTTCTCCTTTTAAATATGGTTAGGTCACAAGTACATTAGCCTTGTAGTCCTAAGTGTAAAAATTTCCATGATAGGATTGAAAGTCGACAAGGATGCTCCACACATACTTACCCACCCCCTTCTGATCCCTCCATTTCCAATATACCTGCCCACATAACCTTAGTCTTGGAACCACATACCCCCACCATGTTTAGTGGCCAGCACTGTGAAGTGTTTCATACAGGGGACTTTCATCTGGTTTGCTGGTTTTAAATGTGATAGTACAGCAAACACTGAAAGAAGGTCAAAGCAGCTGCAGTGACAGCTGCCTTGGGCTGTGCTGTGTGACAGCAGTACCAGGCATAGCTGTGACCTCTGGCCTGCCTGTGCCCGACAGAGCACACCCACAGGAGATGGAGGGCTGAATTTCACCACAGTGCTGATTGTACACTGCCACTCTTTCAAACTAATCTCACTGAAAGGCAGGGATGCAATACTGAATACTCTGGAAAGTGAGTGCTGCTGCTCTTCGGAGCTTTTCATCATTCTGCTTCTTACAAGTCCTTTTGAATGCTGTTGTAAATACAGTGCCAACACCCTTGGGCCATTGAAGGCATGAGTTCCCAGAAGCAGAGTAAATTCTGAATTTTTCAATATTTTTTGCAAACCTTAAGAGAACTGGATCCTCTTTTATCTCCAAGCCAGACTGGTAGAATACTCAGCACCAAGACAAAAAAGAAATATAACACTACTAACTTGAAATAACAGCTTTCTTCAGCAGAAAGCAAGGAAATAAATGAATTGTCCAAATGTATACTTCTTGAAAGATCTGTAACTGTGAGTTTTCAAAGTTGTCAACTATTAGTTATAGCACAGGCAGTATATTTGGAGAATGTTCAAATACTTAGGCTAAAGGATGAAGTAATTATAAAAATGTTTGAGTTGCCAGAATTCAGTGACAAAAGAAAAGCACCAGCAGCAGTTCTCTTATCTGCCTTTTCATGAAAAGAAAAGTAAGATTGTGGAGAGGATCCTGATTTCCACAGATCCTAACTCTTTCCCTAGGATTCCACCCAGATGAACTTTGATCCGTGCCATGTTTATGAGCAGTTTTCAGTGCTCTCACATGTAACATCTCTGATCCATGTCAAAATTAAGATCTGTCCCATTAAAATGTTGTCTTTTTGATTGGTTGGTTGGGGTTTATTGTTTGTTTTTGTTGTGGGTTTGTTTGTTTTAGTTTTGTTTTGGTTTGGTTTTGTTGTTTTGTGGGGGTTTTTTTTGTTTGTTCGTTTTTTGTTTTTTTTCTGGTGTGACACATGGGGGGTAGAAGCAGTAGTCTAGCTAAAAAACAGTCTTTGATTTGTGAGGATTTTGAAGGCCTGTTCCTGACCCTGTACCAACAAATTCCTTCCTCTTCCCTTAAGGCAGGATTTTCAGTCTGTGAAGGGCCTGATGTCCTGGCATCTTTAAGCGTGTTGTGTTTCTCTTGGCAGTGCTTGTGGGGTGGGTCATTGTCTTCTCAGAGCTGTAGTGATGCCACTTTACAGAGTGGTTGCTCAGAACTTGGCTGATCAGGAAAACCAAAAGGAAAGGACAATCTAATACCAGCATCTATCCAAAAACATGGTTCCATTGTCAGATTTGTGAGCACTTGGGGAGGATTCTTTTGAGGAGTACTGAGCATGAAGCACTTCTGTTGGAGAGAAGAGAAATTTATCTTTGATCAACAGTTGCTTTTTATTTTGGAAAGGAAGGTTTTTAGGGGTTAAATCTCAGTTACTCAAAACACTAAAGCTGCTCTTCTGGTCTCTGTGCATTCAGAGTCTGATGCTTACTTCAAAGACACCTCACCTTTCCCAGTAGCACAGGAGACCAAATTTCATCCAATATCTTGGGTTTTCCTGACATTAAGCCAGGATCAAACCCTCTAAATTCCCTGAGGAAAGAGGCTAATAGGGAAACTCAGAGTCTCTCTAGCCCACATCTATATGATCCTGTGGGTTGACTTCAGCTCTTTTCGGGTTTTTTTGTTTGGTTGTTTTGTTGTTGTTGGTTTTTTTTGTTTGTGGTTTTTTTGGTTTTGTTTTTTTTTTGTTTTGGTTTGGTTTGGTTTGGTTTGGTTTTTTTTTTTTTGCCAGTCTCTGATAAAAAATAATAGCTGCATTTGCAAGGGTGTTTTTTTGATTCTGGCTACAAACGAAGATTCACCCAGATACTCAGACAGCACATGTTATCTAAGGAAATAATGTAATCTTAAATTAATTATGATGAAATGTTTTGTTTTAATAAATTACAACCCTTTTTTTTTTCTCTGAGCAGGTGCACTGAAGAAGGCTGGTATCTCTTTGCAGACAGCTCAAATGGAGAATTTGGTCACACAGCTGATATTGTCACCCCACTCATCTCCCTTACAGGGCCCAGATGCAAAATCATATTCTGGAACCACATGAATGGTTCAACAATAGGTTCTCTGGAGGTACAGAGGTGCTCTTTGTTTTGTTTTGCTTTTCTGCATGAAATTACCATGGGGAAATTTTTATGCCTTCTCTTTTAGTTTCATTAAAGCCCAGGCTGCTAATAAAATAAAATTAACAATTGTTAGCACTCTACTGCTCTCAACATGATATGAAGGAAGCATTAGCTCAAATAGACTGGAGAAATGATAAATTTCTACAACAAGCAAAAATTGTGACTGTTATAGACATGCCATGATTGGAACTTCCATACAGGAAAAAAATTTTGGATCTCTCAGTACCATTTGACACTGAAAACCAGCAATAGATATTGGGACATAAAGGCTTTGGCTAATGTGAGAGCATGAAAAAAAGAAGTAATTGTATCAAAATTTGAAATAAAATCTTGTAGAAAGAATTTATGCCTTGAAAAGCTGAATATGTCACTTTCAGAGATTAATTATACTCATGTAAGCAGCACTGAACTATTTCTCTGGCATATAAGCAATAAATTTGCTTTCTCATACCCTTTTCTTCATTCCAGTTAAAATAAAAACACTTCTGTAAAGGAAATTCTACTCATTAGCAACTAGAAGGTGAAAAAAATCACTGCAGAGAGAAATGAATAAAGCAGCAACACTCTTCTAAACAATTATTTTTACCACTGAGCTGTGTGCTTATAATGGGATTTCCCAGGAATGTTATGGAATACCTACAGCATCAGGGATGGATTGAAAAAAACACTCATATAAGTTACCCAGTCACCTGTACACTCAGTATCAGGATGTGGGCAGTGCATATATAAACATATAAATAAATAGATTCTCACCAGCCCAGTTAGTCAGAAAAACAAATTATAATAAAAGGTGACAGAATTCAACTGTTTTGGAAAAAAAATTAATATTTGTGTTGACATTAGAAATGTAATCTGGGATGTGTTGAACTACATGCCACACATGTGACTTGTTAGATATTTAGTGGAGGCACTTGCTATATTTTCTTGGATTTTTCCCTAAACATTTTTTTAAATTTTTAAAAATATTGTTAAATTTCTCCCAACTAGGTAAAGACCTTGCTAGGCTGCTTGGCAAGTGGTCAAATATTAATTAAACAGAATCAGTGGGACATCAGAGGATAAAGATGGTTGATCTTCAATTTTAAGGCTTGGGAACAATTAATGTGCTTTGGGACTTTGCAGACTCCAGGGTCCAGGCTTCTTTACAGTGCAAGAACCCGTGTTAGTTGGAATTACATCCATACAGTGTTTTGTAGAAATTAGCAGGAAATTCTGTGGAGCCATGTCCAGTAATCCCAGCCAAAAAGGCAAATGTGTATAGTATAGATTTTTTCTTTTCTCAGTTTTAACACTGATTAAAATTTCCCTGTATTCTTTAACTGATTCTCCCTCATCCCCAAATTATTTCTTTTTAAGATGTACCAAAGGAAAATCATGAAACCTTTGCACACGGTTAGTAATTGCCTGGTTTCAATTGCTTGATTAATCAATTAATAATGGGTGTAAGAATAACTCAGAATATAAAATTATGTAGGTGATTTCTCATTATTTATATTAAGAAGTCTCTAAGTATTGTATGAATGGGAATATCTTCTGTGCTTTAAAGACCTTTTATCCATATCTTCCCCCAAGACTACCACATTTTTTTCAGCTTTTGCTTGTAACTCAGCATCCATGCCATCAAGTGTCATGTAGTATTGCTGAAGATTTTCCTGCAGTTTGCATGAATGGCTGCCTTCCTGTCTTTCTATTACTTTCCTAAACATTGATTTGCTGCCACTTTCCTGAGCAATCTCAGTCTGATTATTTGTTGGAACCTTTTTAATTTAGTTTCTGTACTTTGAGTTGGCATGGGTAGTTCTACCGAAGTATTAGATGTGCTTTTTTGCAATGTAATTGAAATGCATAGAGGTTCAAAGTGCATTAAAGTACAGGGAAGACTTGGGTTTTAACAGCATACAAATTAATGGCCATGTTTTACTCTAAAGTGTTAACCTTTTTCATGATATGATAGAAAATATGAATTTATGATGAAGGAATTAGATATATAATAGAGTGGATAATTTACAGTCTGTAAAAATATGTGTGTGTCTATAGTTACACACATATCTGTCTTCTTATAAATATATTGTTTATATTTAAGAGTAAAAAAAAAGGCATTTTCCCATTCAGCACTCTTTATTCTTTCAAATAATACAATTATTTTCTCACTAATTTATTTATTTTCTTTTAAAATTCATGTCTTCTGTGGTAGAAATTCCTGTCTATAAAGTCAGAAGTCACTTGTTTTTCTATCCAATTTAATATATTATCTATTCTCTTTCTTTTACCCTTTAAATGAAAACTCTTTAATGTGAGGATTTGCTGTTTGCATGGCAGAACTTGCCTGTTATGCAATAACATATACACTCGTGGGACTGCATAAATTTAAAACAAAAAAAAAAGAGTGTTTTCATTATGATGAAAAATGCTTGGGCTGCTCTAAGAAGATTACACAGAGTAGCAGTAAATCCTTGGAAGCAGAGGTAGTTCAGGAAACTGGAGAATGGATGTTTAGCTGTGCTAGTGCTGGCTGGAGACACAGCTTGACACACATCATCAAACACCCATCTTGTTATTGTCAGCTCAGTTGAGTCTGGATGCCCAAGAGATTGCCCAAAGAACATTTAGGACTCCCTGCTCATGTTGAAGTGTATCATCATCACTCCCCAATTTGCTGTTTACAAGGGTTCAGGCTTTTAAAAGTCGTTCATTGCTCAGACAGATGAAATTTTGTCTTTACAAAAAAAAAAAAAAAAGAAAAAATCTCCTGTAGAAGAAAAAAAAATGTTTTTAAGAATCAGGACAAGAAAATCCATCCTGGAAGCGCAGTTAATTGCATGCATGTACAAATATATTTTCCAGTAAGTCTTTCTAACCCTCTTTCCATGTTGTACAACTGAATCACAACCAACTAAGGAACAATTTTCACTGCTAGTCACTGTGGATAAATTAAGGAGATATGATAGTCCACTTAAGGCTGGGGGCTGGGTGTGTTTATGAGGAGATCAGAAAATCTTAAAACATTTTTTTCTTAACATTTATACTGACATGTCCATGTGCATCAGGTTGGACATTAGGAAAAGGTTCTTCACCCAGAGGGTGGCTGGGCACTGCACAGAGTCCCCAGGGAGCCTTACAGTCTCACTCATATGATTCACCTTTAGGTAGTCCTGCAAGGAGTAAGGATTTGGATTTGATGGCCCCTTCTAATTTCAGATATTCTATGATTCTGTGAATTTTAATGGTGGAATAAAAATTTGATGTACAAGATAATATTGTACTCTTGTATATGATTATAAAACTCTTAAGTGATTTGGTAATGGAAACATATTTTTTTGTGACCTAGAATTATCTTCTTTTTTAGGTACTCTGTAAAAGCAGTAACAAGACTTCTAAACTGTGGACTCAGAGTGGCAGCCAAGGTCCTCAGTGGAACAGAGCAGAAGTGTTCTTAGGAATTCGTTCAAATTTTCAGGTGTGTCTTCCTACGGGATGTGCTTCCTAGAGAGCTGGCTATTAGTACTTCTGTATTAAGCCTTTTTCACCATTTCCCTTTTTACACCATGTATGTGCCTCTCCTCCCTCATAGAGAAAAACAGTTTTTGACTGTCTGATTCATTATCTGAGCTGGACTCATGGTTTTTTTTTTTTGAGATTTCTCATTCCTCTTTAATCTCAGACTGATATCCATTTTTTAGACTGAGAATCCCTTCTATCCTTGAATCCAACTCTGCTTAAAATATTCTACTTCTTTCTCCTTAGTGCACAGTAAGTAAAAAACATCTGGCTTCTGTGAAAAGAATCTTGAGCATGATGTTTGCTTTGAAACTGGAGCAGATTCCCAAACCTCTTAGAGATACTTGCTTAGTTGTAGACTTACAAAAAAACCCAAATCCCCAAGGATTGTCAGTAACGTATTTTTAAAATAGTTACATATCCTGATATTTCTGTCTTGGAAATTTAATGGCATTTTAAAATTCTTTTTACATTCATGGGAATAAATGATGAATGACAGACTTTTCAGACTTACTTTGCAGGGAAGAACCCTTGCTATTAGTTCAGGATGAGTGAGGACTAGTATCTTCTTCTATCTCTTCGAGTGGCATGATTTATTTCCTTTTTTTGTGTGCTTGGTAATGTTAGAAGGTGGTCCTTCAATAATTATATAGACAGATCTGTACCAACTGTAATAAAAGATTTTATAGAATTAAGCTTTGACAGTGAGAACTGACCACTTCATATTAAAAGATTTGTGAGGACCATCAGTCTCTGTTCTTTTCATGTTGTGTGTAACATAAGCATTCCTCTATCTTATCAGTGGCTTACTGTAATAGCTCTGTAATTTTTATTAGGTTATTTTCAGGGCAAAACGTGGTATCAGTTACATGGGAGATGTGGCAGTGGATGACATTACCTTTGAAGACTGCTCCCCTCTGCTTATCTCAGACAAACCCTGCACATCAGAGGAATTCATGTGTGCCAACAAGTACTGCATCCCAAAGAATAATCTGTGTGATTTTGTAAATGACTGTGAAGATAACTCAGATGAAAGCCCAAGTATTTGCAGTAAGTATGGTAGTTTTTAAATATAATTATCATAAATAACTGTGCCTGCTGGGAATTTTTATTACTCAAATACTTTTGACAACTCGTCAGCTAAGAAAGCAAACAAGAAGGTAATAATTTAATTCCATTCCTTGGCTTTTAAGGATTTGAAATTATTATTATTTAATTTAAAACCACACGATGCAAAATACAAAGAGCTGCTAATGAATGTCTTAAAATAACTCAGAAAGCAGCTGTCTTTAACAGCAGAATAAAATTATCCTGCTTTCCATATGAAAAGAATCTATTAAAACTGAAAAAATAATCCAAGGATAATAACTTTGGGAGATGAGGTATCTACCTCCTTAGATATTTCAAGGGTTGTCAGGTCTCGGCAAATTATTTTAATCTGAATATTGTACAGTTTTGGTTTTCCATGACATATCAAGAAGCAGCATGTGTAGTATCTGATTCAAAGAATGATGTTCCCTAACAAATGGCTCCTCCTACATCAAAATATATGGTATTAACACCTCCTTTTTTTATTACTACAAACATGGGAAATGCTCACACAATCAAATCTGCATTGTTTGGTACCATATTAACAGTTGCCTCATTTTTATTGAGAATATGAATTCAGTTTATCAAATTCTCAGTGAATACAATTCTGTGAAGCAAAGGTATGCTGATATCCTATGAAAGCTAAGGTACATTGCAAAAGAACCATGTTTTACAAATTATTTTCATACTATTAAGCTGCCCAATGATTTCCAATCCAGGAACAGCGCATCATTAACCTGTACGAGGTCCAGTTCAGATCTTCTGCAACTAAAAATGGAGAGTATTTCAAGTTGAAATTACTTTGTTAAAATGTATTCTCAAACTTTGACTTTTGTTTTCTGAAATTTTAAAATATTAATAGGATTTTTGTTTGTTTGTTTGTTTGTTTTTTGGGTTTTTTTTTTAACTTTCAGTATTGTCTGTATTTCCCATGAAATATCATCAGACAAGAACAAATTGAAGCAGTTAGGGCAAAATTGTTCAAATAAACTGATGGAATTTAGTTTTGCAACGACTACAATAAGAATTTTATTCCAATTTCCCATTGGAAGAGATTAATTGAAACAGTCCCATAAAGTGAATGTTTTCCTCTAACAAGTTTTTATTTATTATTTTTAAGTAAGGAAAAAACCTGTAAAATTCTTTTTAAAAATGTCCCTAACTGCATTTTTATTTAAGCTTTACAATGAAGCATTATGGTGCTTTAAAAGTACAGAATTCATTTAATATGAAAATGCACAATCATCTCCAGTAACTTGAGCTTCTAAGCAGGCTGCCTAAATTCTCTTTTTCATCAGTGGAGTAAATTGTTTTCAGGCTGAAGTTCATGCATCTTAAAAAGAGTTGAGTTAGATTAAATAAGTTGTCCTGTAGATATGAATATCTTTGTTTATTATAGAGATCTTACAAGGACATCAAAACTTAGATTAGGTAATACCCAACACGTACAGCATTAACAGGGATATCTGTGCTCATGCCTTAGGATCTCGATTCTTGAAAACGTCTTTAAAATAAAATGGTCGTTTGTATCCATGAATTCTATTGACTCAAGATGGAATTTGTAAATAATGGAAAGAATTTTTTAAAGAATGATCTTGAAATATTAAGGAACTGAATCAGTTGGAAAAATATGATTAGGACATATTTTATGGGCAGTTGCATTCAGTTGAGGTAATCTATAATCTGTGATTTTCATAAAAGATAATATAATTTTGCACATCAGGTTTGGGTTGGTTTTAATTGTTACTTCAGATGGCACTATATTTGCAGACAAAGGTAAAAGGAAGCTGGTTTTGCTAAATAGTTCATACTTTTAAGAAAAAGTCTCTAACTTTTTTATTTTATGACATTCATGAATTAAAATTCAAAGAAGAAATATTTTATCTGATTTCAGCCTGAAATTTTTGAGGTAGCCGTCTGTTCGGTTTTGGTCCATGTCTAAATGCTATGGATTCTAGATCCTTGGCCTGGTTACTGATGCTTCTGAGGACCTTTCAGTTAAATAAAACTACTTTCAAGCTGCTGAACTTTATCAGACTTGGAATAGGCTCAGATTTTGATTACATTTTTGAAGAGACATTTTGTAATTTCTGATATTGTCCTACAAAATAATACATAGAGTTTCCAAATTTATCTTCAAAGCACTTTCCTTTTCAGCAATAATAGTAAGAACATTCAGGGCACAGTCAAAAGCCTATTGAAGTCTCTGCTGAAATTACAGCTTATTTCAGCAATTTTAGTCTTACTTGGTAATCATTATAATGGACTTAGAGATATATAGAGAGAGTTAAGACCCTAAGGAGCTAAAACAGTTAACTAAATTTGGTTACATTTATAACAAGGATTCTGTTGACTGTAATAAAAAAAGCACTGGCCCCACCTCATATATAGCCAAGTAGGTTTATTATAATATTATAGTCCAGAACATTAAAAATGCTCCTTTTAATGAGATACATGGACATTATTTTTTATAGTGAAACATTTTCCCCCCCATAGATTTGAGAAGTAGATTGTAATATATGTACCTAATTAGCTACTTGAAAATGAATCTCTTCATGTGTGTGCAAATATATTTCAGGTACATCTATTGGGCATTGCAATTTTGAGTTTGACCTTTGTGGATGGAAGCAAGATGAAAATGATGATTTCGACTGGCACCTCAGAACCAGCAGTACTGCAAAACTGGGCACTGGACCAGCTACTGATCATACACTGCAAGAGCCATCTGGTCATTATATTTTTATAAAGAATTCATTTTTTCAGCTATCAGGACAGAAATCTAGGATTTCTAGTCCTGTCTTAAGCAGAAAGAATAAAAACTGCAAGGTACGTGAGGGTGTGGTAGTAGAAGGAATGAAGAATTTAATTTCTAGATTGCACCAAGAGAGTACTCCTAAAATGATTAAAAATTATTACTGAAATAGTTCTTGAGAAAAAAAAATCCACATCCTTTTGTAGAGAAGTCAGGATCAGATCTTATTTCATTGAGACCATAAGAAAAAAATATATCTTGCCGCAGGACAAGAACTATTTTGCAAGTAAATGAATAGTCCATGAGATTCAGATGAAGCTGAAAGTAAATGAAGTGTCTGATATACAATGTCTTATGCAACTCATCCAAAGTAATAAACACCTATTTAATGGTTTCTGATTTTATGGAGAAAGTGTGTACAAACGCAGTAACAACTGGTTTTCAAAGAATACAACTGCAAAAGGAAGGATGTGTGGCAGAAGGCTTTGTCACCAGCTCCTCTCTAGGGGACGGAGAAGTGTCAGCCTTGATCTTCCAAAACATTACAGCACATTGTGATGACTTCAGCTTGAACGTTTCTTTGCAAATGTAGAATAAAAAGTTTCCTGGTTTTGATACGTTTTTATAACCTTTGCTAGAAATGTAATTTCCCAGAAACCTCAGCTATGCCTTATTTTGAAACTGTAAATGTACCTCTAATAAGTAGGCCCTTCAAGAGGATAATTTTTATGAGGCCATTTTTAAAAAAGCTTTTGAAATCAACTGTTTGTGTTATCACAGAACTGTGCTCATCAAATGAAGGCGATCTTAGACTGAAACAGCTCTAAACAGTTTACTGGCTGTGCAGGTGACATCTCTGTGCAAAATGTCCAGTCAGGAGCCTCTAGTTTCATTTATCTCTTACTGAGGAGTAATCCCAAGCAAACAGTTTATCTGTAACTTGCAAGGAGTTCTGTTTGTTTCAGATTTCTAACCAGTTCATTTTACCGACATACTTCTCTCTGAAAATTCCCCAAACTCTTTATAGAAAACAAAGTCAGAAGTATTAAACATAAAGGGTTTGATTTTATGATACCAATGAAAACTTGAATAATTATGATATTCAGTAGTGAAATTTAATCTATCCATTATAAAATTATCTTCAGAATTGGAACCATGTTAATTTTTTGTATTGCCTAAAATACATATAGTAAAAAAAATCTGCTCACACAAACATAGAGGTCTCATCCTTCTGCTTCTAGCATCATATTTGAGAGTACCTCTTTCTGTAAATTATCCGATTTTATGCTCTAAAAATAACTTTTCCACTTTTTGACTTCTATGAAGCATAAAATATACATAGAGAAATGCAGAATAATTGAGAATGAGAAGTTGATGTCTGTACTGTTATGATGTATCACACATTAAATGCAATTAAGTGCTTGAAATGTAACTGTGGGAAGCTGTTGCTTTTATCACATGGAAAATCATTCACAAAAAATGCCAAGGTTTATGCACCTTGTACAGACCAAACTCTTGACATCCATGATGTGGCCTCAAATAGTTAGTCATAATTATGATATTTTACTTTTTGAAGGTTCTGAGCAGTTCTGAAACTTACACATAGAGAAATGACCAAAGAAAGTGCAATTTCTGGTACAGGAAATTGTATGAATGGAAAAAAATACTTCAAGATCTGAAACCTCATCTTACAAGATCAGAGAGTACCCTGAAGTATTTTACTCCTTCCTAATGTTTATTTGAGAAGAAAATGCTACATCATTTATTGCAACAGATTTAGTATAGGATCCTAGAGGATTTCAAATCATTGGAAAACGAACACTTGCATCAATGGGAAAAGTTATATGCACAGAAAACAGATACAGAGCAGGGCCTATAAAGAGAGATAAATTAATCAAAATATTTTGTCTGTATACAAGACTTTCAGAAACAAAGCTGCATTTCAAAAGGGATAGAAATCCAAGAATGAATTGGAAAGAAATGAGAGTGCAGTTAAATGTGATGAATTTTCACAGTGATCTTTTTCTGTATGTATTTGGTCTTTTGTATTTCAAAATTTCCCCATTTCTACTAAAAATAAATAAATCACTGTTTACTTATCCAAGTACCTCTTAGATATTTTAGGTTTATGGTTTTGGGTTTTTTTGCATATGTCCCTGTAGAAGCTTTTCTCCCGTTATAGATGGGATTATTTTCTAATTGCACACCCTATAATCTACAAAAACATATTTTTAACCAGAAAATATTCTGTAAACTGAAGTTGCATCCTATATGGTAAATGACACTACTCCATTCCTCTGTTTCTTTAAAAAGTATTTTAGTTTTTTTACATTTAAATAGAAGAGTCATTCAAAGAGATGCAATATCTGTTGTTGAATATTTTAATGCTAGTTTTGAAGTTTGGCTCATGAAATAGTTAAAGAATTGCCACTAGTAAGTTGTGGTTTTTTGCCTTTTGATGAAATTATTTTTCAATCAGTAAAATTAATGATTACTCTGAATGCTTGCAGTAATGGTCAGTTTAAAAATTATAGTAAATACAATAGCAGAATTTGACTGAAGTCACCAATTGCATACTTCACGCTCTTTTTTTTTTGCTTACAGATAATTTTCTATTATCATATGTATGGAGCTCACATTGGATCGTTGATTATCTACCAGAGAACTACATTGAAACATGAAAGAATTCTCCTTAATCTTACTGGAAACCAGGGAAATTTCTGGCAGCGCAGGGAATTGACCCTGTCTGGAGAAGGAGGTGAAGATTTTCAAGTTGTCTTTGAAGGCATAGCTGGAGAAGGTCCCAAAGATGGCATAGCACTCGATGACCTCACATTTTCCAGGGAGTGCTTACCATCCCAGGAGTTTTTACCAGCAGAACCCACAAAGCTACCTCCAACAGGTATGTTCCTCCTGTGAACAGTCTATGTAAGCTTGGAAAGAAGGAATAGTACCATTATTTTCATTTATTTGTCTCTCTTTCAAAAGAGAAATAGTATGTGTATCTTGCTAAAGACGTGTACAAATTCTAACATGTTTAGGCACCCCATAAAATTCTAATAAAATTATTTTATGAAAGAGTTGTTTGAGTACTGAGTCAACCATTGTGAATCTGCAAATCTTCTTGTCTAGCCATGGACATTTAGCAAATATCCTGCTTAATTCAGTAGGATTTATTTAACAAAAGTTGTAAAATAGAGTGGTTGTAGAATAAAGAGCTGAGTGGAATGGAACTAGTATGGTGAGTTTGCAATAAGGAGGCTTAAATGGTTTTTGGCTGGTAAGAATTGCTACTAATACTGCTCAGGCACAATATCCATCTTCTGCCTGTGTGGTATGGTGCCAGCATCAGTGCAATTATTTGCACCATCCTCACTTACTGCATTAGGGAAATAGACTCAGAAAACATTTGCCAGAAATTATACAGTTTGGAAGGGGATGGATCCCAGCAGCCCCAAGGAAAGAGAAAGCACTGATGCTGTACGTTAGCAGTATTTGCTTGGACACAAATGATGAAGGAGAGACTCTTTTTGATGGAACAAGACAAATCTTTTTCCTCCTTCCACATTTATCACAGAGCTACTGAAATGTAACCCCCTGAAGCAGAATTTAGGAGATGCATTTTGTTCCTGAGCCTACTACAAATTTCCTGCATGGCTGCAGAAAGTCATTTTATCTCACTTCTCTGTCTTTCTGATCAATAAAACAAAGTTAATATTTCCCAGTGTCAAGGACTACCATGAGAATGGATCATTAATTTATGTGAGCAACTTTGCTTTGTTACTGCTGCTAATGAGAAGCCTTCCCCTTTAGGCTGTCATTAAGCACTGCTCAGGCATTGGGAAATAACACTGATGAGACTACATCAGCCCCAAGAAATTACACTGAACTTTGAGCACAAGATAAACAGGAAAGATATGGGCAAAATTTTCCAGACATCTCTCTGATAAGGTGCCAATTCTTGTACTATTGGCTTCCTCCTTCTGCCAAGCCAGTCATGGATATTTATTGCAAATGAAATTTGTATTTTAAAGTTCAGCTTTATATAAATGTTACCCTGGGAGGAACACTAGCCAGGCTTTCTGATTCTTTATTTTTGTTGTATTCAGACTCTATCCTCTTAATGGGAGATGCAAGTCCCCGTGGCAGTGTTAGAAGCTTTAAAAGCTTTGGTTTTGATAGTAAAGGATGTTCCAAAACACTTCTATATTTTATAATAAAAAAGATACTAAGATCTCAGGAAAGAGCCACCAGAGACTGATTTCTTGGTGTAGCTCATCTAAGATGTACTTTGCAAACTTTGGAGGTTCACAACTCTTTAAGGCAATGGTTTGCATTCATCTTTACTACAGGCTATATTTTTTTATATTGACAAATTTTACTTGTCCAGGATAAGAGCTGACATGACCCACTGAAGAGTTCAACTTAGAGCTGCTACTCAGCAGTGGTATCTGTTTGCATCACCCTGTGAGCGGATCTGCTTCTGCCTATAGGAGTGCTCTGAACTGTGGCAAAATGCAGGCTGGATGTTGTGAAAAGTGCTCTGTAATGTCACTTTTTAAAACAGAACCAGCTAGAATGGCCACAATGATCAGCTGCAAAAATCTGTGGCCCTAGACTTATCTGCTTAAAAGTAGAAGCAAAGGAAAGTTTAACCAGAAGTAAAGCAGTTATATCCATTGCTCAATTTTTTGAAAGTTTCTGAGGATGAAGATCACGCAGCAAAGAACTGTCTCCTTCTTGTCTCCAGCTAGGGAGTATATTTGCTAAGAAAATAAAAGCTTTTCCTCTTTAAGAGAGAAATTTTTAGTTTTTGAAGTCTACTCCAATATAATTCCTTTTCAATTTTTTTAATTTCTTTTTGTTATTTGCAATGCACATATCAAAGGAGATTCTTCTGAGCCTTATTGAGCCATATCACTATGTAAGACAAGTATACAAAGGAGCTTTTTCTTGTTATTTCTGTGCATAGAGTCATATGGCAAAGAATGTAGTGTAAAGATGAAATAGAACACAACCATTAAATGTCCCCATCTGTGACACAGACTCTCACCCTTGAGAAGAATTTTTCCCTGTATATAAACACCTTGAAATTCTGCACATTAACAAAAATATATTCTAAGGTGGTTGTTTCTTTCAGCCAAACATTCAGTAATGTTTAAAGGCTGGAAGTGTGCACTGGACAGCTAGAAAAAATAATTTTGAGTGTTAGCATTGTAATTTTCTGTAAACTACAGGATGCTGTGGTTTGTTCTCAATATGCTGCTTAGCAACAAC
Source organism: Prinia subflava (assembly GCF_021018805.1). Lineage (NCBI taxonomy): Eukaryota > Metazoa > Chordata > Aves > Passeriformes > Cisticolidae > Prinia > Prinia subflava. Next base: position 134,600,855 of record NC_086247.1, read on the forward strand.
AATGCTGAACTGCAAAACCACGGAGAGCCACTTAAATTGCTGGGCCTGAGAAACAATAAACATCATTTTAGACTGGCCCTTATCAAATTTTCATCCTATGAACATCAGTTTTTGGTCATGTGCCACAATGGTACTGTGTGGAGGAAAATGCAAAGACAATTTTGTTCTAAGAATGTTATTTGTGTCTGTTGCTGTGTCTCTGCAGTGGGGTAAGATTTTGAGTCAGGTTCTGCTGTGTGTAAAAGGCTGTAACCGTATCAGGAGACCCTGGACACATTGAATCCTGTGAAAGCTGCAGTTGTTTCTGCATTTGGGTTGTGTGACAAGGTTTTGGTGGCAGGGGAATACAGGGGTGACTTCCGTGACCAGGTGCCAGAGGTCTCCCTTGTGTCCTACAGAACCAATTCCAGCTGCCTTCAGGGTGGGCCCACTGCAGGCCAGGGCTGAGCCCACCGGTGATGGTGGCAGAATCCCTGTGACAACAAATTTAAGAAAGGCAAAAGTTGTTGCACAAAAGCAATTGCAGCCAGAGGGAGGAGTGAGAATATGCAAGAGAAAGAGCTTTGATGGCACCAAGGTCAGGCAAGAAGGAGCAGGAGGAGGTGCTCCAGGTGCTGGAGCAGAGATTCCCCTGCAGCCTGTGGTGAGTACCACAGTGAGTTAGGCTCTCATTGCAGTTAGGCAGCCCATGGAGGTTAATGGGGGAATAGTTATCCATGAGTTATCCATCAAAAATATTTTATACTTACAGTTATTTACAAAAGAGACACCATGGATTTGACAATAATTTCCATTATCTCTAAAATTGGTTTTCCTATCCACTCTCTGTGCCTTCCCTCCTGCAGTGTTGTTACTGACTATAAAAACTGCAGATCCCTCCATCAGAGTTCCTGCTCATGTCTCCTACCATTCACCTGGGAATACAACAGCTGCCAAGGGCTGCCTGATCAGATTAGCAGGCTACAATAAAGAAAAGCTATTCTCAGAGACTAGAGAACTGGTATCTGCTGACTTCAGTTTTGTAGAGAAGACAGTTATTTCCAGAAAATTAAAAGAAAAAAAAATTCCAGAAAATTGAAAGCAGTTCACCGAAGTGTGGAACATGTCTTTGAGAACTTTGAGAATATAGGGATATTAACAGAGAATCAAATCAAGGCCCATTTCACTTGATATCCTCTCTACTGCTGTCAATGAGATGCTGACCATAAATGATACTTCCTCTTAATGTTCCTAATATTTCCTTTTTGGGAGACCTTATGAACCAAATGTGGTTTTGGACATGTAGTAAACCTTAATGTATTTGCCTTCCATGTAAAGCCTAGTTTCCCTAGAAGCACATTCAGAAGTAGAGCTCCCATCTCATTTTTTTGCTGCAAGTTGTACAGGTCTGCTACTTGCTGAGAAAGTGACTCTGTTTTTACCCTCTTTTTACTGAAAATGGTGAACAGCCAAAAACACCTGCTCCATGTTGTTCTCTATGCAATCATCCTTAAGCAGCATTATACACTGAAGGAATTTCAACTTATTTCTTACATGGAAACTATTCCTTATATATTGACTTCTAAAAAAATCCACTCTACTCTTTTGGGATTGTAAAATCAGATCTCTGTAGAACATTTAGGAAGTGAGTGACCAGTGGAATGATACTGCAACAAAATGGTTCTTTTTCTCTTTTCTCTCTTTCCTGATAAATCCTAAAACCTTGATTGTTTTTCCCTTTTTGAACATTGAGCTTTTGTGTTCCTGGAAGAGTTTCAGTACTTTGCTGTGTCACTCTTTAGGAATGGTAGTGCTAGGATTCCAGAACCTGTGAAAGATGGACTGTGTTATTCTGTGTGACTCAATAACATCACATTTCATTGCCAGTCACTCGGGGAGCAATTAATTTGCTAAATTGTGACTGTTTATCTCCGCTGTAGTTGTATAAAATAACACCTGTGAGGGCTGGTTGTTACAGAGATTATAAGGAAGTGAATGTCCTGCAATGGCAGCTGATGTCAGAAAGGTTTTTTTAGTTTATAACTAGCACTGGGTACAGTCCCTTTAAGCAAGTTCATTTTCACAAAAGACTTTTCCTTATATCCATAGTTATTCCTAGCTTATGTCACCCTAAATACCTTCATGTCACTGGCAAAGTTTTTTAACTCATGCACTTCCCTTGTCTTTTAAAAGTAAACATTAAAGAATGCAGTCAAGCTGGTTTTCTGTTCTTTCCTTGAGATTTTTTTGTTTTGGTTGATGGAGGCTTTTTGTTCCATACTAACTTTTAATCATTTTAGTACAAATTTCTATCTCAAAAAATAATTTTAAAATTTATAGAATTTGGTCAGCAACATAATTAAAATAAATATACATAAAGTAATATAATCAAGAAATCAGATTTGTCAAAATTTTTTTCATATGAAATATTGCTCAAAACTCTAGAGTGTACTCTAAAGGCCAAAGGATATTGCTTATATCACTTGTGCAGTTCTAATTAGATCTATAAAAGTTTACAGACACATAAGTAGAAATAACTTTGGCAGGTTTTGTAACTAATATATAATTACAAGAATAATAAAATTTTATGCTTCAGTGCATAATGTGATCTACTGAAAAGAGGAAAAAAAAATCTCTTTATGCAGAACTAATCAAATAACAAAGCATTTATAGCTTCATTTGAATCAGCCAGCGTTGACCATTGACTGAGAGAACAGGATGTGAAATGAATAAAGTAGTATTTCTAAAACATTTTCAAAACAGTTCTGGGAAGAGAAAGAAATAAAAACAAACCTGGAACCAAACAAAAACAGTTAGTCCCAAAATAACAACAAAAGCTTAACAAAAACCAATCAACCAACTACACAAGGACTCCCCACAAAAACCCCCAAACAAAAACAAGCATATAAAGAGGACTCATTTGTTTTGGAAGATTAAATCTGTCTGTGTAGTTGCCTTAATTACAAACAGTAGATGGTGAATTTTCTTTTCTTCATTGGTACCTGAACAGCAACATATTCTCAGATGTATCTAGAATGAAGTTCCATGCAAGAGGCAACCTTCACTTTCACTTATACAATAATACAAGAGATTTATCATTACGGTATTTTAAAACCAAGAAATTTACATGTTTCATTTTTTTTCTCTCCTTTCTGTTACATTATACAATTACTTTAATATTTTTCAGAAAAATGGTAGAAATACTGTAGAGTATGTAGATTGGTTTAGGAGCTTGATATGAAGCTACAACTTTTGAATACAGGTTACTTGAATTCAACTTCTACATATATTGTCCACATGTTATGATGAAAATTATCCTTTTACTGACTGTGAAGGAGAAAAATATACAGCCCAGATTTTGGTTGTGCATTTTCTAATTCTGTTGAGCTTTCTCCACTTAAGTTCTAAACCTGTGTAATTGCAATCATTGTACTTGATCAATTTAACTGGAAGTATTGTCCTTGCACCACATTTTTAATTTCAGTTTCTTCTGATTCTTCTTATTCAGTATGAGGATTTACTACCTAAAGAGAGTAACTAAAATTTTCCTTTTAAGTTGCCCTACTAGCATTTTTATTAAGATAAATAGGTGTAGAATTACTCAAGCAACATGGAAAGTGTGCACTATTTCTATCACTGAAGATATTAGTATGCCAGCACCATAAGACTGGAGGAGTTAAAAAGACCTTGCGCTTCCTTCTCTAATCAAAACCTTTTTATTTCTACTGAGTGAATGCACATTCACATGCATCTAAGCAATTGAAACTGAATCTTTTGCTCTTTATAATATTTATTTTTCAACATTGCCCTGCTTATAGCATATGCAGTGAACTCAGCATGAAGAGGCACTGAGCCCCTCTTGACTTCAGGTCAGAATTTCTGGTAACCTTAAATAAAGTAAAGCACCATGTTAGGACCCACTGAATGTGTCACGGATTGGGTATGTCTTAAGGTGTACTGAGTGACTGATAAAAATCAATACTTTTTTAATGACAAAATACCAGCAAGCCAAACAAAGAAGATTCTTGCTCTCTCATGGACAGAGACAATTATATTGAACAGCAATAGCCTACCTTGCTGTTTTTCGTTCTTTTTGGTTCTGAGGTTGAATATTACTGGATCTAATTACTGGAAAAGAATTCTCTTGTGTTTGTGTGTGGGAGAGGTTAAGATAAGAAATTAATTGAGGAAGTTTTAGTTGTTGGAGGAGTTTTCATTTGCTCTTTGTCTTGGCAGTAACTTAGACAGTTAACAGTTTCTTCTAAAAGTCCCTTTTGCAAATGAACTCAAGCTGTTGTTTTTCTGACTTTCAATTGTTCAGAATGCAAATCAATATGTCAAAGTACTTCCAAGGCTTACAAAACCAATGTTTGCAGCCAATTTGAGAAAATAAAGCCTATTCCCTTAAAAAAAAAAAAAAAAAAGCTGATCTAGTATAATAATTTTTAAATCTTTTTTTTCCCCAACACCCCAACATCCAAAAGTCTTTAAAAATTCTTTTAATTTCTAAAGTTTTGCTTTTGAAATGAGATGCATTTTTCACATTCTGCACTGACAAGTCAGTATTACTATGCATCATCAACAATGATGAAAGCACTTTTCTCTGTGTCCTTGGGTTATACTGGTGAGATACTAGGGAAAGATGTTCTTGTTAACAAATTATTTTTTTAAGGACACATAGATTTCAGTCATACAGGAATGTCAACTGAGAGCAAGAAGGATAATGCAGTAATTTTTACAGGGAAAAACTCAGAGATCTAAATTATCCAGAGAGCCCCTATCCCTGGGATGTCACACTCTTAGTGTGCTGATTAATTACTCTGGCCTCTATACCAGACTATGGTTCTGTAGGAGCTCTAGCTTTGATTTAGGAGAAGGTATGCTTCTAGCTATGTGAATGCTAATAAAATCTTTTGAAAGGATTTTGAAGCAGCTCTAGATTTTCACACCTAATGATGGGTTATTCTGATAATTGTAAATATCTCATTCATTTGATTTGGTTGTGGTTTGGAAAACATTTATGCTGATACTATTAAATATAATAAGTTTAAAAAGGTTAACTACTTATTAAATTTAACAACTTTAAAGTAATTCCAGTTAGAACATAATCTGGCTACTTCTGGAAAGAATAATAAAAAATATTTTTACAAATACAGTAATAGCAAAAGAAGTGGCAAGAAAAACCTCCATTCCTTATTGGATGCAGTGAGGGAAATGAGGAAAAGATGAGGAAAAGGCTGAGTACTTGAGACCTTCTTTCCCTCAGTTTTCAACAATAAGACAGGTTTCCTCAAGAAAAATTATTTTCTCTCTTGCTGTTTGCAGGTACATTTCTATTTTTTTCAAAGTATATTTAAGCAAAACACCCTTATAAAATAAGCAGATTAATCCTTCTACTAAAAACTTTTTTTTTAAATATAAATGTTTTACCTGTTGATTTTTCTTGGGGTATATAAACAAGGGAATTATTAACTAGTGCAGCTGCTTTCCTCTGTTGTATAAATCCTCCTCAATTCAAAGATTATTTATCTGAAGGATACATATAAAGATAAGATGTTTATCTGAAAGGGACTCTAAGAGTCCCTAAGTGTCTTCTGCAGCCCAGTGTGTCTTTGCAGTTACCACACAGGACAAAAACTCTCCCCACTAATAATCTTCAGGAAACACTGGTTGGAGGAAATATTTACTGAATCTTGTTAAGGGGAAGTTCCTCTCAATTAAATATCTCTCTCATACCCACAGGAATCTATGTAACAGACTGTTTGACCAATTACAACTGAGAAAAGGTAGGGAGGAAAGAAAGCAAGCTCTAAAAAATGTTCTTTTTCATGTAGGTTCAGGGTTGTTTTCTGGGGGGAGGGGAGGTTGTTTGTTTGTTTGTTTGGTGAAGTTTTTTCCTACAGTTTTAAAGCCTTAGAAATGTCATTTAAAGAGAAGCAATAGTGTGGAAGTGCATCCAGAAGCAAGTCACGTTACAGACTCAGTTAGGCAGCGTAATATCATTCATTACACATGCTTGGAAAGATTCATTCATGCCAGGATTCAAGACAGATTTTTTTGTTTTTCCTCAGGAAACAAAGACTTCCACTTTTCAACTCTGCTTTTTTTTTAACCTGAAATAGGAAACAATGCTACAAAGGAACCTCAAAATTCAATAGTTATTGCAATTGTTGATCATTGAACTGCAAGGGAAAATATTTCAAGGCATGAACTGCATCCTGGAATTTAAATTCCTGGTTTGCTGACAAAATAAATATTTTGCTAAATTCTTACTGCAATCACTTAAAAGAAAGGCAGGATTATAATAGTTAGCTCCTAAAAATACATGTCACTTACATGAGGCAGCAATTTTATAATCATTCTCTGTCACCCTTTGGGATACAACACAGATGACTGAAATTCTGGAGAAGATTGATAGAAGTTTCCAATGGACACTGACTTATTCATCGATATTATTGCACCACTCTTTTGACCAGGACCATTTTCAGAGATCATGTACTAATAAAAATCTCACTGATGCTTTTATCAGTATCAGATATCAGTATCAGATTTTTATTCTTCCTTTCTTGTTTTCGATCAGGAATTTTTCCTCCTTTCTCTGAGCAATTGTTAAAAGCCAAATCATACACAGTCTTTTGGAGGAAACTTGATACACATTTTTATGTGCTAAGAAATCAGGAATTAAAAATTAATAATTTCCTTGGAAATTCTGCTAGATATTTCTATCATATTCCAACATGTTATTTGTATTTTTATTTTTTTTTTAATATGAATTGCATTAGGAGGATTTTAACTTGAAAAGGAGAGGTTAACATTTGTTTTCTTTAGCTGATATTTATAAATAAAGTGACTTGTTTTCACTGTGCCCAAAACCTACAGCAAAGGTTTCTGGCAATGTTTTTTTCACTTTGGAGTATTTGTGATTTAGAGTCTGGCTGAAACAAATACCATGGGATGGAGTTTGCCAACAAGACAACCGAATACCTCATCTCTTATCCTCTTTTGAGTAATAAATGAGGTTTTCGGACCTCTTAATAAAATCCAGCCTTACATGAATGTCATTTAGCTCCTTTAAATTAATACAGTGGTAATGGAAACAAGTTTTTAGCACCATGTGATTTTCAGTATCAATTAACTCAGATGCTCCTTGTACTTGTGCAGCTTTTAGACATGTACATATTCTAATTTTGTCTGTTGAGTTCATATATTCATTTTTAAATAAAATTATGTTTGTTCATTTATTTCTGGCACAGCAGAATGTACAAAAGTAAATGGGGAAGAAGAGTCGATTTCAGAACGTTGTTTTTCACTTCTTGATTACAGAATGTACTAAAGTTGCTACATTTTATTCAGGATCCGGCAGAAACGGATCTGAAATGAAAGCATGAAACTTGGAAATAGATCCTGTGATCTGAGTCCTACAATCTTTAGGCTGTACAATAGCAGATTTATCCCTCAATAATGGCAGGAAGATTGCACAAAAAGGACACCGTCAACCTACTGAACTCAAAAAAATCCATTAAAAGGCAAACCTCTGTAGTTAAAACAGAAAAGTTTTTTCTTCCAAATTAGGGCTCCTAAAGTAGGCTCAACTTTGCAACTAAAATAAAATGATTTAATCCAACACCACATGAAAGGAGAATGCCAGCAATTAAGTCAGACTAGAAAGCTTTGTTAGTGATGGAATGCCTGGCTGGAGCTTGCCCTCTGAGGCTTTACAAGGGAAACAGTCATTTATTTAGGCAATCACTTGACAAAACACAAAAGAAATAAACTGATAATGGATTGGTACTTCAGGGGAACCAAAGGCTTTTAATAAAGCTGCTCTGGACCACCCTCCTCCTCCTAAATATTAAGCTCTCTGAAATGTAACCTTCCAGTAACCTTGCTGGGGTGCACGGCACTGTGATTCACCAGGACACCCTCATTCTTCTCTTTTCAGGCTCCTGCTCACATGGCCATAGGCAGTGCCAGAATGGCAAGTGTTACAGACCAGAACAAAGCTGCGACTTTGAGGACAACTGTGGGGATAATACAGACGAGAGTGAATGTGGAACTTCCTGCACCTTTGAGAATGGCAGATGTGGCTGGCAGAATTCCCTGGCTGACAATTTTAACTGGGTGCTAGGGGTCAGCTCGCCTCAAAGTCTTAGACCTCCCGTGGACCACACGCTTGGAAATAGAACTGGTACGTTGTTAGTTCACAAATGAGGTACAATTGTCTCCATGAAATGTCTCATACCTTCACGGGCAGCAGGGGAGTTCTGAAATCTCTAATCAGGGTGTCATTTTTAATGAATTAGATGTGTTACAATATAAAAATATTAATTAGCCATGTACAATAACTTTAATTTAGGAAATTTGAATCTTAGTTGTTTCTGAGTCAGGCAGGATAATTTGATCCTTGTCTGGAGAGAGGCATTTGGTCTGGCTGCAGTTTGCAAGGGTGAGTTAGCTCAGCTCCGAGACCCACCGGGTCCCTCTCCTCCAGAGCTGGAGGTCATTTCCAGGAAGCTTACAATTTCCCATAGTGATTATTCATACTTTAATTTTAGACAACATTCAATAAATAAATTTAAATAAACAAAGCTCCTTTGTTAGTGCATCTCCTGGCTTGTTTTGGTTAAAGCACCCAGTCATCTGCTCTTGTTCTTACTACAAGCTCTGTGCCTTCACACTTTGCTTTTGAAAGTCCTGTAGCTCAGACAAAGATGTTACCAAAGCTGAGCTCAGAACTGACCTTAAATTGAAATATTCACAGCAGAGTTAGACAAAGATGTGATAGTAGTTGTTGAATGTTGACACAAACTGCTGAAGGACAGAACCCAATAAACTTCAAAGTGTGTTGGAAAAAAATCATTTGCACTGTCTAGTAATACATATTCTCAAAGAATTATCACAAATACACCACTAAAGTTCTTACATATAGGCTTGACCTCAGGGAAAAAGCAAATTTCTTATCCCATAATACCATGGAGAACATCTATGGTTGTATCTAAGCCAGAGAAGTGTCAAAGTTAGAATGAGCCCATTTGTTTATGCATTATCTAGTGAAGTAATTTTTTTTTCCTAATTCATATACAAACATTAGTAGACATGCAATTATAATTTTTGTGTTATTTATAATGCATTTATGTTTATGTGAAATACACATTTCTTACTTGTACAAAGGAAAAAATATTTTGAAATCTTGGGAGAATTTTTTATGCTTCTGATTAAAAATGAAGGTGGAAGACTAAAGGACTGTATCTTTTAGTGTTGAAAAATATTAACTCTAGACATCTAATTTTGCAGTTTCCTCTGTCTAAGTAATTTATATGTTCATTACTATTCATACAGAGTAAAAATGACCAAAGGTAATATGAACCATTAGGGATACCTAGTGATTTATAAATGCATAAATGTTTATTTCCTCTTTCACAAGTTTTTTAATAGTGTGACTTGCTATTTTGAAGATTACCTTTCAGGAGACTTTCTCCTGAAATTTATCAAGATGTAGCTATTGTTTGATGTATTGTCAGAATTGCAACCACTGCAGTTCAGCAGGGACACATAATCAAAAAGCCAAAAAATATGGAAGAGTTCCCAGTCTTCTACACAAGTGCATCCAAATCTTAAGCTGCTACCACCAGTTTATTCCTGATATAAGAGGTGCACAAGGAACAGGAACTGGTCGTTTTTTCTCCTGAGCTGAGGCTGACTAGTATGAGACCTATGAGGAAAGTGTTCTTCATGTCTCTGCATTTACTTCGCTGAGTTTTAGAATCCAATTTGAAAATGCAAAACATTTTTTCAGTAATACCTCATTTAATTTCAGGACATTTCCTGTATCTTGAGGCCACTACAATAGGCCTAATAAATGAAAAAGCCCATGTGAAGAGTTCCATATGGAAAGAATCAAGTGGGACTTGTGTGATGAGCTTCTGGTACTTCAAGTCGTCAAAAGCCATGGGACATATTCAGGTTCTGATTAAGGTAATAAAAAACCCCTTTTCTTTTGAATATATTATACCTGTAAGGGTGTTTGTGCTCCTGCAGTGCCTCAGCCCTGTGACATTCTGCTGTTCAGCTGACAGACTGGGAGAGCTCCCATGCACCCCCTGGTTCCGTGCTGGTTTTTATTACTCCAGTCTCTTAGAAATGCTTTTAGCATTTCTCTTCCAAGAGAAGCTTCACTGAAAAGAAACAGAAAACCTTTTAATTTTTTTTTTTTATTTTCCCCTCCTCATATATAGTACCTTTTTCTCTGATTTTCTCCACTTGAGGCTATTTTCACATTTTGCTGACATCCCTATTGGTGTTTATCAGTCTACAGCCCTTTTCTGATGGGATCACACAAAAAAAATTACCAACATGTACAAAATGAGAATAAAATGCAAAAATATTACTGCATTAAATAATTTATATTTTTATATAAATGACCATCGAGTACACATTCAATTTTATTTAGAATTTTTTTCTTCACTAAATGTGAGATGACCCAAAATTATTTCAAAAGAATATCTAGTTATTAATTTACAAGTGAAAACTGAGACATTTGTAAAAAATTGGCTATTTATTCCTTTGCTGTTCATTAAAAAGTATGCACTGCTAGTAGAAATATTTTTAAATCATAATATGGTTCAGACTAGAAATTAATTCTTTATTAGATCTTAATAACCAATGCAGTTCAGACACAGTGACCAAATGTATCACTTCTAGACATACTAGAAACCTTTGCAAAAGAAAATGTGAGTGTTTGTGCTTACTTGTATGTGTGCATCTCTTCCAGTTATTCAAGTATAAATCATGGTGCAATTTATTTGCCATATGTCTGTTAACTTCCTTTCCTACAATAACTCTAATAATGTCTTAGTGAACTATGTTAAAGTGTCTGTTTTATTTCCAATGCATATGTTGTCTGACTTAAATGATAGATTATATTTTTCCTTGATAACAAATTACTAAAAATTATTTCTCTAATATTTTGGATAGTATAAAAAATAATTTAAAAGCCTGAAAGATAAAAGAACTTAATAGGTTTTATTGTTTAGAGATACAACCTAGGATATGACTGCCTGAAATATAAAAACGATGCCCTTTGACAGGCAACAGGAGATTTTTTTCATTAATTATTCGAAACACAAATAACAACAGACCACTCAACAAGTAATTGTATAGTAATTGAGATGTTTTATACAGCTCTTTTTCCCAGAAAGGCTCAAATTTGTAAAGGAGGCAAGTAGATTAAAGAAAAATAGAAATTGTTGTTTGCAAAGAACATTCAGTTGTTAATGTATTAAAAAATTAAAACAAAAATAGATCCCATTGCATAAAATAGATTCCACTGCATAAAATGAATGCAAAAAATCTTAACTCAAAAGTCCAATTATGTTATTATTTCATTACTGCACTTTGTAACTTGGAGTAACCAAATATTGTAATTAGGAGCCTTTTAGGATTGTTTAATTTTAGTTATAAGCTGACTTGTAAACTAATTTTGGGAGAAAATAACTACTAGCAGCATCAGGCATGTGAGAGTGGTTTGCAGATAGTGTTTGCGTTTCTGTTGATTGTGTCCAGCGATTATTTTTCCACCCTCAGAATTTTTAAATTTTTTTCCATATTAACCTGAGCAGAGGTTTACTAGGTAGTTATCCCTATCATAATAGCCTGTAGAGATTATTTCTTACTGCTCTAAGATTCAAATATATGACTTTTACGGAATTTTCTATAAGACAATAAATTTTTTTTCTAGGTTTTGGAAATATTCTTTATGTTTTCTCTTTGTTTTATTCTTATTCCCCTGAGACATTGCCCTCTTCTTATTTTCACCTTATTTTATTATCTTATTAAACTTTCCAGACATTATTTTTATGTTATTTTAAGCCTCCAGCTCCAGGGAGTTTAAAGATATTTTTAAAGGCAATGTGAATAGAAGACATTTGAGTCATGACTTATTCAGGGTTTTTTTTCTTTTAATGAAAGCAAGAACTCTACTAGGAGATAGGAAAATTATTCTCATTATTGTACCTGAGATTTTTTGCAGATCAACTCAACTTCACCTGTCATGCTGCTTACAAGGACCCATAAGTCCATATTTTAATTGGAGTTTCTATTTAGCAGTGTCTGTAAGAATAACATCTAATTAAATAAAAATCTAATCACACATAACCATGGGAAGTCATACTGAAGCTTCTCCTGCTGGTTCAAACTGCAGTATCTAGATATTTTCATCTAGATTGAGTATCCCTTGATTTAAAGTAAAGTTAATGCCAGCGAAATCAGATCTCTAGGTAGTGACTAGCTGAAAATAAAAGACAAGGTGATGATCTGGGAATGTAATTACCATCTCAAGTTTAAAAACTTAGCAAACTGTCTCTGGCCGAGGTTGTTCCATCCATTGAAAGTTTAACTGAGAGTGAAGACTGTATATACAATGGATGAGCAATTACAACGACAATGAGGAAATATTTTATAGAGGCACGATGAGGGAAAAAGTTGTCATCTTCCAGAATTATCACAGTGGAACAAAAATGGTAATCAAAAGTAAAAAGCCATTTTTAGAAAAATCATAGTTCATGATATGCATCAGTGTCTTTTCTTAATATATGCATTGCTTGTCCACTTTAAGGAAGTCTAAGAATATTATCTATCATACTGCTAAAGTGGTATCTCAGATTGTGAGATAAAGAACAACTAGGAATAAAACTAAAAGATCATAAAAGGGTACTATAGGCAAGCACAAACTTATTTATGTTAAAGTTTGCAGCTGCAGAAAATCAATATATTTTCCTAATGGGATTTCTCTGAATTTGCTGTTTTGATTTTTTTCTCTTGAAATTGTACTACATATTCTTTAAAGAAAATCATCTGCATATGGAATAATAATAATCCAGTGAAAGTGATGGGCTGTTGAACTAGCTGTAAGCATATATTCTTCAATTTAGGTAAACAAAAGATATTGACAGTGCAGCTATTTATGATGACTGAAATATCCAACTCACCACGCATCTAAATTCAAATTACGAAGTTTTTTATAGTAGTCCAAAAGCAAGCAAAATATTCCCCAAGGAGATCTGGATATAACTAATCAAAACGTTTTCCAGTGAGATTTTGAGGCATTCCAGTCTTGGCTGTGGCAGTTGTGAGAGATTGCCACCCATTGTAGGAGATATTACAAAGATCAAGTGCAGCATGTTCACTGTGCCTGTGTTAGTGTTGATGGTGGGGCACTGCATCAGCAGTCAGTTTATTTTATGAGTCAGAAGAAACTGTGTATTTTTAAACATGCTTACAGGGAGGCGAGCAAGAATTATTAGGTGAAAGGGAAAACACATTTCATTATTCTCCTGATCTAAAATAAGCTTTTTGCTGCCGCTTAAGCTGTCCCTGCCAAGAAGCAAGTCCTAGGTATTACAGAAGGAAATCAGCAAAAAAGGATAATTTTTTGAAAATAATTTTTATGGTATCAATGTTAATTGCTTTTTCATGTAGACATTTTAATCCAAAAAGGTAATTTAGGATCTAGCACAGTTAAGGGAAGTTTTCTTCAAAGATTTGAAACAGAGATTTGGGCTGTGGACATGAAAATCTGCAGCAGAGATTCTGCAGATTCCAGCTGGTTTATTCTGGACATTTGTATTTGTATTTGTAGGATCAAGTGGCTTAAAGTGACATTTTCACAAATCAATATAATTGACCCTACTTCTATGGGAAGTCACTCAAGAGTAAGGCTTAAGGAAACTGCTTATTCTACCTCACAGCATAAAATAGAATGTGTATTTCTACAATGATTCTTCTCACTGACTGCATGAAAAACAATCAACCACTCACATTAACGTAGAAGTTAGAGATTGCACTGGATTCAGGTGGCCTCAAAGCAGATTATCTGACCTCCATGTAACTAGAGGAAAAAAATCAAGTTTTCAAAGATTTCCTTGAATGTTTTACTTAAGACTTTGCTGAACTTCAAATCATGATCCAAAAAAAAAAAAAAAAAAAAAAAAAGTAGATTTTCTGTAGATTTAATAAACGTAGACATAAGGTTTATTTTGTGGACAAAATTAAGTTATTAGCAAAAATCTTTAAAACTAATAGCAAAGAGTAAAGTTTCCTAGTATTTAGTTCCACATAGCAGCATAGTGGTAATGGCCTTTATTTAATGAGTATTTACAACTCTCAGAAGCACACAGTTTTAAACTGTTTACTCCCATTACTGAGCTATGAACTGTTATTAAAACTTGTATTTGAGTTAAAAAAAAGTCATCTGACTCATGAGTGAGAGTAAAAGAATAATAATCCCAAGAGCTCTGAAGGATGTCAGTGGAGATACTGTTAAACACAGTATTACTCTTCAAGAGTAACTTTTATGGTATTTTTGCTTCTTAGGGCAACAACAATTTTTATTTTTATTTTCTGAATCTCAAACAGCACATTTCATCTTTTTAGACATTGTTTCAAACAGTGTTGTTTTAGGTCTGATTTTGACACAATGACATAAGCATATTTCCAAGCAAATTGAGAATGAGAGACTGATTAAATAGAAAAAAAATCAGTTTTCATTGAAAGCATAATTTTTAAAAAAGAGTTTACATAGAAGGTACAAACACATATGCACAACTGTAGGTAAATGCAGATACAATTCAGTGTGTTTTACTTTCCAAGATGAGTACATTAGGAAGTTATTTCAATCTTCTTATTGTCAGTTACTGGAAGAATATAATTCATTTTATTCCTATACTTCAACCAGATGTCAACATGCATTCCATAGAGTAGGTGAGAGATAATATTATATTTGACCATCCTTTGAAGGAAAACAGGATTTTAAAGAGTTAAAGGATCACCCTTGTATTTTGGCATCTTTCTTGTGAAGACAAGGTTTATCAGAGGATTTGTAACCTACAATCATTGTTTTTCTAGATGGACATGTAAGGAAAATTGTTCAAATGTGAATTATTAGGATTTTTTTTTTCAATTCTTTGAGAACTTGGCTTTTTCCTCACCTGGGAGGTGAGGGTGATGAAGGGTACAGGATAAGTGTGACTAGGGCATGTCTGTCATGCAGGGCAGTGCCTGGTTATACAACCAGGCAGTCTGACAGATTTAGACAGTGATGCACAGAGTCATTGAAGCAACTCAGCAATATCCTGCACATTCCACCTGGAATCACAAGCCATGTGTCTCAGAGCTAGTACCACTCTCCTAATTCCTACCCCAAACAGCAAAGTGTGGCATAGATGACAAATGCAGTTTCTGTCTCCTCCAGACTGCACAGCCCCCTGTGTTTCACTGAACCCATTCCCTCAGTCAGAGACCTCTGGGAGTGAGTGACTTTATTGATTTGTCATCTTATAACCTCACACAGTGCTGCTATCACCTTGCTGCCTTTTAGCATATGAGACTTTGAGGTGACTCTGGGATCTTTGCTGGTCAGACATATTTTGCTCTTTTCTAACACTTTTCAGGGCACACATTCAACAGTGAAAGTTGTGATTTAAATGGGTCTCAGGGCTGAGTTCTTTGAAGGATCACAGAGCTGCTGTTTAATGATTTTTACTGCAGCAACAGACATCAAAATCAGATGTTTTAATAACAACTGCCATAGGACTTTTGTCTGAACAATAGCCTCTGAGGTATAGCCTTGGGCTTTGAGCATTCTCCTACACCTCTTCTTCTAAAGAATTCAGGAATTTAATTAACCTTTTTTTGAGATAATAAATAATGCAAGATGTAACCTTGTGCCTGCTGATACCTTTAATAAAGCATAAAGCATTGATCAGATTTAAAATCCTAAGACAATACCTAGTTTTCCTGATCAACAACTCCACTTAGAAAAAACTTCTCAAATGCCTAAGAAATGTTCTAAGAAAAAGACTGAACATTTCTAAGAGTTCCATTTGACCTCAGAAAAGGTAGAACATATTTCTTTTTTCCTTTTTTCTTTCTCATTCTCTTGTACACTCCAAATCCCTTTGGTCTTCCACCAAGAAAAGTGTCTTACTTTTTTTTCAAATAAATATTGAACTGAGCAGATGTTATACTGTGAAACTTCAGCAAGATCAGATGTAACACTAGTGTTCATGGTGCAGAACATTAATCTGTTACAGGTTTTGTATTCCTTTAATGCAACCTTTCTTTTTAATTCAAATATCAGTTTTAGTGTCATGAAAATCAAGATAGTCCTTGATCTTTTTCAGGTTTGCAGTATCAAGTTGTAGTGTGCTTAAAATTACTTGATTAATCAATAAGGGTTCTTAACATAAGAGTCTAATTTTTATGCTTGCAGATTTTTTTTCAGTTTCTGGCCTTCAGCTTTGAATCTTCATTAACTTCAGGAAGAAAAACCAAACCAAACCAACAAAAGAAAAAAGAAAACACCCAACCCAAAATCCCAAACCTGAAACAAACAAACAAAAAACCAAAAACCCTCAAAACCACCCCAAACCAGCTGTGTTTCTGTATTTGCCATAATTTATGTCACAAAGATGGGAGGATCTGATTCTGGTAATTTCCTGTGAGAGTCACACTAGGAATCTTTTGGTACACATATTTATGACTGTAATAATCTCTAAGTGTATTTGTTTGTAGGTTGGCCTCATAGTATTAAGTAGAATTGTCTCATCATTGCACGCACAAACATCCGAGAGCATTGGAGAGAGCAGGCATTATTTGCAGCAGAGAATTACAGTGTCAGTGCAGTGGGAGTTTGAGAGACACCAGTTTCTTCACAACATCTTACTATGCAAACAAAACCTTCCATAACTCAGTAACTTCATGGTGCTTGCTGGTGAAAGGGTCACTGCAGCTCAGAGATTAATTTCCTGCCCACTCATGGAAACCCCATGGCCCATTCATAGCAGTTTTTCATCTTTGTAGACTCAGATTCCTCCCATAGGTCTTTCTCTTCTGTCACACACCTCAGGATTCCAGCTTCCCTCAGCACTTCCCAATGCTCCTCATTCTTTTGTAACTTGTTTCTGCAAGGTTTGCCAGGCCATACCTGCAAAATTATAAAAGATCAGGGAGCTCAAATAAGGAATTTTAAACTACTGTCAAAACTGAAGAAACCATGTTAACCTGGTTTTCTGTTTAAATTAACGAAGACATGAGAGATGACACAGTAATACCACTAAAATCAGGAGTTACAGATCATTTGCATTAAGTCTGGAATATGTGGATGTAACTGTGGTATATTTGATTTTGCCTTTAGCAGAAGCACTAAAAGATGATGAACACTAAAAATTGCATTTCTTAGCTCCCATATACCAGGTTAGAAGAGAGACTTAATCTATCTGTGATCCTAATTTTTCTTTAGCTCCAGGTGATTACATGATATGGAAGGTTTGTGGGTTTGTTTGTTTGTTTCTTTTTAATAAATGAATCTTTACTATAACTATGGATCTTATGGAACTAAAATGTAAAGAGAATTGTTTAACATTTAGCTGTAATGTTGGGCTGTAATGTGAACCAGGAATAGCTGGATGTAATCAAAATATGAGCATTTTCTTAGCACAATTGGGGTCTTGTTTTCTAAAGAGAGTGAGTATACCACCAAAACCCACAAACTACTAAACAAACAAAAATCCCAAAACCTTTGAGACTGTATCTATCAAAACAGGATGTGGATGTTTTTCAGATTTTCACTCTAAATGAAAAATACAAGCCCAACTTTTTTGCTTAATTTTCAAATTCATACAAGAGAAAAAAAATTCTTATAATGGAAAGCATACTTGTTTGTTGGATAGCAGTCACTGAATAAAAATACAGTGATGTACTTTAAATTTGTTTTAATTCTAACACAGAATAGGAAAACAATGTGTGGTGAACAAGAAGTGTAAGTAACCTTATTTTTATTTCCTTTCAAAATTATCTCTTTTCTCTAAACCGTTAGATGTCACCAGACCTTTCTTATTATAATGATAGGATAAGGTTTTATACCACAACTGCAGTTTTATTATTAATAATTTAAATTATTTTTTGGTATCCAGTTTTATGGATGTCAATTTCTCTTTCACTAAAATGAGTGAAGAGCAGAGGTCGTGGAAAGGTCATATGAAACCACAGTGGAAAATTAGGCTAATGCAATTGTATAACTTTTATTTTATGTACTGAACCTCTCAGTTTATTGGAAACTGTGTTTTGTTGTTTGAAATCACAATGGACCAGGCACTCAATCTATATTTGACTGAATCAATAAATCAAGGCACAGATGTGAAGCATCTTGCAGCTTTTAAATACTTTGCTTGCACTTGTTTTCTGTACATTTATACCATCTCATTTAGGCGTCTGAATAAAGTGCTTCTTCTTTGAAGTGACAGAATGACAAAGCCACTCTGCCATTCATGCCTATAAAATCTTCAGCCTATATTTAGATGTTATTTGGTCTTCCCTTCAGCACCTCACTGTTGCCTTCCACACTTTCCACTGAATAGCACAATAGAATATTACTGTTTTCCGCTTTAATTTAGTTTGATCTGGATGGAAGAAAAACTTCTTTAAATAAGAATTTCCAATGTGATCCAGAAGAGCTACTATTTAAATTTTGATACATGAGGCATCTAATTCATTTCATTGATCAGCGAACACTAGAAAACTCTTGTTATTTATGACATGGAAATATCATTAGATGTGAAGGATTCTGCAGTGCACAACATTAATCTGTGCATTTTGACAGTGTGACTCAGTTCAGAATTGTTCTCAATGGGAGTTCAGAAGGAGTATGTTATCAAAAAGCTTATTAACAGTCAAAAATTATTTAAGTTGATTTCCATCTCTTTAACACTTTATGCACCAGCTCTATTCTTCAAGAGCCGCTAAAAGAATGAGAGTTCTACTTTTTTTCTTTTCCTCATCTAGCTGTTTTAGGAGTAAGTGGGCTGAGGAAAGGAATTAAGCACTAATGAAAATCTTCCCCTGACTCACTAGCTGCACATTAATTAATCTTGGACTTTTTCATACTTAAAAGTACAATCTGTTAAAGTCAGCATCTCTGGAATTTAATCTCTAAAAAAATTGCAGCCCCCTCCTTCTAAGTTGTACCAAGATTTGTTGTGCAGAGAAATGAAGTGTTTATTCAGGTTAGAGCTGAAATCTTTCGACAATAATGGTGTAGAAAGATTCTTTTAAAGAGACCACCTGTCTAGAAAAAAAAACAATGTTAAAGAGTTTGACAAGAGAATTTTCTCCGTATGTTGTTGAAAATTGGAATAATTTTATAAATATTATCTACATAAAATGTGGTCATATGAGAAAAAAAAGATGACCATGGGGCAGGACCAAAGTAGAAACATGATGGTAAACTATATAAATTACCTTAAAGCATACCATTTAGTTTTCTGAGTATGCCAATCTAACTGCTACAGATTTACGCAGAGCATGCCATTGCTGTGGAAATTTCTTAAGCATCATCTTTTAATATTTCTTTTCTAGCTGACGTGATGAGATTGAATTTTTGCTGTAGAAGTAGTAGGGAAGATACTTTCTTCCACAAATGCCTTGGAGTTTTCTTATTTTTGGTTATTTTCTCACTTAGTGGCTATATTTTTCTTTGATTTGCCTTTTTTAATGTTGCAACATTACCTCAGTTCACACTAAAAGGTTTATACTCTTCTGATAATTAGCTCTGTGCCTATTTGCTGCAGGGAATAAATCCATTTAGAAAACGCAGACAAAACTTCTGCACTGTCTGCAAGATCTAAGGAAAAAGTGAAGAATTGAAACCAGAGAATTGAGGTTATCACAGCTACTGAAACTATAAACCAGAAGTGGGTAATGTAGTAGTTACTGCACTGGGGAAAAAAAATGAAAGGATCTCCTAGGGATTTTAATTGAAAACAACAACAACAACCAGAGAAAAAAGTGCCACTGAATTTCCTGTTCTACCTTAGTTTTATTTCTATTTGTCTGACAGGTTGATAGGTATTTCAAATTCTCTTTTATATATTTAAATGTGGTTGACATGTGTTCCCATGTTTGTTTTTAGATCAGTCATTTTGCCTTTCTCTGGAAAATTACGTCTGTTACCACAGGAAAGGCATCTTAGAAGGAGATCTGTGTACTTTCTCCAGCAGGGAGATATTTTTCCTAAGAAATATGTTAAGGTCACAGCACTTGCAGTTAAAATGCAATTTGTCCCAGTCTGGGTGGGATTCCTGTTACTTAAAGTCACAGGTGCCCCCAGAGCAGCCACTGCTGCAGTCACTTTGGCCTCTCTTTGTCCATGGTGGGATTTTACTCCCCATGTCAAACGGAATCTTAAGTGTGACTTGTGTCATTGTAGAGCAAGCATCTGTAAGAGGAAAGGTGGTTGTTACTTTCCCTACAGCTTCCTGTAGTCTTGTAACTATATACAGTAGCTTTCAGAAGGAGTATTGGGCACCATCAGGAATGTCACTAGATAAATATTTGAATTTGGAATATTTCAGTAAATGTTGTCACATAGTTATGCAAATTTTTAGTATCTATGCTGGCAATGCAAACAGCAAGGTCTTGTGACTCTATCTGCAAATTTTTGTCTTGTACATCCCTACCACACTCTGTATATTTACATATTTATAACTTCATATGTCCTTCAACATACTAGGCAGTGGCCATTGGATAGAGAAGTGCTTTATTATAGGAATATCTGCCAATTATAAGAATGCTCAGTTTGTAGAGAATATATTCCATAACTGCAGATTAAAAAATTAAATCAAATATTTGGTTCCATGTCATTCTCTAAGAAATAAATAGTCATATCTGTTAGATACTATAGAGACAGGACTTCAACATTTCCCTTAAGATGTCTTATTTGTCCAGGATCAGTTCAGTGAAGCTTAAAATACTTAATTGAGCTTTGACTATATAAAGAGCTTACTATCTTTTCAGCCTCAGTGTTTTGAGTCCCCTGAGGTTGTCCAGTTCATCTAATATCCCAGAGGATTTGTTCTATATTTCTGCAAGCCCAAAAGCTACAATTGAATTGAAAAGAATATTCCAAAAGAATACAAATAGGCTGTATGATAGATGTCACAAAGAAATACAGTTATGTCCCAGAGAACATCCCACTGCATCAAAGTAGGAATGACACCTGACTGACATTAATCACTCTCTCATACATCTGAAAAAGCATATGATGAACTTTGATGATTAATAGGGAATATTCATGTCAATCCTTGTCCTGCAGATTTGTCACTTTGAAGAAGAGACAGATTAAATATTTATTAAAACCGTAAAAGTTTTAATGGCAGTGTACAAGAATTAAGAATTACTATTGCCAGCCATAATAATTATTACTAATCTTTTAATTATCTTGTCCTGTGTGAAAGAACTTACTTTTCCTAAATATACATCAGAGATATGTACTTATTTTTCCTTTATTCTTCAAACTATTTTATTTTTCTCTCACCAGAATTGCTGTAAAGATATGTTTTCCTTCCACTCAGTATTATACAGAGAATCAAAATGTTAATAGAGGTGAATTGCCAAATTGAAATATTGTCTAAAACAAAATCTCTGGAATATTCTAGATGCTTTGCTCAGCTGGATTGGGTTTGTCTTGGGGCTTTTATTTTACAAGGCAGTGATAATTCTTTAATTCTTCATGCACAAAACTTCACATTTTGAAGAGCTGAGTGGACTTCCACACAGGCTGATTCCATAATTCCCACTTTGTGAAACTGATCTTGTAAAGACTGTGACACTGTGAATAGGATGCTGCTGACCTTAGCAAGTATTGGTCAGAGTGCCAGAGGAGAAAAGCTGTCCTGCCAGCACAGCTTCTACCTGCACACTGCATCACTGAAATGCTGTTTGGATCCATAACACATGAAAGGAAAGGTCCTTCACCATCCTTTTTCTCCAAAAGGCATCCTGGACAAGCCCTCCCTGGCAGTGTCTGGTGTGAGTTTTACCCATGTCCCAGTTTCCCTGAGGTGTTTGTAGGCACAGACTTTCCCAGCCACTCCGGGGGCTGGCCCTTGCCATGTCCTTCCTGGTGGGTGCCCTGAGGCATCACCTCATGGATGTCACCACTGGTTCTACAGTTATTGTGGGTATGCACCTCCTAGCTGGAAAGAAAGTTTGTATTCCTTCCCTCAGTCCATACCCAAACTGACAAAGGAAAAAAAATAATAGGGGAAAAAAAAGATAAAAAAAGGAAAGGGAAAAGATGCATAAAAAGCATTGAAATTTAATAACTGATTTTGCCTCCCATCTTTCAGTATGGTATTCAAAGTACTCCCTATAGGAGGAAAAACATGAGAGATTTTAGATTGCCTCATGTCTGAAAACAACTTTTTATGATCTTGATTCATAAACTTTTCTATTACATCTATTGCTCTGTATGCTCTGCATGCTCTGCATTTGTTTAGGTAGTGCATAGAGGTAAGAGGGTTACTTTTATTTTTTAGTCCATGGGATCTATCATTGCACAGCCTTTAGCACACTGTCCTTGTTTGGCTCTATGGAGGGTTGGAACAGTTGTCCAGAATCTTGGAATTTTTGTAACAGTAGTTATTTCTCTTTCAAACTTTGCTTCTCCAAAAAATTGCAGTTGCCTCAAGTCTGAGATGGGAATATTCCAAAGAGAGCTGTAAAATGTGGTTAAAACAAAGGTGTAACAAGGTTTGAGAAAAAAACAGAACTAAGTTGCTTGAAATGCTAATGGTCTTATAAAGTGGTTTTGATGATTATTGTTACTTAGCCTTAGCAACAGAACTGAAGTAAAAAAAATTAATCCAAGCAATCAAAATCGTATCCTCTAAGCTACCTAAAGCCCCAAATCAAACAAAGGTGGATTATGACAGGAAATGAAGAAAAAATATATGCGTTTGAGGAGACAGAAGCCCTGGGAGGGCTAGGAAATGAGGAGAGGATGAAGTAGTACAAAGTATCTAAGGAATCCCCTTTTTTTTCAGTGAGTTGTTTTATTTCTCTCTTCCAAGTGGTAAGGATAACATATGAAATGAAGATATATATTTTTAGGAGCCTAAGCACATAAAGGTGTATTTGATGAAAATACTATCATGGGAATGTAAAGTGATACAAATATCAGAAAAGTTTTCTTGTTTATAAATGAAAGCTGGCTATAATGACAGCTATTAGATTTAATAGTGGTGACATGATAAATCAAAGTTATAAGAAAGTGAAATACTAAGAATAATATAAAGAAAAAATATACATTATTCTTGCCTTCCCATTATAGATTTCCAAAATAAGCGGGTTTAAAGTATAACTTTATCTTTTTTTAACGAGCAATTTAATTGTCATTCCTTGCAGTGTGTACCTGCTTGAAACAAACTGCTGTCTCCAGGTGAATTACCAATTACTTTTTACCAAAGCATCTTTTAAACTGACTTTTCTCAACTCAGCATTTAGAGCAATTAAAAATGAAGAGTCTTGTTATTTCAGAATTTTACTCCTAGAAATATTGCAAGTGTTGGCACCCATGGCAGGGTGAGGTGTTGATGCCTTTTTATGCTCTGGAGCAATTCACACAGATTCCAGAATTCCAAACCTAACCAGTCAGTTGTTAAAAAAGGAATTTTATCTGTGATACACTTTTATTTATCTAGTTTTTTTCATCAGAATACGTGCAGGGTGTTTTTGCTGAAATGCATCATCCTTTATTACAGCAATGTTAATTTAGGAAATGAAAATTGGGGAAAAGATATTTCAGAGAATGAAAACCATCTCAAAACTTTACACAAAGGAGGAAATTAAAGGGGTGGCTGGATGGGTTTTGTCATTAACTCTTATTATGAAAACCTACTGAGACTAATACACACAGACTGTAAAAAAAGGCTATAAAGCTGAAATATCACTCTTTCATTGTGCTGTTTTCCTTCTTTCTATAATGCATTGTGAAAATTCAATCTTTTGTGTAATTTTTGAAGTTGTCCTTAAAAGTGGAGCCAAATTTTCATGCATGTTGATGTACATAGGTACATATATTGCCTGGATAAAATAATTTCTGCAACATGTGATTTGATCAGCTTAATGTTTCCTTTTAAAGTGTTTTTTATAGAAGATGGAGACACACTAGATAGCATGCCTGGTTCCTGCCATAATATAACACTGAAAAATTTGAGATTTTTAATGCACAGTTTTCATTGCTGAGAGTCATGAATTTCCATTGAAATCACTGGATCTTGAGTAAGCTCATCAGTAAAAGTAAAAATCATCCTGTTGCATACTTTTTCCAAATTTATTCCTGCCTTTTGGAAGAGTTACTCTGTAGATTTTTGCAGTTCTCCTTTCTGCTTTTTTTGATGTTATTTCTTCATTTCTGCTACCTCAATTTGCTGAAAAATTCAGAATCCCATAGCGTGCATCCTGCCACATCCCTCAGTTTAGTGATGGAAGATAAATTTTGAGTTTAAAACCTTTTCCTACAGTGAAATTGTTTCTATTTGTCTCAGAGCTATTCTAGAAAGACTTAATAATTTTGGAATTATATGCTTAATGCAGAACTTCAACGTTCAGATAATTAGCAGCAATTTTCTAAATGTAACGGCAATACTAACCACAAGAATTATTTAATAGGAACAACAAAATTTCAAACCATTAGCTGAGGGCAGAGTAATAAATAACGACTTCTGTGCCCAGATTTTCCTACATTATGAACAACAAACATGTACAAATGATTTGTTTGGTTTGTTTGCATGCACTTACCACCCTTACCCGTGAAATGCCGAGTGTGTGCCTTTCCCCAGAGCAAGGTAGCTGAGCTATTTTAGCAAGCTGCTTGTACTGAACTGGAGTCAGACTGGTGATGGGCAGGTGTGCCAGAGGACACACGTGCTCGCCCATAGCTCACATCTCCACGGCCGTACTGCCTGCTCTCATTTTTCTGCATGTCACTGTGAAGGAAAGATAGAAGAGGGAAAAGAAGAAACAAAGAAAATAGCAAAGAGGATCACAAAGAAAATGTTGGCTTAAATTTTAAGTCTTGGATGAACAAATCTGGACTTCAGCTCATTTCTTGACTCATTTAAATACGTTTGATAATTTGATACTCCTGACCATTTAACTCATGTAGAGCTTCTGTTTGCTTGAATGAAATATAAGATCAATCTCTGTATGGTTAACTTACTGTTTTCAAGTAAAACAATGTTTTAGGAATTTTTCAGACAAAATCAGTGAGAAATGAAAAAATAGAATCTCTCATAGTTTGAGTATCAGATAAAGGAGACACAATAATCTTTTTTTAAGAGATTTTGTTATGCAGCATCAGTCTTCAGTTTTATTGTGTTTTAATGCACTTTTGTTTCAAGCTACTTATGAGAGACTCAAGTCTAGGAAGTGAGATCTTTAAATTAAGCCAATATTCTGTGCACTGCACAGCTGAGATAGCATCAGCCCAAATCTGTAATGTTCTCAGAACCTTCTCCAAACAGGACTCCCTCTCAAGCAATGAAATAAGTAGATGGATTATATTAGAAGTGCCAGCAAAGATATTAATTGTTTTGTGACTTGGGGAACTACAGATTTGTGGACAAGGTCTTTAAGTCATGGACAAATAAGGAAAAGCTGTGACTTTTCTTCCTACTGCCTTCCGTTTCTTTGATGTGCATGTAAAGCTCAAGACTACACTCCACTCCTTACAGAGAAAAGGAGAAAGCACAGAAAGAACACAGCTCGTCGTGAAATATTTCATTTTTAAACTGCTTGGTCAGCCATGAAAAGACTTTGATAATGTTACTACACCAAGGAAAATGAAACTTCCTTAAAACCAGGTTTAGTAATTAACTTTATTTGCACAGCATGAAAATACATTTCATTCTAAAGCAAGAATAAATGGCTGAAAAGTAAACTGTCCTCCTGAAATACTCTTGTAAAAGAGAGGGATAACCAGAGAAAAGAACAGTGACAGTTAAAGTCACATTATGCTCATTCCATACAATTTTTCTGTGTTTTATATAACATATATAAGGTTTAAAAGATTCTGGATCATCAAAGCTTGTCAGGAAGATACTGTTTTCAAAACAGAGGTTTTTTTCTAATCTTTTATAAAAGTATGTAAAATGAGTTTTACTTTTCTAAAAAGTCTGAAAGGTGTTATGGAAAGGAGAGCCTTTTGATACAGTGAATCTGGAAAATATTTTTAAGATATTAATAACAAACATGTAATGTTTTCTTGATGAATCATTTTAAAATATTCTGTCTCTGATTAAAAAGCCCTCAAGTATATTTGGTTTGAAGAGTCCAGGAATATTGAACAAATGTTTTCATTGCCTCCATCCATTTGGTAAGCTCTGCTTCATTTCCTGTGGCTCTGCTGAAATAAATATCTGATGGGAATGAACCAGGGAAATATTTTGAACCCAGCTTGGAATATGAACAGAAGGAGAGGTACAGATCAAGAACAAAATCTGTGTTTTGTTGCTGTTTCACTGCAGATGCAAGTAGGAGGATTGTCTCATAGAATAATCTTTATAATTGCATCTGGAATACTTACTGTATTGCTCTGAGAGAAAGTGTATTCACAGGAAGTTTCTGTGCAACATCTTGTAATGGAAAAATCACACACTCCTTGTGCATGCTTTGGAGTCAGTTCCTAATATTGTTCTGACTCTGCTAGAAATGCAGCTATGAGAATAATGGTGGTCTCTGATGTATAGAAGAAATATTAAACTCAGTCACAAAATAAAAGGAATTCTAAGACAAAAATCCTTCCTCTCCTTTATTCTTACTATCCCCAGGTGAATTAATGAGGATATTGAGCCTAGTGTGGTGTACCTTCCTTCTTGAAGTGCTCAAAAGAGAGGCTGCAAACACTTTAGATTGTCCTTCAGATGAAGACAAGCATTAGAAAATTCTGAGTTGCAATAGAATGAAACCATTAAGAAAAGAGTTCCCCTAAGACCATCAGAAAACAGATAAAAATCCTCTGAACACAAATTTTCTGATAGGACTTGGCATATAGACCTACAGATCTAAACAGGTTGTGGCCTTCTTAAAAGTAATTCTGCCTTTTTCTCAGAGTGTTTATTACTCAGCATGATGTGCCAGTGGAATATTAGGACCCACTGCTGAAAATCAGAGTAAAAATATGTCCTTTACTGTCAAGTTTTCCTTAATGGTGCCCCCTCACCTCAGCCTGACCTTTCTCTATGTTCAACCCACAGAGGGCAGTGATGTGCAATTAATAATAACTTTTCAGAGCCTTAAATGAAAACACCATCTGTTTTTGGCAGTCTTAGTGTGTATTTTTGGGAAGAACTTACAATTTTTTTACTCAGTCTGTCAATAACATTTAACTCTTGGAATGTCTCAGGTTGAGTTTAGGGAATTAGAAAGCACAGAATTACAAAATCGGTTGTAAATATGTTCTGGGGAAATTTCTGCAGCTTTTTTGTAGTAGTATTGCCTGGTAATAGCCTGCACTAATAAATAGTAAACCATATGCTGGGAAGCAATAAGTCTGAAGTAGAAATACACATGCAAACCTAGGATGTGTTCTATTGTATCCCATGGTCCAGTCATCCTGTAAAACTTATACTGTGACCAACAAGCAATCCTCTTTTACCATTTCTGTCTGCATAAAGCTTACATGCAGCTAAACTCCTGAGGAGCAGCAGGAAAATGAGGTTTCTGCCCTGACCAGCAGCCAGCAGAGTCAACCCACACACATATGGACAGGACCATTCACCAAACCCCCAGGTCTGAGCCACCTTTTATCAGCCTGCTGGAACACAGAGCTCAGCTGGGCCTTTTGTCACCAACCAGCCCAGGCTGAAGAAAAATCTACACTCACTATGAGTAGGTCTCAGCAAAAGAATAACCTCTTGAAAGCAGAAAAAAAGGTGACACTGTTTCAGCCTCCTCTACACTGAGCATAGATCTGCTGGTCATATATTTCTTTTAGATAATTTTGCTTTACATTACTCTATGTATACAAGAGTGAAAGATATTGAAAGACTTCTGGATGCAATGGGCAGGTCAAAGCACAGAATAATTTTTCTATCCCCCTCAGGCCATATCTGTGTAATTTTTAGAAGAAAACACATTCCAACTATATGAAAGAAATACCAGAGCACAGATTAAAAGGTTGGAGAATGCAGAAAACAAAACAGTAATTCGTGAAATGGAATCTGCAAAGCTGCAAAGTGATGATTCTCTCATGCCAAGCATGTATCCAGAAGTGTATAGCTTACAGCCCTGAGCCAAGCCAGCTTCCCTCTCTGGGCCTGGGGAGAGGAGGAAAGCCAAGTTTCCTGCTTGTGTCTTCCTTTCCCACCTCCCCTTGGAGGTTTGATGCAGACAGTGTGTAGGGCTTGCAACTTTGAAAGGACTTTGCACTCTGCATTGGAGCAGCCTTCATCTAGTTATGCAGTGGGTGAGGATGTTTTTCATTTTGGCATGTAGAGCTGCTGCTGAGCAAGTGAAAATTCAGCCTTTCATGCTTTATGAAGTGCTACTGTGGTGTGGGAACTCCTTCTGTGGAACCCAGACAAGAAGAGAGATGTCTATTCTGCATTTTATTTGTGTACTCATATTCAGGAATTTGTGAAGTGCAAGGAGACTGCAATAAAGTTTCCAGCAGGAAAAATTCTTCTTAACAAAAAATATTTCAGTGTCTCACTGTATAAAAAAATCCCCCAGTGCCTATAAATGCATAAAGATTTGATACTTTATGGCTATGATACCATATACAAATTGATTGCTACAACATTTTTATGTGGTTATTTCTAAAGAAATATGTAATCCTTATCACTTGTTACTTGTAGCATCCTTTACTCAAAAATCAATGTGATAAACACAAGGTTAGTCTGAACAGACTGTCATGTAATGAAATATAATGTGAAATCAATCGAAATCTGGCTAGCAGCAGACATGAGGCTCATACTTTGGTTAACTGTGTAACATTTAACACTTCCACATTTCATATAAATACTTATCTCTATGTTTTTTAAAAAGTTTCAGTTATCCCCATACATTCAATCTTAAATACATCTAATTTTGTAATAGATTTGGGGCTTTATGTTCAGATAGAAAAAGTTTTGAATTTTTCTATCATGTTCAAATGCATAAGGCAACTCCCTTATCATTCAGCATTATTTTAATCTACTTCATTTTAAGTTTCCTAAATTCACCATTAATAAACAGCAATGAGCTACTTTTGTAAAATTAATCAGTGATTTATTATAAATAATATTAATAAATATTGTTTATGTTCCAAACAGTTATCAAGTGCAGACAGAAGAGGGTCCACATACAACAAATAGATAAGAAGATAGATATAGTTTCTAAATTTTGGAGAATTTAGAGAATTTTAGAGAATACAACAGGCCAAATGTAACTCATCACAACTGTCCATTCTATTCATGTTGTGAATAGGTGGAAGATGTTTGCAGACTAAACAAACTACCTCAATAATAAGAAATACTCTCTTGCAAGCTGTTCAAGAATATCAGAATCAATGGAATAGATATAGCTGAGCTATTGAAAAAGTTATTGATGAACAGGAATAATAGGAGTAAGTTTAAAATAGATTTGCCACTCTGTTTTACCACTTTTGAAATCAGCTTCTATTACTGTATCTACCCTTTTTGAGCTCAGTGTTAATATAGAGCTGTGTTTCTATATTGAAATGTACATAAAAGTTTTATAAAAGGTCTTACTCTCATTCTGATTACAGTCCTCAAATGCATTGATTGTAGGCCCAAAAGGGGCTTCTTCACTGGGAGGGGGCTTGGTTCCTGGAACAGGCTCCCCAGGGAAGTGAGGACAGCATTAATCATGTCTGAGTTCAAGGAGCACCTGGAGGGTGAGCTTGGTCATGGTTTACCTTTAGGTACTTCTGCAAGAAGCAAGGAGTTGGATTTGAAAATCATCATGGGTCCCCTTCAACTTGAGATGATCTATGGTGCTATGACTCTGTTAAAAAATGCACTGCTGATGTGAGGGCACATTGAGTTAGGAGTCTCACAGGGAGAAATTCATTAAGAAAGTCATAACCAGTTATCATCAGCTCTGGGATTAGTGGTGTAAGGCACTACTGAGGTCCTGTTATTTTATTTTCACTTTAATGGACTGTGTCATTCGCTTTGAACAAATGAGACATAACTGAAGAAGCGATGTCTAACCTTCATCTGCAGGCGCTTGTGTGCTCAGATATCATGACTTTAAAAGGGCTGCTATCACCACTGCTCTAACATCATTAGTTATGTGCAGAAATTGAGTTATTCAGCCAGATATCTATGACTTTAATGAAGTTATGGAAATTCATCCCTGGTTTTTTCTTTCCTGTTTATAATTTTAAATTAAAGGTGCCATAATTTTCAAAAATTCCTTTATTGTTCATTATGATTTTCCAGAACACCCTTGCCAAGCCACACTTGAAGTGTCTCTATGCTTTGTTAGGTCTGAGGACCTCCTTCTAAAAGGTATCAACAATCTTGTGAGTTTCTTGATTCACAAACAACTAATGTAATATTTGTGTGCATGCTTGTCTGCGCTTTCTTATTCAGAATACAATATCTAAAGCACCAAGATTCATTTTCTCATCATAAATATGCATAAGACATCCTTATTAACATAAATCTGATCTAACAGGTTCACCATGGATAAAGAAATGTAATTAATTTTCTTCCCTGCCTATTTTACTGCTGTCTCTATTTTCCTTAGACTTTGCTTGTTCATGTACTACAGTCTCAGAACCTTTGTTACACATTATATTTAGCTCCTTGATGCATCTCACAGTGTTTTTTCTTAACCCCAGCTGGAGTACTAATGGCTTTTTCTAAGAAAGAATAGAAAAGAAATTCTTATTTACAGTTTGGATGGTTAGTCAGACAGTCACAAAGAAAAATAGATTTAGATATATACAAAACTTTTGTAAATATTTCCTTTTGATGTCATCGTCTATAAGTGTCATCCCTTCACAGCAAGGAAAATTGGTGCATCTAAATTCTAACACTACTGTTACAAAATGAAGCATGCTGTTTGCTGCTGACTTGGAAGATAGGTAGTATGATAACAGGTCTAAAGAAAAGCTTTAAAATATATTAGTGTACTTGTGAGTCAGAGTATTCTTATTTACTGTCAAATACACTATACTCAATCTATGATTATTGCATATTTGTTAGTTTTTCCTCCCCTTTATCACCATTGTCACAGCTTTTTAAAGATAGATGAATATAATTAAAAATGGTAGAGTAGCCCTGCATCCAGTAATATATTCTAAAAACAAAGAACAGTTTTGTATAAAGTTAAATACAACTCTAGAAAAATGGATGGTTTTGCAGTTCAATCACACACAAAGTAATTTCTCTACTGAGACTTTATCTGTTATTGATGGTTGTTGTCTGCACAGTACTCATCTAATTTCACTACCTTTCCTATTATCCTAGCAAAGGATCTGTTTGCCAATTCTTGACACAACTGCATGGATGTCTTCAAGTCTTCTCTCTGTTTTGTTTGGTTTTTGGGTTTTTTCCCCTGAAACTTCTGGGTTTGATAATCCATACTTGCAAGTATCTTACTATATATAATTTATTCAAATTTCAGACTGATGATAGGATTGTGAAAATATGGAGTGAATCAGGAACTCATGGTGACAAGTGGAACAAAGTCAAGTTACACTTGGGGAAGCTAAGGAATTTTGAAATTATCTTTGAAGGCATTCGTACCAGAGACCTGAGAGGAGGAGCAGCAATAGATGACATAGAGTTCCACAACTGCACCACAAGTAAGTTCAAGAGGAAAGTTTCTGGAGGGGTCTTACATGAGATGTAGGAAGTTCTTTTTTGTTTTTAAATACATCATCGTTTTACTGTGTTCATCATAATTTCACTGCTCATAAAATCAGTTATGAATAAATTGTTTCTGCTCTTGTAACTGTAAAACTCTTCTCTGCACATACATTCGTGTGGTGTTCTCACACTAAATTATAGGAGATAAATCCAAGAAATTATTGAGGTCTTGATTCCTTTATTTATTTTGTTTTGAGTAAGAACTTTCTTTCTTTAATCCATTGGTAAGTTATTTAGTTTATGATGTACTTTGTAACATACATATTTTGTATAAATTTTGTCTGGTTATATTATATGAAGCCTGTGGACTCTGTGTTTTATTATAAAGTGTCTTGCCATAAAAACAACTGGAAACTACAAATGAACCTTTATCAATATTGTTTTTCTCAGTTCAGTGTTAAGGTCAGCAAAATAAAACTTTTGACTCCTTCACAGAATGCTCTATTTAATTCATATCTCTGTGGACATAGGCTAAAAAAGGAACAAAGTTTGCCCTTATTAAAAACAACAACACCAACAGCAACAACTACAACAACAACAACCCAAAAAACTCCACCAAAAATCCCCAAGAAACCACCAAACAAACAGTAACAAAAGAAACCCCTAAACCCAAGAAGATAAATACTGAGTAGGTAGAGCATGGCTTCTCTCAGGAAAGTGTGTGGTCTTTCCATTTTGAAGGAAACAGTGTGAAACAACATAAGTGGTTTTGTTAAATGAGGTGATACATGCTGATGTCCCGTATCAACGCTATATGAGTTTTGTGGTGGTTGTTTAAGCAAGCTTTAATCTCCTGCCATATACTGGATGCCCATCATCAACTGAAGTATAAAAAATGAACTTCTGAAGAACATCTCTTGATCTAATTTTGTCTAAGAAATTAAGGGTTTGCATTCAGAAGTTGTTGTATAATTCAAAGAATGGAAATTCTATACAATCTGGGACCTTCTTCAGAATTTCACTTTCATAAAACTCTAAGGCACATGTACTCTTAAAACTCTACCAAGCACGTGAGCCCCTTGTCGTTTTTTCAAAGTGTTTCATTGTCCCCATTGCTGTGGATGTGACTGTTTTCCAAAAAACACAGGTAGATAGGTAAGGATGCCTTGATTACTATAAGGCAATAGCTATCATCTTGATAATGAAGTAGATGCTGATCTCTCTTGCTATTTGCTTCCAGTTGTGTTCACATGTATTAATTCATACCAGTGGGGTCTAGTTAAACCACATTTCTGGGATTCTGTTCTGTTTTGGGGCTAGAAAAAATTAGGCACTTCTTTCACAGTCAGATTCATGAAGATAGTCAGCAAATAAAAATAGTAGAGTTTATGTTTTTATGGAAGAAGTAATATCTCTGTTAAGTTCATAAAGATGGTATCAGCATACCTTAATATAGTGCAAAAATATTCCTTCTTACTCTTAAGTCAACATATTATATAATAACCTGAAAAATGACACCACATAAGCATAACTGGAAATACTCCAGAACTGTCATTAAAAGGAAGGAAATTGTTTCAATAAGGATTTGGAAAGCTGTCATAAGATGGATCCTCAATCTCTTAAAATGTTAAGATTGTTGAAATTTACATTGGTTTTACTCTATGACCCTACAAATCTGAATGTTAACAGTGCTTTATAACAAGTCTTGCATTAAAATACCTCTACAATGAAACAGTTCAGAAAGTAACTTGATTTATTACTTTATAGCAACTATTTATTTTACAGCACTGCTTCAGGAAGAAGCTTTGTTGGGAAAGCAGTTGCACCAAGTGCTCCAACTACTTTCACATGCAGCTTCAGCACAGTCATATCCCTGTGTACTTTGCAGAAAATTGTGGTTTATGAAGATGGATGATTCAGTGGAGGCTTTTCTCAAAGAAGTTTGATATGTACAATTGAAGCTCAATATGCAATACAAATTTTTAAAAGGTTGATTTAGGAAAGTGGAGACCCAAGATGCTGGTCCTTTATAGAGTTGTCTCTTGCATGGTCATTGCTTTTTGCACTCTAGCAGGGCATGGTCTCTATACACTCAGGAATCATTTCCTAGCAGCATCTCTGGTAGTCTGTGCTAGCTACAGCAGGGTTATCACTGAAGTTTAGGTGTGTGTATCCTATGGGAATGTGTTTAAGCTTATGCCTCTGCCTTCCAGCAGGATCAGAGGCCTACTGTTTGTTCACTTTTCAGCTGTATCTCTGTGCATGTGAACAGTTGTATTTCTGAAAATACATCTGTAAAAAAAGCAAAACAAGCAAACAAAACCTAAAAAAATCCCCCACACCCCACTACACCTTACCGCCCCATACCCCCTGATTTTCTTGTCTGCATGAGGATACTTTGCCTCAAACCAACGTTGAAAGGGAATAATTTATCACCTTTCATATCAGCTCTGCACTCTGCATATGATTTTTTGCCTTCTACTCCACAAGTTGATACCTGCTTGATTAATTTTCTCACAACTTTTGGTATGTTGACCTTCCTGTTGGCATGATGACATGAAGGAGCCTGGTCTGACCTTTCTCATTCTTGTTGTTATTGATTCTTTACCTTTTTAGAGCAAACAAGCAAAATACATTTTGCCAGTTTCTCAAAAATAACATTTCCCACCTGACCTAAGCCCGGGGCATTCAGGATAGAGAAAGCATGTCATGTACAGATTGTATTTTTTGCAGCACAGAGTTCACAGTTTTATTGTGTCTGTTGTAACAAAGCTAAAAGTCAACAAACACAATCTTACTGTGGCCAAACTCAAAAAGAAGAGTAGCATACAAAGCAGAGGAGGAACAAGGGCTCTTGATCAACAAAACTACTTGATTTACAGCACTTACCCACGTACTGTGTTTGTAGCTGTAGAATTGTTGGGCTAGACATACAACAAGGGTCCTCTAGGAAACCTGAAGCCTTTCTACTTGGTCTGTGTTAAACTAAAATCTTACATATTATGGCTATTGTGGATGTGTTAATTACATTAACAGTGGAACATGCACAGAAAAAAAAAAAGGAGACTGAAGATAAGTAAAACTTGAAAACAGGTTTAAAATAAATGTAATGGAGTTGAAATGAGAGTGCCTTAAATTGCATGGAGAAAATTGAATATTTAGCTGCTTCTTAGCAGACAGCATTTGGTGGTGAAAACTAATGTAAGAGCAATTGTGAAGCTTTCAAATATTTTGGGATAGCCTCCTCCTCACAGACTGTCCTTTTGGAAGTCACTGAATGGTATTTCTGGAACATGGTTTACAGGCAGCACAATAAAATAATTTCCTCTTTGTAGAAATTATGAACTCAAGTTGAGACAGTGGAAAGAGAAGAGAGAGAGGCAGCCCATGTGATATTTTTATGTGTGAATATTAGATCTCTTTTCTGCAGTATGGTAATATTCAAGGGTTATATCATTGTTTATATATCTAAGTACTTATTTTATTTTACATGTATGTTCCTTCAGCTTGCTTCCATACTATGTGTTAGAAGCTGTATACATCATAAGAGTATCTGCACTGAGGTGGATTCTTTGCTCTTCACTTACGTAGCTGTGATGTACATAGCTCATTGTATATGAGGATTTTCAACTCATTACAGAGAATCTTTTCACTATTTCCTTTTAAAAAGTAATTTGTCAGCAGCTTCTATATCATAGAATATTATAGAATACTACAATTTATTGTATTTATTATGATCTGACCTTCTGAGGCTCTTTCCTTCAAGGCTCATTTTTCTCAGGTTTCACTAATTTTGATGGAGGTGAAGGACAAGAAGGAACTGTGGGTTTATTCAAAATATGACCTCTAGGAAATATTGTCAAAGACAGAACAAAAAAAAAGATACAAAAGAGTCTTATCAGTTGGTTTTGAGAGGGTAAGCAATGTTCTGGTAACAAAAATAGGCTAAATTCCAAATCTGACACTTTTTATTTTAAAAATAAATGTAAAAAATTTAAAAAAAAATTAAAAAATGAAAATTAAAAAATTAAAAAATAATAAAAATAATAAAAATAATGAAAAATAGTAAAGTTACATCACAGCTAGAAAAATATTGTTACTAAATTAACAGATGTATTGATATTTTTTTCACCTGCTTATACAATAACTCTTTATACAACTTTATTGAGACTATGCAACCTTAATGGAGTTTACTGTCATCATTTCTTGTGGTTTTCAGTAAATGACTTTGACCATGCATTAGGTTATTTGCAGACCAGAAAAAAAAGTCTCCATTTAATGTCTCCATTTACCTTAATAAAAAGGTAAAATATTTATGAGGGTCATGCAGAATAATCCCTAATGATAAATTTATTTTTTACACTTATGACATTTAACTTCATGGTAATGTGGTCTACTCTCATTAAGGAGCACTCCAAGCATTATTGATCTGCTTTCCCAGCTGATGGCTCACTGTCATGTAACAGTGAATCAAGAGCACAATTTCTCAGGCATGCTGTTACCAGAAGTTTGATTTTAGTGCATCTATAGTTTTAAAGAAAAGGAATTTTTTCTCTCAGATACACAACAGAGAGTGTAAGTGTGGATATGTATGTGACTCAGTCACATCATACATACTGATTTTGACATCCCAGGGCATCACCTGAAAA
Source organism: Prinia subflava (assembly GCF_021018805.1). Taxonomy (NCBI): domain Eukaryota; kingdom Metazoa; phylum Chordata; class Aves; order Passeriformes; family Cisticolidae; genus Prinia; species Prinia subflava. The sequence goes on from NC_086247.1 coordinate 134,637,141, forward strand.
AATAACAAGAGAAGTAAATGAAAATAAGAGAATCACAACTCTGAATTAAAATTTGAAGGAAATTCCAGACCATTTTGATATTTAGTTGATTTATATAGTTTTTTATAGTCTGGGGATTCAGTGCCATAGAAATCCAGGAATAAGACAGAACCATTACAGCTCCAGTGATGTTTTTCAGTTGTCTGTTTGGAATCAGACCCCACAGACTTATCTGTTGATATTACAATTACGTTTAATTTTTAAAAGAAAGAAAAGTAAAACTTCCACAATCTGTTAATAGGATATTGCTTCACCAAATTGACCTGAACAGAAATTTTCCTTAAAATATAATAAAGCTTGCTTTCCTGGCAGTAAACTTTTTATTTCCCTATCTACTCATATATTTGTATTCCTCCTTACCTACTGTTTATGGCAAAAACCATAGATGAAGGTACTGAAATCCTTTAAGCAATTTTACTTCTGTGCTCTCATAAACAAGAAGCTTTGAAAGTCTCAGCAGAAAAATCCTTTCTCATTAGAATTCCATCCTAGCTTTGCAGATCAGAGAGACAATAACTAAAACATCCTAGTGTCTGTGTATGTAGGCCAACATTTTTATTTTTAAACTAAGCCAGTGTTTCCTTTGAATCCTCAGCTATGTATCATGCAAAGCTTTATGTTTAGTGAAGAATTTAGTTTCTTCTTCTCAAACACTTGAGAGAAGTTCAAGCTCTGATAATAGAAGTATTCAGTACAAATCTGGCCCTGAAGTGAGAGGAAAGGGAATTCAGACAGAGAAAACTGCCAGACCTAAATTAGTCACTAAGGACATTCACTGATGTTCAGACAGAATGTATGCCCAGTTTTTATAATTTTCTTCTTTTTTTCCCCTTCAAATATTTTAATGATTCACGGTGCCTTTCACTTGTTTTTATAAATAGGTCAGTGTCAGGGTATTCTGGCATGGGGCAGTGGGATCACATGACCTGTCTAAGATGTCTCAGTAAATGTGCTGAAATCAATGATTAAGTTCTTAATTGTTAGTTAAATATTCACATTTTGCTTTTACAAGGCAATTATTCTTTGATTTCATTGCAAGCTGTCAATTTAAAATGTTCTGCTACGTATTGAATCTTCTTCATTACAGAGAAAGAAAGCTCATTTTGAGAAGTCTAGAAATTTTGATAGCTTTAACTGAATTTGGCTTAGTGTAACATACATTTACATGAATGTGCTTCATCATTTGGGGGAAATTTTATTGAACTCAGATCTCATTACACTCAGCAGAGGGCACAGATATGCACGATTTGGCTCTACACAAGAAATAATCTCCCTTTTGGCAATGTGAAGATCAGTCTCAGGTGCCTTTCAGAGGATATTCCTTCTATATGCCCTTGTAGGAAGGACCCAGTGAGGAAGGCAGTGCTAAGGACAGTTGTGGAGGAAATTCAGGCTCCCTCAACCCAGCTTGCCTGGGCTGCCAGTCACACTGGGGAAGACATGAATTCCTGCACAAGTCCTGTTATGCAGAAATTATTAAACTGTGTTGACTATTAAGACTTTCTAGAAACGTTTGAAAAATATAAACTATTTTTTACGAAAGGGGCAAATACGGTACAGTCTGGATTCGGGACAAGAATTGCATTTGATAATCTTTTTTGAAAAAAAATTTATAAATGAAATAAAGGGCAATATAGCACCACCATGAAAACCACAGAATTGTCTCAGTTTTACTGCATTGTCCAGAAGTCATTGACATATCTGTAAACTAGGATTTCTGTTTCTGCTTATGTAAAAAATACATGGGCTTAACCAAAAGATTTATTCACCATCTTTTTGCAACTCTCAGAGATGTTGATTTTGAATATGAAAAACAAGAAATAACTTTTCCTGCATTTTCCATGAAGAAACCTCAGTGGCATTTTAAGTTTGTGTTCATCTCACTGGAAAGTTTTGAAGGAGAGCTGCTGATTCCAAAGATAATTTTGTTTGCTAGCACATGGCTGTAAACTCAGATTTTCAGCATAAAATTAAAATCTTGTCATTTTGACATTTATGTCACATATTGCTTACTCCTCGTATCCAGTGGTAGATTTTTTGACTCCACCTATGTCAAATGGGCCACAAAAGAAGGCTTTTTATGGCTACTGAAATATACAAGCTAGAGGTGAATGGACTTTCTTTTTTTTTGGCCTTCAATCCTTGTCTATAAGAGTGGTATTAGAAGAATGAGCCCTGTCCCAGCCCGAGTTCATTTTCATGTAAAATGACTCTAGAAAGGGGGCACCCTCCCAGAGCAGCCAACTGCATGTAACCCATCATACACCTCCGTGCAAGGTGACACCCGAGGTGAATTTCACATCTAAGGGCAATTCTGCAGACAGGGAGAGACTCAGCTCAGGAAGTGTCCCCTTGTTGCAGACAATTGCAGCTTGCACTATGTGCTCTACTCCATTGGTCTGTCACAACAAACCCTGTGGGCCTCAGTAGGACAAGTCCATGTTGAACAAATAAAATATTCATATGAAATGCTCCTAAGATATCGGTGATAGCTGGAGAGTGCCGTGATTGAGTTGTTTTGATTGATTCTGCATCACAGTGGAGGCAAGTTTGAAAGTCACTTTTAGTGTCAATAGCATTGAAAAGCTCTGAAAATAATCTGTTCATCCTGAACTTTCTCAGGTGCAATGTAACTCTACACTGGAATTAGGATAGAGGACAGACAAGGAGGGGAAAAAGGACCAAGTAGACATCTCATTTCAAATTATTTCAGGAGATACTTTTATCTCATTGAATATGTTCATAATTATTAGGAAATATTATTTTTGCAAAAGTATCTCATGATTTCTGCTTTATTTCCACTTCTCCCTTTCTTTTACTACTTGCAGTTTCCAAAGAGACAAAGCCTAGAACAACCAGGTCTTCCTTGCTCAGTCCTCAGTGCTTCTCCCTCATGTGTCCTTTGATATTAAGCAAAATGTGGTAGATCCCTATATAAGAGTACTATGAGATCCTTATCCTGCTGATATACTGTATGCCAAAGCTGGTCTTTCAGTCCTTATCAAATATAAAAGCTTCTGTCCTTGTCTCCTGTGGATTTATATACTCCATGATATCAGCACTGGAAGTTAAAGAGAATTTTCTTATCTTTTGAATTGCTTGAGCCAAAGCCAGTTCTGCATTTCCAGAACTATAAATAAAATTTTTATTCTTCCAGGTTATTGGGGACCTTAGGCACAGTCCTGCTTGCTTTGAACAGGCTTGGGAAGTCCTTTGGCAGAATTTTGTATCTACACATCAGAATCTCTCCTAAGAGTCAATATAATTTGTTAGATGTACTGTTTATGTCAGAGTCAAAACATATCTTTGAATTAAATCTGGCCTTTTGAGTAATATATTCCATGGGGAGAATTCTCTATGGTTTTAAAATTATAAACACACTTATTTGAAATTATATCCAGCTTGCTTGAGCAGAAACTTTTCATTTAGTTTTCCTTGCAATAGATTTCCAAGGTCATCCATGGAGAGGAGCATTATTGATGAGTTTGCTAATACAATTCTAATGTTCTATAAAAACTCATGCAGAAAATAGTACTGAGAAACCAAAGTAAGCAAATTAATAACCTGATGAAAACTGTGTTTCGTAATTTCTGAATCTCAAACTATGGTTGAGTAATGAAACCATCCAGAATGGTTTCATAAATTCCAATTTAAACAGAGGGTGAAACTCGCAACTTAAATTTCCTTTAATTCAATAACATTTTCAACAACAGGTTTTAATATTTTTTTTAAATCTTTGATTATTCCTATATCTCAAATGTTGTGAAAGAAGGGAGAGAAGTGGTTTAAGTAATCCCACTAAACAACACAATTTAAACAACAACAAAAAAAAAGAGATTAATTTTCCACTTTGATTTGAAAACATTTTTACTCAGGAAGGACTGTAATTTCTAAAAAGGCAAAAATTCAATTGAATATACATTTTATGTTATGTTTCATTTCATGCTGTTGACATGGTTGTGTCTACCTACATCTTCATAGAAGACAACCTGTCTTCAGTGTTGTAGTACTAGAGCATTTCTTCTTGTGTTATCAATCACTTCTTTTATGATAAGTATCTTAAATATTTACTCTGTATCACCAGAGCTATGAAATTTAGTCCTCTCTATTAAATATTTTTGGCCTTATCAATTTTGCTTCAAACAATAAATATCTATAGCCTATAGGACTGGTATTTGACCTGTCTGGTTCTTTCTGTGATTTTAGATGTAATGGATATCACAGGAGTATTTACATCTTACAAAGCATTGGTACAAGCTCTTGTACTCAGAGAGTCAGAGAAATAATCACTGACCTGTTGCTGTCCTCCAGTTGCAAACTTAAAGGAAATAAGAATGGTTTTGTGAGTTCTTTCATAGTCAGGCCTTTCCTGGTAATTGGGGAAAAAAATCTCAGTTAACAATGTTTTATTTATCAGCCATCTCCAAATGAATCTTATCATGTCTATAAATTCTGTGTCAATTATATGGGTTAGTCTTCCACAGATAACATCTACTGGAGATGGGTATAAAATAAATACAGCTGCAGCTTGTGCTGTATCCACGACAGTCCCAATTTATTTGTGGTATGCACGACGTGCACCTGTGTCCTGAGTGCTTTCTACGTGCAGACAAACACACAGAGCTGTCCTTACTAGGAAGATCTTTGCTGGTGTTCTGAGAATTGCATTGGCCAGAACAAAATATGTAGAAAGGAAATAAATATGTACATGGGAGTTCTGTGGCAACCATCATTAATATGTTTATTTTGTAGGGTTTACTGATCCAGAAGCCAAGCCAACTCTATTGGCCTCTTAAGAACTACTTAGGAGATTATATGGCTCTTTGCTGCATCAATGCAAAATTGCACTTAACTGAAAAGTGATATCCTGTATATGCTTTTTCCTTCTCAAGTACTGCCATTTCATTTCATGAAGGGATTTGCATAACATGCAGTCATTAGCTGCTACTTCATCTAAAATATGTCTTGTGCCAGTTTCTTGTGGTGTCCTGGCTTTATGGAAAAACTGCAGTTCTGAGGGGAAAACTAAATAAATGGGCACAATAAAACATTATAATTTTTCCATACCATAACATTAGTTTGATTTTGTTTATTTATTTATTTTTTTAATTTATAAAAATCTAATCCCCAAGTAAGGGATGTACTTTAATGTAAGGGGGGAAAGTGATTTATAAGGGTATATGTGCTGCTGCCAGATAACTTTGACCTATGAGAAAAATTATTTAATTACTTCACTGATTCTTGTTAATCTAGTTATTTTTATACTGATCTAAAATTTGGTTGTTATCATAAGCTGTTCAATTCTTATCTGTGCTTGTGTTTTGTATTCTATATTATTTTATTTTGGTTTGAGGTGATTTTTTTCTCCCTATAATGTTTTATTTCTGGGAAAGGAATGGATTGTGGTCTTTTGACCTGCAATGTATCTTATATAATATTCAGATCCCACAGATTTTTGGACTGAGTAACTGGAAGAGAAGAAAGAGCAAAACATAATGAAAAGCAAAAGTAATTAGCCCAAGAAATGTCCAAGAGTGTTGGACATTAATAAATTTAATTGGAGCTTCTGTTCTCATTTGAAAAACCAAAACCAAACAGCTCCTACTCCCTACCACCTATTTTTGTAGTTCTGATCCATTCCTCTGTCACTCATGCTATGCCTGTAGATCAACAGTCAACAAAATATCTGTAAGGATATTTTTCGTTATGTAAAATTATGTTTAGAGCTGGATAAACTTAATTTTTCAGTTTAGGAGTTAAACCAAAGATTTGGAAGAAGGTTAGGTCAAAAAAAACCCCATTTGTGGCTTTTTCATTAAGTCCAGGATATTTTCTGGTCAACAGTTTTCTTAAATTACAATGAAATGTTTTTATTTTGGTCATCATAGCTCTCTGCAGATTTTTGATACTATATTCAGAAATGAGGCTAGTTCATATCAAAAACATTTCAAATCTCTGCAATTCCTCTCATTCCCGTTTTGTTAAAAATTCACATTCATAGATATTTAGCTCTTTTACACTTCTGACTTTTCCATACATGGCATCAGCTCATTCTTTTGTTTGCTGTAGTGTTTTAGTGTTGTAGATTTTCAAAGATAGTTTCAGAGTAACACTGTAAGCAAAGTACATCTGATAACTTTTCTCATCATAATCTCAAAATGTCTAAATTTGTTTGGCCTGTATTCATAATTAGATGTTTTATCTCCTTGCAGGTTTCTTGAGCTCTTAAGAGAGGAGGCAAGAAACAAAATTTGCCATATGTTTTCATGGGGTTTTTCTTTCCTTAGAAATAGTTTTTCTATATGTTTGAATTTTCATGGAATGTTCTGAGCTAGATTATTAGGAAAAAATATAATATTACACTCTATATATGATCAACAATCAGCCAATACATGTTATCATTCTACTGACTGGTCTTCAAATACAGATGAGGAATATGATCACATGAAAAGCTATATATATTTAAAGGCAATCCCAATACAGCCAACATGCATAAAAAATTAGACTTAATGAAAATTTCTCATTTTATCTGAAATATCAACTTAAATATAAAGCTGTTCATTAGGAGACCATGTTTTGCTTTATACTAAAACTCTCTAGAGTGATGTTAGATAACTTCTTCAAATAATAGACATAAACTCAGATTTTGGCAACTCTTTAATTTTGAGGGCAAAAATTAAAAATGGACAAGATAATCTTTTAACTGTCCTCTCTTTTTCTTTACTTAAAGTAACTTCCAACATATTTTCCCATATGTTCTTAAGTGTATTTTTTTTCTGATTAAATTCATTTTTTATATTATATTTGAAGAATATCTTGTAAAAATGCAACTTCTAAGATACAACTTCTGTGTGAACTTCACTTTAGCTTTGGGGTTGCTGACACTGAAAGTGCATTTTATGATTAAGTTGCATAGTATTTCTTGTTTTGATTTAATTCTTAGCTGGTATAGGAGTTTTGGCCAGAATGAGTCTACTATGGAAAGTTGATTTTTTAATGCCACAATTCTGTATAGAGTTTAGGATATTTGGTTACACTGTGCAATGCTAATGCCACTATGCTGGTTTGAGGGATTTTATTTCTCTCTGCCAAAGACTGTAGGAGAAAAACCATCCTTATCATAAATGTAACCTGATATCCCTAAAAATTACATATAAACAGGGTCTTACATCAACAAGATAAAATTCATAGATATGTAAATTTGTGTTTATGATATTCACACCTGTTGAGATAAAAAATTTCATTATGTCTGTGTTGGGCTCACATGTTTTATTTTAGGATAACAAAAGAGATTAATAACATTACTAAATGCTGATTTATGGTATACTTGAAGTACTATAAAGTTGCTTGTTTTTTTAAAAAATGACAACTATAATTAAGTGCTAAATATAAATGATAGAATAACATAAGATAAGCTTGCTCTGTCTAGGCAATGCTGTGGAATATGATCAGTCACAAAGCTGTGGATTTTCAAAAGTCACTCCCCTGTATGCTGATAATGCACCCCTTTCATATGCAGTGAAAATGACTGTATGCTAATGGATCTGCAATTACCTAATTTCTGTAATTATTTAAGCCATTGAATGACTTAAGGAAGTAGTTTAATTTTCCAGTGCATCATTTCCAGTGCAGAGGAGGGAGTGGAGATAAGGGTTTTAGACTCTTCTCAAAAGTGCCTACTGACAGAAGGCAATGGGCACAAATTCAAAAACCAGGAAATTTCATGTGAGCACAGTAAACCACTTAACTGTGAGGATGACCCAACACAAGTGGTTGTCCAAAGAGGTTGTTGAGTCTCCATCCATTGATATCATCCAAAATCCATCTGGACGTGGTCTCACCCAACCCGCCGTACCAGAGGTGCTGAAGCGCTGGGTTGGACTAGAGGGGTCTTGAGAGGTCTCTTCCAACCTCAACTATTATGTGGCTTTCCAGAATTTAGGATACTCATGAATTTTTGGTGGCATCTCCAATCAGGTTTTATCACATCCTTTTGGAGAGGTGTGAAAGCTGCCTTAACCATCACAAATATCTTAGTTAATTTTTTTCTCAGGAACTGGCTCCTCTGCTAATGTCTCACTGCCACATGGATTGTCTGTAAAAAGCAGCCATAGCTTTTCATGTATTTAAGGCATTCATGACAATTTGCTTGTGTGGATCCCCTGACACTAATCAGATCAAACTGACAGTGAAAAATTAAAAAACAAAACAACGATACAGATATCAATTTGGAAAGATTGTGTGTGTGTGTGTGTGAGTGCACAGGGGCTTTTGTACTTCAAAGATGAAAGTTTAAGTATTGAGGTTCTGCAAGTAACCAATGTTTGCAGTGATTGTTTTTCTTCTTTTTTGTACTATCCATTTGAAATATATAGATTACATTTTAATGCTGTATTGTCACTCTATTTAATATTGCTTTGAGTACATGTTGAAATTAAATCAAAAGTTTAGTTCTCTTTTCCTATTCTGCTTCAATGAGAATGCAGTTCCTCAGTCTGTAAAATTCATTAAGTACCACTATTTGAGGAAATTAATACCCTGACAACAATAACAATCCTCTAGAAATGTGGGCCTGCACAAATGTAAATATCTTGGTGTTCTGATCAGATTGTGTTTAACAATATGCCACATTTTAGTCATGTTTGAAGGAAAAAATGAAACGCATTACAATGAATACAGTCAAAGCAAATTTTCCTAAATGTCTTTTTGCAGAACTTGAAGCTCTAGACTGGAAGGCAATCTAAGGTTATCAGAGTGCTTCTGAAGTGTTGTATTTGGGTTTATCAGAACTGTTTCAATTACTGTTGGCTGAAATTATGCACACAGGGCACTGAACTAAAAAAATAACTTACCTAAGTTCTTACATACTGTAATACTCTTACTGTAATACTCTTACAGTCCAGGGATGGCTGAAAATCAGTACTTTGGATTTGAACCTAATGTTTCATGTGCAAGTTACTAAGTTACTCTCATTTTATGAGATGATTTTCACTCACCTTCAGAGATGAATACAAATTGTTGTAAAACAGATTTGTATATTAAATACCATAAGAGAAATTTCCCCGTGGTTCACATAATCAGAGCAACAGTTTGTCTAAACTCTTCAAAAAAAGGTTGAATATCTTATAAAGGCTCTAAAGGTTTATTTATTATATAATTATAATAGTGATTTTTCTCAGTTTGAAATGTCATTTTCAAAAAAATATAATTATGAACAGAACAAAGCCTTTTGCCTGTCTACTTTTCAACTGCTCACAGAACCCTTTTTTATAGAATGCCCACAACAAATACGCCAGAGAAACAGTTATGTGGATGCTGAATTGAATATTCATTCAGCAAAATATCCTACCTTTGAGGCTTTGGGCAAGGCAAATACAGTAGTCTAGAAATATATAATGCAACATTAAGAGAGTGAGACCAAATAGCATCTGTTGGAAGCAGTAAAACCCTAAAGCCATGATGTATAATAGTTAACAAGTTAAAAAGAGTATCCTTTGATTTAATTGCAATAGTGATTTAATGTTCTGTTGGTTTCAGCTGGAGAGAATCCCAGGGAATGCCCTGCCCTGACTGATTTTGTGTGTGGGAATAAGAATTGCATAGAGTCCCAGTTCATCTGTGACTATAAACCAGACTGTGAAGACCTATCAGATGAAGCTGACTGCAGTAAGTATCTCTCTGTGTGTTAATCTAATCTTCAGTTAAAATTGTAACCTTAAATTCTGTAGCACAGTTTAGGTGAGCTCATAAAGATGATTAACTCAGAAGATGATTACAAGCAGGTTGCCTTCTCCCCAGCTTGAACGGTCTGACATTTTCACATCCTCAGAGATATTTGCTGCAGACGTATTCAAGTGTGGTTTAGTTGCCAAAGTGTAGCTAACCAAAACTAAAGGTTAAATACTGAAAAAACCCCTGACACCAAAGCAAAAATCAGCTTAAGGGTTAAAAACATACTTGAGGAATTAAATCAATGAGTTACAATAAAAAATAAGTCTGAGAAAAAAATATGTTTGTTTATTAATGTACAAAAGGCGGTGAAAGGAAATATCAATGCTGAATGGAAAAGCTAAGCAAGCAATCTTATGTACAATAACATTTAAGCATGATTCTGCCATAAAAAAGTGGATATTTAAAAATAAGCTTTTCTTTCCTTTGAAATGAATTCTGCCTTTTTGATCTGAGTAGTTTGAGTACAGTTTCATTCATTGTTCTTGCTTCTTCTACCTCAGAGCTATAAAAATATTTTATTGTCACTTCTCTATTACAGAACAGTTGGAAAAAAATGAATCTGTTTATCTTTGCCCAAGTCCTAATGAATACTGAGACACAATTTTTCTGAAGGCATTCTTTGCTGAGGCTGATTGAGATGGAAGGACACAGCTCCATTGAAAAATCTGGATGAAGTTAATGGGCTTTCCAGTCCAGGCCTGAAAGTCAGAAGCAGTAAAACCTTGTGCCCTTGTTCCTGCTCTGTATTTTGTTTATTTACAATTATGGTCTGGACTGGACATTTGGAGTAGGAAGATTAAGTAGTCCATATATGCAGCTCACTAATCAGTCTAAGTGTTAATCTTTGAGCTGGAGGGTCAAATTCTGCCATAATGCAGGTATGCTCAAAAGTAAACTTAATAGCTACTGTAAAGGAATCCACACAAAGGAATCAGTTCAATGTTCATCCTTTGTGGAAGTAAAAGTACTTCATTGAAATAAGCCAATATTTTGTGATCCCTTGAAAATCAAGGACATTTTTTCTTGCATGGGGTGCAACATGCTCGACTGAACAGGATTACAAGAGTAATGACCCTTTATTGGATGATGCACATTATAATGTTTTTACCAGGCTACAGACTTACTTACTAAATAAGATGCTCAGGTGTCACTGTAGGAGATTTAACTTGGAGTTTCTCCCATTCGTAAAAGTAAATAGCAATTCTGAAGTATAAAAGCTGAAGATGATGTCACAATTTCTGATCTCTACCTCATGTAGTACTTTGTGCTGCAGTGAACTTTGTGAATCATATTCATGGAAATGAATTTATAGTGAATAATAACTTAAAATACTAGGTTTTTAAAAGTAAATTCCAAGAGAGATTTTAAACAGCTAATCTGTATTTCTTGCATAAAGTATTTAACTTTTTAGGAGTTAGGCAAACTAAGTGCAGCAAAATACTCTGTAAAGTCACCCTTGTAACATTTTCCAGACCTAATTTCCAGACTAAATTTGAATTACTGTCCGAATTGAACTGTTCAGTAAAGATATTCAGAAAACTACGAAGACACTTCATTTATTCTCTAAATATTTTTTGAGAATTGTAGCTTCCTTGGGGGAAGGTGTTCTGTGTTTTCTGGAAGGATTCTTTTCTTAGTCAGATAATAGATCAGAATATTTCAGGCCATAAATTATCTTGAATCACAACAAAGCAACTCAGTCTTTGCTATACTGAAGAAAAGATTCTCCAAGGGGAGAAAAAAATAATTGCTGATATTCACTTTAAAAAAAATAGACTGAAATATCTTTTTATTGTGGATGTAAAGGCTGTAGATATATCAAAATATTTTCATCAGTCTTTAGTCTTGCTGTCTCTACTGGAGTGTAATGCAGAGATACAGTAATCTGGCATTCAGAATTCTCAGATAAGCCTCAGGTATAATACTTCCCTGTCTTCTCTATTTTAGTTCCAACAAATGATGCCTAATATTAAGATAAAAACATTTTTCCCCAAGCATATATCATATAGATGGGATTAAACAACATTAAAGGGCACATAATGCCTTCTAGATATGGAAACCTGTTTTTTTTTTTTTAATGAAAAGACAACAGGAGCTGCTTAATCAGAAAAGAAAGTATAACAGGCACAGAGAAATACCTTCATAGCCTAACCTGTCCCATAACAAATGGTTATGGCCACATTTTTCTGCAGTTTTCTCCATTGCACTGAGCTCAAGGTCTGATCTTATTTCACATTCTACTGTAGTTTTATACAAGTGTGACTCCAAAGAAGTAAATGGACCGTAATCTGCTCAGCAGCAATTCCTGTATGCAGGATTTACAACAGGACCTGTATGAAATGAACTGCATCCACATAGGCTGATGGACTTTTTAAAATAAACTCATGGAAATTACTTACTCTATGTTTCATTCAGTCCAGTTAGGCAATCTTGCAAAATTTTGATTCTCTTTCAGTATGCTGCTGGAAGTACTGAGGTGAAAAAACCACACATGAAAGCAGTTTCAATTTTCATGAATTGCAGCCAACTTTACACACAGATTTGATTAATAGCAAACCTCACTGCTGATGAATCAACTAGAGGAGTGCTTGAATTATTGAAATAAAAGCAATTTTTCCAAAGATTGGAGCAATCTTCATCTGCTGGCTTCTAAATAGAGTGTGCTTACCCATAAAAGATAGGTCAGAAAGGTGCAGACAGGTCACATAACTTTGTCAACCCAGTAAGTACTGTTCATAAATATTTATTAATAATTGCCTTCTGAATGCACGATTAATATATTAGGGTAAAAAAACTGAATTCAGGTATTCTATTATGACTAGTGTAAATCCGAAATGGATTTGGACTTTGATTTTGTTATAGATGCACAAGAAAATATACTTTTTTTAAAATAGTGGGCTCCCTTTGCTCTACCTGTGTGTGAGGTTGTTTATTGGTGGAGTTAGACCTTCATTAGGCTTACATGATGTTTTTAATAGAGTGCAGATGCTCACTGCATTTGATCAGCACTAGCAAAATCACAAAAGGGTTGAGGTGGAAAGGCATCTCTGGACATCATCTAATTCAGCCTCCTGCTTCAAACAGCAATTCACTGCAATGGGTTGCACAGGGCTCTGCCACACAGGGTTTGAATACCTTCAAAAATGGAGACTGCAAAATTTATCTGGGCAACTTATATCATTGTTTTACCAGTTAAAAAAGGCTTTTTCTTAGCCTTAAAAATTGCTTCCTCTATTTGTGCCTGTTGTCTCTTGTCCTGACACTGGGCACCACTGAGAAGAGTCTGTCTTTTTCTTTAAACCATCCCAGAAAGTGTCTCTATAGACTGAAAAAATCCACCTGAGCATTCTCATCTCTAGCCTGAACAGTCCCAGTCCCCCTCAGTCTGTGCTCAGGAGACACTTTGGTCCTTGCAGTGCAGTAAGTACATTACAGGATAGTGCTAATTCTCCCCCTAGCATTCAGGATTTTGATCCAGTGAACAACTTACATTGGATCAAAATTACACATATTTTAAGATATTTTTCTTATACGTTTAACTAAGGTGACACTTTTTTTTACAGAGATCAAAATGCTGCAGGTTTACAGTGTATGTGCAGATCTTGGTCATAAGCAGTTTTATGATAATGATATTTTCATAAAGAATAGCCTCAATATTTTCTTTTAGCATCAAAGTAGAAAATAGAAAAAAAAAAAGAGATTAATAGGAGGCAATTAAATCTATTATTTTATCTGTATCCTTTATACCCAGACAATGATAAATAAATAGTTGTATTTTAATATCATAGAATATTTTTAGATCAAGGAACACAGTCTAAATCCTCAAACCCATTCTGAACAGTCACAGTCAGACCTGTATGTAAAATGCATGGCTGATTGTGATATTTAATAGTTTGTAACATTTCTCCAAAGTCTCCTCAAAGGTACTGTCTGCACTCACACTCAGCAATTGTGTAGCTGCCTCTGCTTTACAACAAAGGAAAATGTGTTTTGTAGACAATAGAAGAGATTGTGGTGCCATTTGATTCATCTGTACCACACCATTTCTATCATTTTGTTGATTAATTACTTTTCCAAAATAACCTGAAGCAGCAGAGGCAGAGTTAGAAATGGGCAGTTTAACTCAGATCTGAATTTGGTCGATGAGTGTCTTAATCACTGGAACAGCTCTCTCATCATAAAGCTGCCATCAGACATAATATTTACAAAGCCAACGTATGCTTATGACATATTTACAAAGCCACTGTGGAAAGGCAGTCAAGTTTTGCTAGCTAATTGTCTGGAAATCATTATTTCCATTTTCCTTGGACAAGAACTAAATTTGGCAAAGACATTGGTTTGTTATGGGCATTTGCCTGTAATAAAGTTTATACTTGCTCTTAGACTGAAGAATTACTTTTTCCTTTCCTTGTTAACTATCACATATTGTTTATGTCCATGTAAGGAATTTAAGGAATCGCAGTATTAGCCATATAGAATCATTTTGATTTCCATTTTTAGTGTGCACACTATAGCACCTTTATGTAGAGCTGGCATGATAATTTACTTTTTGCTGTATTTTCAGGTTACTACACAAGTATTGCTGGAAGCTGTAACTTTGAAACACAAGATCAAGAGTGGACAACTGTATGTGGATTAACACAAGACACTACTGATGATTTTGACTGGAATATTAGCAACAGTGCTGCCACAAGGCAAGCAGATCCTCAAACTGACCACACTCCAGGTATTGCCATGTGTATTACATCACTTCTGGGAAAATAAAATATTCACTGAATTTAAAAAAATAACCTTAAAAAACCAAAAAAAACCCCAAAAAAACCCCAACTTTGTGCCAGGATAACAGCACATCCCATTGTGATCAGCTGATACATGGGAATGGTTGAAAGCTGTGCCAGGAGAGGTTCAGTCTGGACATTATGAAAAGTTTCTCCACACCATAGGAAGTGTTTCTTCAGCCAAACACTGGAACAGGCTTCCTGGAGGTGTTCAGTGCCCCCAGCCTTTCAGTGTTAGGAGGCATTTGGACAATGCCCCTAACAACATGCTTTACCTTGGGCAGCCCTGAATTGATGAGCTAATTGAACTAGATGATATTTTAGGTCTCTTACAACTGAAATAATACTATTCCTTTGTATTGAGCTCTAATAACAAATTTCAGCTACAAAATGTCAGCTTCTGACTTTAAAAGATGAATTCTCTGAAATCTTAACTGGCTGTAGCAATACTCTTCTCCTTGTCAATACTTTAAATAATCTACTTTTCCTGGAGAGTGTTACCATCCTAATGAATTTTAGAAAAGCATGCAATCATGTGCAGGATGAGAAGCAAAGTGTGTGGGTGTGTGTGAAATGCTTGAGGCTCCTACCTTGATTTAAGTTACCTCCCTGAAATGTTATTATAGAAGTTCTTCCCAAGATATTTCTGACAAATTGCTACCACAACGCCTGTTGATTGTCAGGAGAATGAAATATATTGATAGGCTACTACAGTAATCTGTGTTATGTAGTAAGCATAATTATATATTGCATTACATAAATATTAAATAATATATTCTTTATATTGTACAATGTATCTGGGTGGGATATTAATTTCCATCACAAATGTACCAATCTCTATTTGAGAAGCAGTTAACTTTCTTTCCAGAAGCCTTAATGGTTAGAGTCCCTGTCTTAATTTACATCTAATCAGCAAAGTATAGTTAGTATTCTGCCTAGAAGTATCAAAATTTCTCCTTTTTTTCTCTTGGGTTTGTGAAAAGCATCATCTCCAGGTCTTGACTGCTTTTTTTTTTGTATTTTATGTTTTCAAAATCAATAGAGACACCCTATCCTGGATGGCTGTAGCCATTTCTGTCCAACTTGTTTATCCTCCCTTTTCCTTTCTTCTGCACCTGCTGCAGGAGCTGCTCACCTGATCATGAGGGAACGGCTTATCTACCACAAATCACAGCTTTTGCAGACATTCCTAACACTTTGTGTTGCAGGCTGTAAATCTGGAAGTGCATTCCTCTTGGAAAGGGACAGAAAAGACAAGGTAGAGGTAGAAACTATTGCAGCTGTTCCAGGCAAGCTGTTTCTTGCAAATAAGTAGTTTGACTTGCTTCCTTGCTGTTACTTTGATGCAATGTGATAACAAAACAACCACTAGCCCCTGGCTTTTTAAGGAGATTTTGTGTGTTTTTCTATTTCAATTTCTGTAATTTAATTAGTTCTTTGTTTCTGTGAAATTACCCAGCAATTGTAAGAAAAACAAAGTTGATAGAAAGTGAAGCAAACGGAAAACAAAATTAGAGCAAAGTGTTTACAAAATTATCCAGGTTTGTAATTTACTTTTAAATTACACAGGCAAGATATATTCCCATCAGCTGAAGAGGAATTGCTTGTCAGATTTGCCAACAGTCTGTAATATATAGAAATATCTATCAGTCCATCAGGTTTGGGTTGGATATTAGGAAAAGTTTCTTCACCCAGAGGGTGGTTGGGCACTGGAACAGCTCCCCAGGGAAGTGGTCACAGCACAAGCCTGACAGAGTTCAAGAAGCATTTGGACAATGCTCTCAGGCACAGGGGGTGACTCTTGGGGTGTCCTGTGCACAGACAGGAGCTGGACTTTGATGATCCTTGTGCTTCTCTTCCAAGACAGGTTATTCTAGGATTCTGTTAGCACAAGGGACATCTAGGACAAGAAACATCATTTTATACCAAAAGAGGAGAGACTTAGATTAGAAATTAGGAAATTAGAAAGAAATCCTTTACTCATAAGGCAGCGAGGCACTGGAAAAATTTGTGCAGAAGCTGTGGATGCCCCATCCTTGGTGGTGTTCAAGGCCAGGCTGGGTGTGTTTTGAGAAGCCTGATGCAGTGGGGGGCATCCCCGCCCATGGTATAGGATAGGAACTAGAAGATTTTCAAGGGCCCTTACATCCCAAGCTATTCTGAAATTCTGTGAAATACACAAAGCATTACCAAGGAAGATTTCCATACAACCATGGTATGGTATACATGCATGTGGTAAAAAGAAAAAAACCCATCAAAAAATACCAGTAGCTGTATTTAGAAAAATGCTTGTAAACTAAAGCATAAAATAGTATTGGAAAATTTTAAATGTTTTTTATCTTTTTTCTTTAAGGTAAAGGACAGCATTTTTTGTATGTCAACTCATCTGCCCAGAAGGAAGGAAACAGAGCAAGGATAACTACCACCAAATTCTTCCCAGCTAGTCTTGGGGTCTGTAGAGTTCGCTTCTGGTTTTGGATGTTTGCTTCTGGGCAAACAGGAATCTTAAAGGTAAAAACCCTTTGACTACATTATGGCATAATAATACTTGTTTTAGCAGTTTGCATTTTTGTGTCTAGGATTACCAAAATCTCAGGAATTATGTTAACAATACTGCAGTTACACCTATATACAAATCTTCTCCTGACAGGATCAAATGACAATTCTGCTTTAGTTTTAGTTTCACTTGAAGACCTTTAACTACATATGTAAGAATTAACACTGCACATTTGACTAGCATAGTAAAACCTACCCAATACCAGCACAGTTCTATGCAGAATTCACTCAACATCAAATAGAGGTAATTTCTAATGTTTAGTGGTTTAAATTAAATGTTTTTATAATATTAATGTAACAGTGTGTGAAAGGTGTTTTGTTAAAACAATTGGAAATAAGGTATTGAACTGTATTAGCAATTGTAGCCCAAGCTTCCATGAACCTGTCATCTTGCTGTTCCCCAAGCATCCTTAAGTACACTAATCCAGTAACAGTCCAAGGAGGGATGTGACCCCTTGGCAAACAACCCACATCATGTGACTCGCTGAATAAATGTGTTGCACAGCTCCTTTTTAAGTGACCTGAGAAAGACTCCTGTCTGTAAGGTCTGTTAAATTTTGAAAATATTTGAAAATACAGATTTGTATTTTCAGATGTTAATGTACAGATGTTAATTTTTTTAAGTCAGTGACAGAATATAAATTAGTCTATGTTAAAAATGTACAAGAATGCTTTTGTAGTCTTAGACATTGAAATAAGTCAGGAAGTTTTTACCACTGTTTTCTCTACTGGAAAAGATTATCACAACACTGTTACATAGGATTACAGTGCAATTGAAGAGGTTCAGGTGGTCTCTAGTCCAACCTCTTGCTCCAAGCAGAGTCAGCTACAAGATGATGCTGGATGGCTCAGGAATGTACCCAGTCTTGAAAATGTCCATAAACAGAGACTACTCTGCCTTTAGGGGCAACCTGTGCCACTGGTAAACTTTCTATCTTCTTCTCCTTACATCCAGCCCAAGGATAATGTTATCCTTCATTCCACCTCTTTTCTTTTTTTTTAATCATATTTTCAGGATGGGGTTTGCATATAAATTTTATCTATATGTGAGCATTGCTGTAAATTTACTTATTGATAAAAAATTGCTTTATTTCATGAAGTTCATATAAGCAGCATTAAAAAGCAAACATAAATTCCTTTTTTATCTGTTGATAGCTGAAATACTGTGAGATTATCTATGATTAACTATCTGTTCAAATTCAAGTATCCTGAACCTTACAGCATGCAATATTTATGACAAGACCCTTTGAAGGAGCTTTTGAATGTTTTCAAGCATCACAGAACACTTAGCATTTGTGAATAACTAGATGTGTGTGGCCTATGTGTGAGTTAGTAGGCTGACAGCCAGAGCCTGCTTTTTAATTTTTTTTTTTTTTTTTTTTCTTTTTAGGCAGACTAGTTTAATTTACTTTCATTGCCTCAATTTCATAAAGAATTGTCTTACTGCCACATACAAATAAAGTTCCCTGTCTATGGCTTTGCTGCATGTACTCTTTATGTAGAAATGTATTCACAACAGACTGAAGCACTTAGCAAGGAGTATCATCCCATCACAGAATCAATTTACCTCTGTGGACATTTTGCTCTTTTCTATCAAACTAATAAGCTATTTCAGTATCAACTGTTGCTCTTATTAAATCAAGAATATAAATTAACTGTACCCATTCAAGTGAAAAAGAAAAAAGCCTAAAAAGAACAAAAGAGAAAAGCAATAAAATCAACAGCCCAAAACTTCTAAAACAACAGCTCTCTGAAGATTTTTTTTCAGTTTGCATTGGAGGTGAAAGAAGTCAAACTGTAACAGGAAGTTTGAATAATGTGCCAGAATATAATAACATCAGTACAAAAGCTGATATAGTTCTTATCTGAAAGACAGCTATCTGGTTGAGTCTGAATTAAAAAAAAAAAATAAAAGGACTCCAGATATTGGACATACCGAGATGTGTGATTCAAATGACATACAAGGAATGGGTAAAAGAAAGATAAAAATGAACTTTGTAATGGTATAGGATATAAACATGTTAGAACTACACAAAATAATGTGAAATTATGGGAACAATCCTATTCTTCCTCAGAAAAGGAACTAGTCACTGAGCAAAGGGAAAAAGGAACTAGAAACGCTTCTATTTTGTATTCACAATGTACATTTCAATTGCACAATTCCATTGTCATAACTCTGTAATTTGTTCATAGAGAAACCAAAAGTCTGGTCTATTATTATTTTTAGAAGGACACAATGTTTACAGCAACTCTTGCACTAACATAGAATGGAGGCTATTTTAAAGAGCTCTGAATACTCCTGCTTCAGGACCTCAATCAATCATTAACCAGCAGGAGAAAAAAATTGCTTTGTAATGATTAAGAACAAACCCACCAGCTTTCCTTAGAAGTGTTTGGTAAGAGTCTTTGAAAGGGGACTTTTCCAGCACTAAATGCAAGCCTAGTCTAATATATCAATTAATATGCTCTGGGCAAAAATAACTCTTATACAAACAAATCTGGCTGCATTATGCAGCAAATGTGAATTTAAAAAAAAACCCCTCACATTTATCTTTACATTTTTATGACTACTTTGTTGAATTTAATGGTGTAGTAGAGCAGTTTCAGCAAAAAATGAATGTGGTTTTCACATCTGTTTCATTCCAATGGAAATTCTATTGATCATCTGTCAGTTAGACTGAAAACACTCAGTGTTTATTATGCTTCTCTGGCCATTTACCTCAGGAGTCTGCCATACTCACACACTGGAGAATTAAAAGTGAAATTAATTGTTGATGTGATAGTACAGCTAATATATCAGTTTTCTGCCTTAATATTTGTTGATACTAACAGAACTGATTTATAATAAATTTTGGTATAAGACAGGTCACTTTTACTCAAAAAACCTAAATATTCTATTACTTCAAACTAATGTTTAGGCAAAAATTTTATTACTTCAAACAAAGGTTTAGGGGAATAAAGAGAAAAGAGGTAATTAATTTTTTAAGTGCTTCTCTATTGGGACAATGAAATATGATACAATTTTGTAATCTGATTTGTGGACTTAAGAGAAGCAATTTCAGTCTGTCTCTGGCAGGACTTCAGTCCAAGGATGATGACTGCTGAGGAACGTGAAGAGCTCAAAGGCATGATCCTAAAGATGTAAAGCAGAAAACAGAGCATCATTATTCACTGGAGTCAATGGAAATTTTCCTCAGCTGACACAAGCCTCTGGTGCCTAATGAAGTGAAAAAACAGGTTCTCTTTCTCAAGATTTTCCTGTTTCCTCGGCTGGCAATTAAAGACTCTAAGTTGTCAATGGTGGGAGAATACATCTCTTATTATGCACCCTTCAGACGTGCATTGGTTTTTTATTTATTAGGCAATTCAGGTGAAATGTAGCACCTCCCAGCATTCCAACTGCTAGATTCAGGCAAGATCAGGAAGATAATATATCATATTGAAAAGTCAGGATGAGGGTATAGGATAGCCACGAGTTGTAACTGCTGATTAACAAATAGAAAATAGTTCTTGTTTTATGACCTTAAAAAGGACTTTCCCTATCCTCAAAATGAAATAGAAGTTGAAAAAAAAGAATTCGGTGGTTTCTAACACACAGGATATTCTGTGGAGAATTAGAACTAAGTCATGACTTTAAGGCAGTAAATAGGATTTTCTAAAGAATGTTGTTCTCTGGGGATCATCTAGATCAGTATTAGTCTGGAGAACAATCTTACCAGACTGATAAATACAGAGTTGTTCAATGGGATTTTGTTGTTTGGTTGTTTTGAAGGTTTTGTGGGTTTTGGGGTTTTTATAGTTTGTTGTTGTTGGGTTTGGGTTTTGTTTTTTGGTTTGGTTGTTTGTTTGGGGGTTTTTTTCCTGATTTTTTTTTTTTTTTTTTGGTGGTTGTTTTTCTTCCATTACATACCATACAGTGAGATTCATCTCACCAGCATTTTTCTCTTGCACATCGTAAGTTATTTCTCTACCAGGCTAGCTTGTACACTTCAGATAGGATGCTGTGCAGGAAGGTGGTGTTGGAGGTATTAAGCCTCACAGAGTTGTACCTTTCCAGGGCCTTGGGGACATCTTATCCAGGAAAATTTGCTCAGCCTTTATGGGCTGTATGATTACACACATCAGCAAAAGCCTTGTATACACTTGACATGCTTGCTGATCCAGAAGATGCTCACTGAGTGACCTGGGTGGCCCCAGGAAGGAAGATACCATGTTTCTTCACTTTCACTGGGCACAACCTCAGAGAAAATAAGACCTGCATCCCCTGCTAAAGGAACAGAGTCCTTGGGCTTCCCATTTTTCTGAACTCTTCTTTAATCTCATTTTATTTAACATGCATTTTTAGTTATGTGTTATTCTTTAAGAAATTTCATCTAACTATTTTAGAAGACATTTAAGAACACAGGCCTTCTCCTGGTATAGTTGTGGATAGAAAAAGGTTTGGAGAACTCAGGTATTCAGGAGTACTTTGGCAAGTAGTAGGATTGAAACATTATCCCAGGAGGGTACATGACAAATGAAGCAGAACTGGGAGTTCAACAGAAATTTCCAGTGTACCAGTTTAGAGATCTACACTAAATTAAATCAGTTTCCTCAATTAGCTCTGTGATTGTTACCAGGTTTAAATTCTAGTCAAACCTAACTAAGGACAGAGTCACATAAATCGCCATGACATGTTAATTAATCCCTTAGTACATACCTACACATCCTTGCTGTATGGTAAGTGTAAGTCAAATCTCAAAGAAAAGAAGGACAAGGCATGCAAGATGACTTTGCATCTATGTGAAACAGGTGCTGACATCATCAAAATGTCACACTTCAGACCCAGTTTGACTTACTGCCGTCCCAGAACCCTGGCCAGTGCCAGGAATCTAGCAGGATTCCTGACTGGGTTATTGCTTGTACTGGGCTGGAGCTGCAGGGCTGATCTGTGTGTGCACAGAAAGGGTCCTTGCTGCATCCGAGACCAGACTCTGTATGGACACAACGAAGTTTCTCTGTGCATAGACAGAGAGCAGCAGACAATAATTGCTTGATGTTCAAGCAATTATTGTGCCTTGAAACTTTTAGTATGAGAAACTTCTCCTACTAACCTGGCCAAAAGAATTGGAAAAGAAAAAAACCTGGCTTTAAACAATGAGACAATCTTTAAGTATCCTGTAAGATGCTAGTATTGTCTTCAAATATTTTGGATTCTTCCCACTTCCCCAATAGCTATTTGTGCAGCTGTGAGACTTCACAATGAGATATACTGAAAGGGATATTACCTCAGTATTTACCTTCCAAAAGTAAATATCACAGCTTATAGCTAAAACTATGCTAGCATTGTTGTATGCTATAGAATTCCAGATGGTCAAGATTGTTGTATTTCATGACCGGTGAAATAGTGAACGGTTCTGGAGACACACAGAGGTGTTTAACATTGTCCTAATCTCACATTCTCTAATCAAGGGTTTTAGCTTACTAAGACCTCAGAGCCTGGTACACACAGTTTTTAATTTTGTTTTATGGGTTGAGTCATCTCTTTCTTCTCAACACCAGTCCTTTTAGCTCAGCAAGAGGTATGTTTTTAGGAAGATAGTGACAAGATATTGCTGTTACATAGTCCAGCAATCAAAGATCAGGCTTGACAAAATTTGATCCTGATTTGAATTACTCTATGTCAGTATTCTTTCTTGCTCCCTTACTCCAAAAATAAAATAACCTGCAAGAATTTTTAGGCATCATAGATATTTTAATCAATAAACCAACAAAATATGTAGGATTTAGGGTGCCATTTGGGTTTTTAGCTTATTTGTTCTGCCATGTGGACTGGAAGAATCAAAGGTATTGAACTATACACATCATTAGCATGGGTTCAATTTCGTTACTTTCTTGGGCCTCAGGTTTTCTGTTCCATTATTAAACTGAGTCATTCAGTTGGCAACATGGACCTATAGGTCACTGGAAAATTAGTTTTAGAAAATTATATTTCTGAAGAATAGAATATTGATTATAATATTCAGTCCCTTAAAGGAATAGTTATCATCTGGAATGGTTAGAATACAGTTACTGTCTTTATTCCACTTTTTTTGTTGTTGTGTTTTGTTTTTGTTTGTTTGTGTGTGTTTTTGGTTTTTTGAGGGGTTTTTTTGTGGGTTTTTTTGATCTGCTCAGATTGTATAAGGACTTTTAACACCGGAGTGGGAAAAGAAAATACCTCTGTAATCTCCAGTTTCGTGTTCTTGGAATAAATTCACTAGTTGTTGGATAATTGAGACTTCATTCATTGCTATACTTATTGCTTTCAGTATTTAATTGTTTTATTTATTTTTATTCATGGCTTTGCTAAATATGTTTGTGTTGCCATGAATTTTCCTGGTTTGCTGAGCGTTCATATTAAAGGAGAAACGTGCAGTTTCTCACGCTGGTGAATTGTAAACACAGGACCATGTTTTGTAAATATTGGCAATGTTATGAATACTTTCTCCAAGAGAAGGGGAGGCTGAATGACAGCCTCCTGGACCAATGTGACAGGAGAGGTGGCGATACCCTTCTCCAATCCATGGTCACCTTGACACAGATATAAAATGGAAAAATAAACTAAGGGCAGGGTCTTCTGCCCTGCTGCTGTTGTTGAACCCAGATCTGTGTCCCCAGTCTGTGTTCCTGGTTGGGCCTCCACGGTGATAACTGGTGCCCCCCGTGGTCAAAGTTGCAAGCTAGTGAGGCAAGAAAAAAGAAGAAAAAAAGAAAAAAAGAAGAAAAAAATCTGCCTTCTACAGCTGCAAAAAGAAGAAACCCACGATGTTCTCAGAGGAACGGCTGATGATGGAACTGCTCCACTCCTTTTTGTTGTCCCGTGACGCTGACCTGACCAGGAAACACGTGAGAGAACTATTTAACTGGGGAAAAAAGCTTGGAATTTTTCATACTGCTGAAAAGGCACTCTCAATCGACCCATGGAAAGCCCTGGGGAAAAGCTTTTTCTCATCCGTTCTGAACGGAAATATGAGAGCTAGCGCTCTTCTAAGGGCATGGGCAACTGTCTTCCCACTTCTAAAAGAGGCTGGGGAGGACTTTGAAGTTGATTCTGGGCTTTCGACAGGTACCAGGACTGGTTCCCCTGTGAGCTCCGTCGCTTCTGACGAGAGTTGCTCTGATGCAGGGTTAGAGCCGATGCAGGAGACCCCCACCCCCATGTCGGGGGTTGGGCACGCCCAGCGGGGTTTTTGGAAGGGCTGGGAAGCCTTTTTCGGTCCGCTCCCCGCGCGGTTGGGCGGGCGGGGAGCTGGGGTGCCGAGGGGGCGGAGCGCTCGGCCTCGGGTCCCACGCCGAGCGCGGGGGATCGCCCCCGCCGCCCCGGGCCGCTGTGCCGCCGGCGCCGCGCCCCGCCCCTCGCGATCCCGGCCGCGCGCCGGGTCCCCGCTGCCGCCCGCGGGGGCTGCTGGCCCCCCCTCGCTGCTCGCGGCAGAGCGGCTGCCGCCCAGCCCCGCCCCGCCCCCCGCCGCGCCGCACGCGCTCCAGCGGAGGAACCCGGCAGGAGCAGGCCCTGCGCCGCCCCGGGCCCCAGCCGCGGGGTCGCCCGCGCTGCCGCGCGGCACCGCCGCACATCCCCTCCCTGCCGCTCGGGGAATGCCCCCCGGCACCGAGCGGGAGGGGCTGTCGGCTGCCGCTGCTGCCGCCGACCCGGCCACCGACCCATCGGCTGACAGAGCAGGAGCTGAAGGCTGTGGCCCGTCGGCCACGCCTCCCTGCCCAGCGCGACAATCGCCCCCCCGCTCAGAGAGGAGTCTGAGCGAGTCACTGTCCCCCGCCCACCCCCCCTACGGGGCCGGGTCGGCTGTGGGAGATGATAACGGGGCAAAAGCATTGTCTGATGTGCACGCTTTTCCTGTCATGAAATCGGATGAGAATTTTAGTCCTGCATCCCAGCCAAATCAGGCTGCTGACCTAAGAGAGCTGCTGCCTGAAGATGCAGCTTTGCCCGAGCCAGTTCAGGGAGCTGTGGACGTGGGTCCACAGCATCATAGCCATGATGACCCATCATGGGCAGTCCCGTTTCCCTTATCAAGGGACGTGGCAGAAGATAATACAAGCTTCACTGAGGCAATTCAATGGATCAGTGCAGAATTTGAGAATCTGATCTTTCCTTATGTAATAAGAGGTCTTGCAACAATGATGCTTGAACCTCAACAGGTTTTTACCTTTGAAAGAAATTGGAAATTCCTAGCTGGACAAATGGCTGTCGAAAATAGCCACCTGCCTCGAGATGATCCCTTGTTTGGGGTCGGAGTTGACCTACTTATGGGGAGGAGTCAATATGCTTGCCCTGATGTGCAAGCTGGCCTTTCTTTCATGGTTTTAGATTCGTGCAGATACATAGGGATATCTGCATTGATAAAAACCAAGTTATCCTTCTCCCCAAAGGAAGACTTCTTAGACATAGCACAGAAGCCAGAGGAAGCTTTTCCTAAATTTATAGTGCGTCTGATGGATTTTTTAGAGATGAGAGTCCAGGATAGCACTATAAGAATGATAATTTTGGAGCAATTAGCAAGAAGCCATGCTAATTCTGCTTGCCAGAGGCTCCTGGAAACCATTCCAGAGACTTCTACTGTCCTGGAGATGGTCCAGACCTGTGCAGTTCTAAACACCTGTGATTGTATGGTGATTACCCCAACAGCTGCTTCACAGCCGGCAGAAAAGAGGCAGAATGATGGACATGAGACACAGGCAGATATTCAGCCTAGTGGAGAACAGGAAAAGGAGGCACAGGAAGTGACTCCCTTGTTTTTCTGCGCACAAGGTGTGGGTCCAGACCATACTGCAGAAACATGCAAAGCAGTGGGTCATGCTGAGCCCACGCCAAGCCCGAAAACTCGGAGGCGAAGAAAAAGACGAAGACGTCAGGGGGATGAAACAGTTTCCCAAGCTCTAGAACAAGAGCAAAATTCTCTGGCTGGTGTACAGCCATCATCTCAAGTGTAGGAAGTGTTGATGTTGCCACATAGCTATGGTCAGTTTTCCTTGGACCTTGCAGTGGGTTTCTACGTCCACATCCTATATTGCATGCATTCTTTGAGAAAAAGTCAATTGCTCAATTTGTGTTTTCTAAGTTCTCTATCCTCAGGTTCTGCGATCCATGCTAAGAAGGTGGCCGCTGAAACACTCTGCTGAGCTGCCTCAGGTGCATTGGACTGATCCTGTTTGATCCTGAAACCTTGTGCACCCTGTGCCACCCTAGTGCCAACCCATCACAGAAGCCTCTTCGAGATCTGATTAACATGGACACTGACTGGCATCCTCTCTTTTCCTATATGGCCTCCATAGAGACTTTGGATCCTGTGGAGCTGCTGGACAAGGACTGATTGGAGCAGTGTGATGCTGAGAGCCAACGGACTGTTAATCATGGACTCAGAGGAATTGTTTGCTACGGCTCAGTTTTATGTATGGTAGCCATTGTGACCTCTGTGGGGAAAGTGCACGTTGTTTGGGGGTTGTGGTTTTGGGACAGAACTTTTGGGGTTCAGAATTTTGAATTGAGTAGTAAAATTTTCTTGGAATGCTCCTGCCTTTTGCACCGTATATTCCCTTGTATCTTATAAAAATTTAAATATATGAGGGTTGTTGGTTAAATTATGTTAGACTATGCTCGAGATATTTTGAGCAGGTTATTGCAAGGGGTTCAGGGTGAAACCCTGGGTAGCAAAGGCAGAATCAGACCAACATGTAGCCCTCACACCGTTACCTAAATGAAGGTCGGTGAACTTTATACAGGTTTTTTTTTTTTTTTCTTTCTTTTTTCCTGTCATAGAATTGTTCACTTTTCTTTTTTTGTTTTCTTTTTAATATACTTAAAAGGGTGAGATGTTGCCATGAATTTTCCTGGTTTGCTGAGCGTTCATATTAAAGGAGAAACGTGCAGTTTCTCACGCTGGTGAATTGTAAACACAGGACCATGTTTTGTAAATATTGGCAATGTTATGAATACTTTCTCCAAGAGAAGGGGAGGCTGAATGACAGCCTCCTGGACCAATGTGACAGGAGAGGTGGCGATACCCTTCTCCAATCCATGGTCACCTTGACACAGATATAAAATGGAAAAATAAACTAAGGGCAGGGTCTTCTGCCCTGCTGCTGTTGTTGAACCCAGATCTGTGTCCCCAGTCTGTGTT
This sequence comes from Prinia subflava, assembly GCF_021018805.1. Taxonomy (NCBI): domain Eukaryota; kingdom Metazoa; phylum Chordata; class Aves; order Passeriformes; family Cisticolidae; genus Prinia; species Prinia subflava. Next base: position 134,664,403 of record NC_086247.1, read on the forward strand.
CCTGGTTGGGCCTCCACGGTGATATGTTTGCAATAACTTTCTACGACTGTCTCAAACTCCGTATTATAAATTACTTGTACCAGATGACAGACTTAAATCCCTAGTTGCTAAGTCTTTTATTTGTATCTCTAAAATCTCACTCAGTCTAATGATAAGGAGGTCACCTTTTAGAGATGAAAGGATAGCTCAAAATCCTTCTCAGTCTTTCTTCAATTTTTAAATGAATTTGGGGTTAAGTCTTTACTGATTATCTCCTATACGTCAGGCTGAGACTATTTGTAGATTTTGCAATTAGTGATTGGATTAGCAGCTCTCTTTTTTTGTCTTTTTGCAGTAGCTTTGTATTTGAAGCTGAACCAGCATTTGCAAAATTATTCAGTAATTTGGTCACCACCAATGTGAAGTGGATCTGAACCATCTCTAGGAGGGTCAGTGTTGCCCAAGCTGGAGGTGCTCTTGGGTTGTGTCACTGTCCCAGTCTGCACTCCTGCTGCATAATGCTGATTCATCTGCCTCTCCTGGGTTCTCTCAACAGGTGTACACAGTTGAAGAACATGGACTGGATATCCTTATGTGGTCTTCTACTAGAAACGAAGAGAACAAATGGATGTATGGAAGTGTAGTTCTCTCCAGTAACAGCCCTTTCAGAGTTGCATTTGAAGCTGAAGTGGGGTGGAGTCAACCCACAGAATTTGCTCTTGATGATATTTCTTTCACCCCAGAATGCATTCATGGAGGTATGTGATTACACAAATATCTATCATACAAGTTCTCTTTTCAGAGGGCAAGGAAAGTTGTGGCATTTCACATTTCAGTGTATATCGCAAGTTACAAAATCTGACGTATTTTCTATTTCTCATAGTTTAGGGAAGACAGTTTTCTGTTTGAGCTAGAAATTGAATATACAAATATAACAACTCAAAATATTACTGGCATTGAGGGTTTGAACCATAGTTGAGAGGAATTTACTGCCGCTCCACTGTATTGGTTTTCTCCCATGTGAAAAAAGTCAAAAACATTAGTTTGGGATCAAAGAGTTTCATGAGTATCAAAGTAGTTCACAATTATTTTCAAAGAAAGTTGTTAGGTTTTTTCTTTGCTCTCTTCATAAAATACAAATGTGTACCACATTTGCCTCTCTAACATTTTCTTCGAGTATTTACAATCTCACTTCTGCTACAAAAGTACTTGATCTATGTACAAAAAGAGTTTTAATGTCTTAAAATGCCCAGTTTTTTCTGTGGGAAAAGCAGCGTTTTACTCTGAAAACAAAATGTAACGTACGAAACCATATCATAAGAAAAAGAACAGTACATGAAAATAGTACATGAAAGTACATGAAAATACAGATTCTGATAGAAATATCAGCAGAAGTTAATGACTAAAGGACAACTAAGAATTATTATTGTTACTAGGAATTATTATTTTAACATAAATGCTAATATGAAGATTATAAAAATCTTCTTTGATAACCTTTCCTTCTATTAATACAGCTCTTCTTGTTCAGATAGGACAGCCTATGCGTGACCTAGTTATCATGCTGTTCCAGAAACTTCTTCTATTATTTTTATTGTGATAAGCACCTCCTGGAGGAATTAAACACATGCTGATTAAAGCTTCAAGTGAAATAATATGTTCATGGTGGTGGCATTTGTTCAGAATCAAGCTGAATAAAAGTTTTGTTTATTTTCTCTAAATAGGCTCAGGCAAATAATATTTTGGAATGTAATTCACTGAGCTGCAGACTATGTGAATAAACAGGCATTTGTTCTACCCTTATTAGATTAATCACCTTTTTTAACCATATCTTAAGAATTACATGGGCAGTTTCATGCATAATATATTATAAGAGGGACATTTTCAAATTATATATATTATATAATAATAATAACAATAACTGAAATAATAATAACTATAGAGATAATTGTAATAGAGCAACATTTTCTAATTACTTTAATTTTCTAACTACAATTTTCCAGTTGCAACATTTTCTAATTACTTTAATTTTCTAACTACACTTTTCCAGTGTAGTTTACTGGAATAAGTAGAATACTTTTGTGCCATTTGTAGAATACTTCAAAGTGTCTAACTTGTATTACAATCTCTTGCTCCTGCAAATGTGATATATCAGAAGTTTGGCCTGAAGAAAAAAATTTGGAGTAATATTGGTTACCTACTATTTGCTGAATAAGTCAAAACCTCATACCTTATCTACATGCATACATTGCAACTTGATACATAATCTCCTCTCCAGACAAAAACCAGTATCTAGATGCTGTTACTTAGGATTGGTTTCATGCTGTCCTTGGAAGAGTCCTATCCTAATAATCCTTGCTGGCCTGGTAGAGCTTGTGAAGAGGCAAGTGAATTACATAAAATCCATGAAATACAGTAAACCACAGCAATTTAGGGAAAAAAGAATCTGCCTCTGAATTTTTGACAAAGAGCTACTTCAGAGGAGGTGCTGTTTTTCACTAACTGTTGTTGCTAGAGAGCTGCTTAAATATTCAGATGGTAAAATTTGAAGCTATTATCTTCCAATAGTATAAAAACACTGTCCTGTAGATATTTGAGCAAGAACATTTTTCTGTAACGGAACTGGAGGGAAAGTTTATCTAATCCATTGTCAGTCCTGCTTTGATTGTTGCTCATTAAGTTTATTCAAAGACCTAGCTCAAAGAAAAGTGTATTACCTGCAGTGCAGGTTTTGTGTAATGTTCTTCCTTTCAGAAGATGGCTATACTACTGCAGATCTTTTTTTCCTCTCTCAGTATTATTATTTTTCAGCTCGCCTTTAATTACTTTGAGTTTCTAGAGGCAACACATTCTAAATGGAAGCAATCACAATTTAACTGGTTGGGAGCTCTAAGTAATAAAGCATTGCCAGCAGCTCTAATTCAGCTGTGTTTTTTATATTTTTAAGTAGCTGGTCCATATTAGCCATGACAATTCCTAGATATCCAATAATATTTCTGAACATTTAAGCGAGGTGTAGTCAAGGTAGTGGTAGGTCAAGCTAGGCCTACTGCAGAAGAAGCTTTCAGCTGATGCTGATGCAGAGGGAGCTGTTGTTGGCACAGGCTCTTGCTCAGAATTAGCTGCCAAATGAGATATATTTGTTCCACTTTTCAAGATCCATGATTTTCTGCTGATGAAGTTGTATGAAGATCTTATTTTACATCCTAGGGACCAAAGAATTTAAATGTTACTTAGTTGTAACAATCTTCTTCAAATTTGTAAATAACAGCTTGATTAAAAAAAACAAAAACAAAAAACCCACAAAACTTCATTTCCATTTAATGTCCTAATTTTTTGAATTTTTTCAAAAAACATTTCTATTTCTAATTTCAGAGGGACTAAAAATTCCAAAGTATTGAATCAGAATTTATATTCATTAGTGTCTTTCTCATAGTATTTTTTAGTTCAGCTGAAATAGAAGTCATTACAGAAATTCTAAAAATTATTGCCATATCTAATTTAAAACCTAGCATTAACTCAAAGATGCCTAATAATCAAACTTTATTCTGCTTATGAAAATCCAAATACTATATTTTGTCACTCATTCTTTACTGGAGAAATAAACCAGATGTAAAAATTCAGTGTAATTTAGTTAAAAAGCACTTCTACGTGTTGGAATTGTAATCTCGAGAAACAAATAAATAGTAAATGTATTTTGTGATGTCTTCCAAAGATCACTCAAGTGAAATATTTGTGCTTGTGGAGATCTACTGAAAGAAGATAAATCTCAGTACAAAGTCAGCACTGAATGATGCTCCAGCTCTTTTATGCACTCAAGTTACGTGCTAGGCCCCATTTAGCTACAACTGCTTGAGAACTCATACCTCTAAATTGTACTGTTTTAACTAATTGCTTGAATAATTTTGTTTTATTCAAAAAGAATAGTGTTGACACTTTTAAATTAATATTTGGGATGAATCTTGGGGGTAAAGACGAGTGCAAATATGTGGCACCTAAGGCTCCAGAGTATTTGAAAAAACAGTAGTTGCTTTTCCACCATCAGTCATGCTTATCACCAGTTCAGCAGTAATATTGCTTACTGAAATAATTAACTTGAATAAAATTAATCTGTATGTGCTTCTGTGTCTATTTTTCTACTTTACCTCTCCTTATCATTCTCTCCTTTTAAATTTCTGGGTTTAGTCTATGTTTGTTGCACAGTTTATTTCCCATAGCATCTCAACACTATCTGAAGTATTTTCCTTCCTTCTGTTTTGTGAACCATTTTTTATCAGCTTTGATCATTTTATTTTAAAATCTTTTTTACTTCTGAGCTTTTTTCATTCATTCCCTTATATGTATAATATTTTTCAAAAAATTTCTCTTTAGCCTGCAAACTCTGTACATGAGAAAGGACTGTCACTGTTACAAATTTCCCACCACACCCCACAGCAGCTTTCCTTTCACCTGAAAGATTTATTTCATAACAAACAGAACATATCATTATGTAAGGATACATTGGATATAAAAGGACAATTGAAATAGTTCAAAACATTCAGCACAGACAGGACATGTCATCTCTAACACTGTGTCTTCTCTGGTGGAACTGTGAATATAGAAAGTGCTATTTCCCAGATGCAATGGGTTGGGCCCTTTTTCTGATATTGTCATAGTTCATGACTTTGCCACACAGGTTACCAACAAAATGGTCAGATTTGCCTCTTAGGACCTGGAATAGAGTAAAATTTTCAGTGATTGTTGGCAGCTTTCTCTTAGGTGAAACATTTGTTTTGAAATGTCATAATTCTTCCAAGTCTCCCCATTGCTGTATAGCAAAGCACAAACTAAATTTTCTGTAAAGGTTGTATATAATCCTTATAATGAGCAAGATTTCACTTGTAATAAAACAAATAGAAGAAAGAAATAAGAATCTGTGAATTATAAGACAGGTGTTAGCTTTGCATTCAAGCCCAAATGTATTTTTAAAAATGCATACAAAGGCATCCCAGTAACCTAAAACCCAATATCCTCCAAGAACTGAATTTTCAATTTATTTGAACCACCATAAGACAGTCATGAAATACAGCCATATCCATATCCATCCATTTAGATCACCTTTCATAGTTTTCTAGAAGAAATGATATTGCAAAAACTGTATGACAAAGGAAATTATATTCAATTAAAATTAGGATGGTACACAGAATTTCTGGTCAGCCACAGTAAGAAAAAAGTACATCAAGAAATATAACCTGTCTCCAACAGTTCTGGATGTCAGAGAAAGAGTATAAGAAAAGAGGATCTATATGTACTGTTTTATCCCAACACATCTCCCATTTGCAGCCACTTGTAATTCGGTCCTCCTGAGCCACATGTAGTCTCAGAATAATGATCCTCAAGTTTTTTCTTTCCCTTTGAACTTATCTGTTCCCCTTATAACATCTGGGAAGTCCTCAATATTCCGAAATTAAATTATATGCTGCTGCTTTTGTGAATCTAGGCTTATATTCATGAATAGAAAAGCTGTTAAGTGCTTTCCCATTTAGGCCTTGAAATGTATGAAATCTTTATGTAAACCTTGGTGATTCACTCTTTTTTGTGGTGGGTAGGATTTTCTTAAGACATCTCCATAAAGCAGTTTCAAATCTCACAATAGATGCATGCTATACACCCAGTCCTGAAGTTCCTTCAGAGTAAAATAATTTGCACTGACTTTCAAACAACAGCAGAATATATGCAGTATCAAGCAAAAATCTGTGATATGTGTAGGTTCAAGCTTCAAGATAAGAAGGAAGGTGTCCCAAAGGGCCAGAGCTATAGGGCATTCTCTGTCTTCAAGGTGGAAGGAAATGAACGTTATAACTGGCATCTAATTTAAACTCTGTTTATGACTGTTTATAATTTGAACATAGCAGAATGAAGATATAATCTAATATTTTTAATTGAATAACTTAGTTAAAGAATAGTGATTCTGGAAACTATTTCCATATAGCTAGATAGTGGAAAGAAAGAGGTAAAATAAAAATCTATGTAGATAATCGCCTGATAATGAGTTGAGTTTTTCAAAATTGGTATTAGTCTAAACTACTATAATTTTAGACAATGTGTGGTATCTTGAAGGTATCTAATTTTCAGAAAAAAAATGGGAGTAGCATTTCTTTAGAAGTGAATACCTTTGTGATTTTTAGATAAGAAACCACAGAGCAGAGGTATATATGTGTGCAAGTACTAATGTCATAACATCTTGCCTGGTTATTATTTATTTGTTTCTCACAACATATATTCATTGGGATCACAGAATATCCTGAGTAGGAGGGATATTTATACAAGAATTATCAAGTTCAATTCCTTGCAGTGCAAAGAACCATCCCCAAGAGTCACACCCCGTGCCTGAGAGCATTGTCCAAATGCTCCTTGAACTCTACCAGGCTGGTGCTGCCACCCCTGCCCTGGGGAGCTGTTCCAGTGCCCAACTACATATGGAGACTTTTTCCTCCTTATTTTATCTCCGCTTCATGAAACACACTCTTTGAATTGTTTATAAACCTCCCCTGCTTTTCCTGCCACAGATTTCCATTTGCTTCAAAACAGCGTCTGTGTGTTTATATGTAAAAATAATCTTTAATCACATTATTGAATATTATTTTTCTCAGAGCGCTCTTTTCCCAAATCAGAGATGTGAGATAATTGATGAGAGATAATTGAATATTTTTGTTTCTCTGTGCAAAATATTCAGATATAACTTTGACTGCAGAATTTCTTATCTTTATGAAGAGTTTTTCTAAAGAGCATATAGCTACTGTGTCCAAATATTTGGAAAGTATTTGATAACTACCTGCATAATTACTTTATATTGCATAATGTTATCTACCTGACAAATAAAGAGAGGACAGGATAAAAAAAAAAATCTGTAATCTTGAGTACTAGTTTGGAAATATCCAAACCATTTTTGTTTTCAGACTCATAAAAATAAAGAATCCAGAATTTACCAAAAAAGCAAAATATGATTTGGCCAAAAGGTTTCTCCTGTGCAGACCCTAAACTGGCAGACTAGCTTTCTTGAATTAGAACAATTTAAAGAGGAGGACACTCTAAAAAGTGTTACATCCCCTTAAGTCTTAACCAATTCCTTTCCACTAATGAAGAAATAATACTAGTAGCTATAAGTGAAGAAATACCATTTACTAACAGGTGAAACAGCAAAAGGTAAAAGAACCCCAGTAAATAACCACTAGATGCAAAATTGGTAAATCTCAGGAACCCCAGGGGTGCAGAGTGCCAGAAATACCCTTCCCAAGACTGTGCCCGCGTACCCTGAAGGACAGAGGGGAAAGGACGCCAGCTCTCCCCCAGATGGTGCTCCCCGGGTGGCCACGGTCTGGGAGGCAAAGGGAGCAGTGGGGATGCACAAAAAGAACCCTCCTGGGCAGGTGGCAGCTTACGGAGCTGCCCTGGTGCAGATGAAGATCTGCCCGGGCGTGTGGAGTCAGCTCCGCCGCCCTCCCTTCCTCCCGCCGCGCACGGGGCTCTGCCAGTGCTGGTGCTGCTGTGCTGGGGGAAATCCACTCTGACACGGGGTGACCCAGCCCCATGGGACCAGCTCAAGATACACTGCCTTTGGAATTACAAGATTCACTCTAGAGAGGTTTCTGATTGCAAAATGCAGTTTCTCCTATTGCTAGGGTGGCAAGCCCAGAAACCCACCCAAAGCAACCCTTTAGAAAGGGCAGCAGCCACCTTCAGCAAACTCCACCAGGCAAAGAAGGGAGTCAGCTTGGGTGCCCTGGCCTTCTAAAGGGACCAGCACGGCCCAGTTGCCCCACAATTCTGGTTCTGGATGTGCTCGGGTTTAAAGAGACAGTAAGAGATAGATACAAAATACAATGACATTTCAGGTTACCCGAGACAGAAGCATTACAAGCTAGTCAAAAAATTACACAGCTCAGAAGTGAGCTGTTTGCAGATAATTTTATATGCTCTCCAGCATTTTAGTAGATCCCATTTCACAACTAGAAAAGCATAAATGACATTTTTATCTTATTAAGAGATGACAACAACCCAAAAAGTAGAGTGGGTGTTTGTGTGAGCTTTGTGCAAAAAAATAGCTGAGTGGTGCAGAGCAAATCTTGTGGAGGGGAAACCATGTGTGTGTCCATGTATGTCAATATGTGTGTCCATGTGTGGGATCCCAGGACTCCTGTATGACCAACCAATATGATTGAGTAGAAGCTGTTTATTGCTTACATTAAGTTATTTTTATACATTCTAAGTCAAATGTTCATGTGGCCACACATTATTTGATTGGAGGCTCTATATTGTCCACACATTTAGCATGCAGCCTTCAGGACAAATGACTGGTCAGTCCCTCATCACGTTGGGCCTCCTTTATCTAGTTCTTGCACTCTTGGTATTCTGTTTCTCAGACTCTTCATTCTTAATTCAGTGTTGTTTATGTCTCAGTAACCTTGATGAACTCCTGAGAGTTCTGATAAGAATAACTAAAGGTGGTTTGGCTGGGGCACACTGTGATCAAAGCTGTTCAAATACACTGCCACGTCCATGTGTCCATGTGATTGTCCATGTGTGTCAATCTGTGCATCTGTGGGTGTGCAAGCGTGTCCATGTGTGCCCATGCATGAAGCAGCACAGAAAATTCTGCAGCAGAACAGGACTTATCTGACAAAACCTTAGACAGAGTCAGTGATCCTTCCCTGAAACTCCCAGAGCCCAAGTGCTGGAAATACTGCAGGGGTTAACTGCCTGAGGTACTGCAGTGCTAGATCATGGGGAAAAACACTGTAGAGGAGCCTTAACTTCTGATTTCTTTAAGTTGCAGAGCCAGGGGAATCACTGTTGGCTTGTCTGTTCATACTTGCAGTGAAGCAGAAATCTCTCTCACATTGAGTTTCTTTCCCAGGAAGAGAGGAAGAAGAAACTCAGGGAGTTTCTTTCCTCAAGGGCATGAGATGAACCATGGGAGAAGTTGTAGGGGGAGGCTGCCCACAGGAACAAAGGAGGGGAAGAGGAAAGCAGCATGAGTAGTAACAAAGGACTGGAGATACCAGGGAAATTTGTGAATAGATTCTTCAGTCAATTAACTTTTCCCTGAAACCAATCACTATATATGCTTTAGATCCGTGTTGCTTGACAGAAATAGAGCTTTTTAAAAAACTAAAACTTGTGATCCAAGGCATACATAGTACCTTAGAGACCATCTTCATCCTGTTCTTGTACCTTCCAGTGCTCAGACCTAGCTGGAGTCAAGAGCCAAAACTTTTTGTGGATTTCACAGAAAAGGAACTGGGAATAATTTTAGGATAAGATAATTACACTATATAAACTAGGATAATTATTGGCAATTCCTGAATGCAATTATACTGTATATGTTTAAATTAATAGTTATACTATCTTTGTCCATAATCTTCAGTTTCTCTCTGTCTTCTTATAACTTGTCCAGAATACTGAAATCTTCTGAAGCAAGCTACATGCCTTTTGGGAAATTAAAATTCTATGGATTTATTAATAGTGTATTAAAATTATTTCATTAATATTGAACCTCCAAACCCCATCTGTTTACATGAAAAACACCTTCAAATCACACAGATGATATTTTTCCTTGCTAAGTTCATTCAGAAAAATCAACATATTTCCCTGGAGAGATGGAGAGAAATAACATTTGGAATGGAATGGTTTCATGATACTATCTTAAAGAGCAGAAAATTCTCAGACTCTTCCTTATGTAAAACCTACTCATCTCCTCAATAAGAGTAAATCATCAGCTCAGATTTATCTCAGAAATTATATCCACTTCATTCTGTGGAAGACTAAAGCTTCACAGCTTCTCCAGTTTGTCATTGCTCCTAATAAATAAACAAACGAACAAAAAAAATCCATCACATTAGCAGGCATAGCTAGCAATTCCCAGACTGTTTCTAGCAGAAATATGGAAAATATTGTCATATTCCTGTCACAGACTGTCAGTGTGTTCCAGCCAGAAGCAGTAGTTCTGTGAGCGAAGACTAAATCATAGCTTGACTTTACTGGCAGTGAACCTGCCATTTTTGTATGTTAGCAAACTGTGATTATTTCAAGTAAATTCTGTGCAGACATATAAAAATCTGAAGTGATTGTGCCATGTTCTGCTTATTTTCAGTTCTGGCTTTGTTATGGGGTCTCTGGGATCCTTTTGAGCACCCTGCCCCACACCTCTGTCCTTTCATGAAGGGAAGAGATTTGAAGATTCAATGGCCATCAATTTCACCCCCCTTTTTTTTTTTTTCTTTCCCTTTTTATAAGCTTGGAAATAAGCAGCAGGAGCTTTATCGTAAAGGATAAAAACTCATGGAATGGAAAGATTGTTAAAGTATTTGAATAGTTTTAGTCCAATTAATTTTTATCACAAGTTTGTTTCCTTGCAGCCACCCTGAGTGGGTTGATTTCATGCCCTGATCCAATGTTTACTGAACTGAAATTGAGGACTGACATCTATTTCAAATTAATTAACGCACTGGATTGGGCCCGTAATTAATTTATACTCTTGTCTAATGAAATCTATTGGAGGGAGTTATTTTTGACCTCTTTTAGCTACAGTTAATAGGTCCACCATTTTTATTACATTTACTAGGCAAATCACTTATGCAAATATATCAGACAAGTTGTTAGTTTTCAAGGGTCTGTTGCAAGGCCCATTAAAATCAATATGAGTTATCCCATTTACTTAAACGGGCTTTAGAGTGAGCTCTGATACAACTGAGGTTGTGCTGCCTAACAGTGTATGTGGTAACTTTATTTTGTGCTCCCTGGTGTTGACTCTGATGCCAGTGTCCACTAGTCTTAACCAAAATTCACTGTTACAGGTGATATACAAATATAAATGGGGACCTACTCTGCACCAGAGATCTTGGTATTTGAAGAGGAAAGGCAGAAAAGAGGATAGCCTGGAGGTGTTGCTTCATTCAAATTAAGCATGTTTGTATGTTACTTGCTGTGATAATGACTGTGTAATACAAACATTTATTTTATATTTGCATTTGGGTAAGCAGTTCTGTGGTTTTCTGTGACTGAATCCCTGTAATTCATGAGCAAAATATTTGCAAGCTCTGAAGCTTGCTTTACAGTCAGGAAACAGGATCTTGTGTTCCATGGATGACAAAAACAATACTACAGCAAAGCATAAGTGTACAGAAAATATTCATCAAAAAACAGTAAGCCTTTAACAAATACCTATCCCACAAATATATACTTGTGTCCTTGACAATGAGCATTTATTAACGCTTTTCATATTGTAAAGGCCTTTTTCTCCAAAATCATCAGCTCATGTGTTCTATTTACTGTAAACATGGTTTGATGGTTACCACACCACAATAAAAATGTATTTAAAAGCACCTATTTGATCTGACAACAATGAAATACAGATATAACCAGCTGTAGTTATTGCAGTTCATGGAGCAGAACACACTAAATTTTATTTGCTTTAAACACTGGTCTGATTTTTATGGTTTTTTATATCTACCTCAGCTACTTAACTTCTCTTAAAAGTGTGAAGGTGCTTGTGAGGTAGCACTTCTGGCCTGTAGGTTGTAACTCAGCCAGCACGGCTGTATGAGTAAGTTTCAAAAGACATAGGACCAAATTAAAATGTCAGGTTTTAGGACCTAATTAAAATGTCTTTTTTATGATATACAAGTAGATGTTATATGCACATTTTTAAACCCTTTCTTTAATTTTGGTTATTTGCCATATGCAAGGTAAAAAAATGTGCAAGGTAAAAATAAAACGTGTTTTATTTAAAAACACATGTATTTAAAAAAAATGTGCAAGGTAAAAATAAAACACTGAGTGCAAAATGAAATAAATAAGGACATGTACTCAGCTTTCTGCTTAAAAAATCATGATTTCTTTAGCTATAATGGAGCATCAACAATTTACTGCTGTTTTTTATGCGGATCTAAATTCAGACTCAGTGCTTTGCTTTGCAGAGGTTATTTTTGGTTAAATTGTTTTTGTTTAGTTTGCTTTTCATCCGTGTGCAAACACTGAATTCTTGAGGATTTTTAGTCCTGTTTTTCAGTCAGCATTCAGCCTTGATACAAAAAGTTAAAGCTTTTGTACTCGCTTCCTTAGAACTCATAATTTTCAGTAGATTTATCTCCAAATCCTTAAACAGTTTCAAACAGATACTGCTTTTGAAAAAAATAACCTGTACAATGTCTCCTGCACTCCTGAATATGGTCTGAAAATGAGAGTCACATGGCACTCAGGAGATGAGTGCTGCCTTGGGAACATCTTTTCTGCATTTGAGAAAAGGTGAGGGAAACATTTTCTTGGCATGTCCGTGTTAGGCAATTGTTGAATCGAAAAATATTAAGTGACAGAAAGGATGTGTGAGCCACAAATGGTACAACTTGCACTGAAAAGGCTCCATTTCAGATTCTGCTAGTTAAATAAACTTCCATATATATGTACAAGAGGAAAATACAAGTTTCATAGATATGAATAAGTTTAGTTTTTATTGCTTGTGTGAGTGTACCTCGGTGTGAGTCAGCACATGGAGCATATTTCTGACGAGTCATTAGTGCCAACTCGTTTTTCACTGCAAACCACATTGTATTGTGAACACCTTAGTTTAATTCCTCACAGTGGCAAGAAAACAGAATGAATATTCCCACTTTTTAGAAGGAAATGTGTCAGTAGCAGATACTGCAATGATGAGCTTAAAATAAATAATTACATAGGCAGTAGCTTTGAATAGAAGTAATTAGTTTTGCATTAATGTTGCTTGAGATTTCTTTTGAGTTGGAATTAGTTAATGATTTTATACATTTGCATATTCTTAATTAGCTTTTTTTAGTTGTTAGCTTTGTACAAGTTAATGTTTTTATAAATTTTGTAAATTTTTTCCAGGCACATTTAATTTATAATTAAGACAATGATTTATAAACTACTTTATGTAAAGAAAATAGACTGAACTTTAGGGTAGAGTTTTGGCAGATCATGGCAATACCAACATCTTATAGAATGTCATCCAGAGAAAAATTTTTCTATTGTATCTGAAGCCAAACACATGTGAACTAATGAACTAATTAACCTATGAGTTAATAAACAAGGTATGTTCCTATGATCTTTGAAGTACATTCTCATCTCGTGCACCATTCTGATCTAAAAGGATTTTACTTATTTCAGGGTGAGACTTTGGATTTTTTTTAATGTAGTGCAAATATAAACCAGACCTCAATAAGACCATAAGACCCCTGGTTAACCTTACCCCTAACTCAGCCTTGACACATCTTTGCTGCCCTTGGTGAATATTGCACACTCTAATATAATTGCTATGCAAGTCAGGAATTTGTTTCATCCTACAAATTATTTTCTAACCAGAGGGAATAATGATAGAAAGTAATAATAATAATAATAATAATAATAATAATAATAATAATAATAATGGGAAAATAATCATCCTCCATTCAAAAAAAGCGTTCAAGAATTTCCCTAAATATTTAATTTAGCACAGGATTATTTACATGCATAAGCTCATTATATGATTGGGCTCATAAGGCTAAACTGATTAGGGTTATAAAAGTCTGAAAATAATTTAACACTCAAGGCCAGATTCATAACAAGCAAGACATTCAAGAAATATTGAGTTTAAGAGGGGATTTCAGTTTACAGAACCAATTTGGGTAGAAGCATGTGAGTAAACATATGATGAACAGGAAATTAAACTGGGTTGGAAATGCTCACAAATGTATTATAAATGCAATCCTTTCTGCAGCATAAACAGGCAACCACAGGAAAGTCAAATACCTTGTATCTGTGTGGGGTTAATTTCCATAGTATAAGAACAAATACAGAAAGGCTAACACAGGGCTATGCAAGGATAAAAGAATGTGCATAAGCAGAACTGACTGCAGCTTAAGTCATTTTCACTGCCTAAATGCCCCCTAGGCACTGTGAGGAAAGAGTCAGAAATAACAGAACAAAAAAAAGTACTATCAAATATAATCATACTTTTGTATTTTTTCCCAGAGCAAATGCAAGCTAAAATTTAAAAATGGGGTTTTTTACTCCACTGTGCAAGATTTGACAGCACTACTTCTGTATCAGTGGAGAGAGAAATACGTTCTACCAGTGACCTTTCATCAGTATCTTGACAGAATCATGGTCTTATGTAGTTTCTATATGAGAAACCAAATTCAAACATCTTTATGGGCTACAATAATTATCTAGCAAAGCATAGGACCAAAGTAGAAAAAAATGCAAAATCTAGAATACTTTTAATTTGTACAAAATCAATCCACTCTGTGATTTAAATGTCAATTATCAACTACCTAAAACAAATTTCCATAAGCCTTTTAAAGTAGCGTAAACATTTTTTTTAGATTAACAGATTTATAAAACACATAAGAAACCACAATCTTTTCAATTCCATGTACAAGCACACGTCTTTGAAGTATTTGTGTATAATTCTGTAAGATCACTAGGTTATTTTCACTGATTTCATTTCTGTTGTTTTATGTGTTACATTATATCCAGTGAATCTAATACATTTTTCTAGTAGAATGATTTAATTTAATAACATTAGGGCAATGAAATAATATCAGGCATGTTCTGTTGCATGAAGCTTTTCAGTTATTTTTTTTGATGTTAAGTCAACATGAAAATCAAAGATTTCTAATCTATAGAAGGTCTGTGTTACACAGAACTTTGAGCTTTTTCTCCTTATAGCTGCTTCACAAGAAACTGGATGGTAAAATAATGCTAGTGTTCTGTTTATGTGAATGCACTAACAGTTCATGTATTTGTACAAAAGGCTATTGTTATTTATGATGGAGGTAGCTTTGAAACTGAGCTTGTTTCAACAAAGTCCTCATGCTGCAAAACCCCAGCCTGGTACTGCAGAATACACAAGCATATTGATATGACCAGTGGATTAAAAGTCATAAAATCATGCCAAAATCAATCCCTTATGGAGTGTCATGCCTTAGTGCAGCAGTAACATTGGACATCTGAGGTCAGAGAGCAATGCTTGCACCACTTCAAAAGACAAGATGAAACCCACCCATGACTTTGTGCTTGTCCCCTTTGCCTCAGCCCAAGTCACCAGCAAAACTCCTCCTGTCTTTTACAGAGGAAACTACATTAATTTTTCTCACCTTGCCTCTAACAATCATATTATATTTTTTACTCCACTGCTCCAAATTGACCTAGAAAGATTAAATATATGGAGCTAAATTCTGGAGATTTTTCTCTTTCCCTGCACATAAAAAGTACAGGAATCCATCACATTGTATCCATGGGAGATGCTGATGCTATAAAGAACACAACATTAGCACAGCCAGCTCCTTAGAAATTAGTTTCCACAAATAGATCTTATGCTTCTGCTAATAAAATTCAGTTGCAATGGTTTTCATAGGAAGAAACAAAGACTTAAGTATCAGGGAAAATGAATTGATATACATGACCACAAAAAGCTTTCCCCAGTATTTTCTTCCAGCAATGCAAGTAAGCATGGAATATTTCATTTACTTACTTTTTTATCTATTTATTTTATTCATTTACTTTTTGTTCAGGTGTCTGAATTAGTTAAAGTCAGAAATTCTAAAAATACATTTTTCTCTACTTGTATCCTGGAAACCTATCTAGTACTTTTTAAATTTAATTCTCTATCACATCAAGCTAAGCTAGAGCCAGAGTGATAATAAACTAGATCAGTAAAAACTTTTACTGCTACTTTATAAAAATCTCTTTCTTAAGTTAACTTAAAATTATAACTTGAGGGCTATTTTAAAGCTTTCCAGACACTGGGTGAAAGACAAGATTTATTAATATTTTGGTATTAAACCTTCCATGTGTACATGGCAAAAGAAGCAACAGGATCAAAATAAATGTTGAATATGATCTTTAGAAGCAAAATGCTGCCACAACAATGGAGTTTATATGAGACAAAATATTTCTAAAGCTGTGTTTTGCACTTAGGAGCTGCGTTTTTCTAAAAGTTGTGTTCTTGTTTGTTTAGAGTTTAGTAACCAAAATCCGCTGCATTCCCAGCAGTTCCTGTGCCTGTCTCGAGGCAGTATGAATGGCTGCTGAAGGAACAGAATCACTGAACACTCCTGTTCTTGCAGGACCCGCTGGCCCACAGCCCCCAGCCTGCAGTGGTGACCAGTTCCCCTGTGCCTACGTGCGCCAGTGCTTGTCCCGCACCGCGCGGTGCGACGGCGCTGAGGACTGCGAGGATGGAAGTGATGAAATGGACTGTCCCATGGAGGGGCCTTCCACCACAGCTCCGGGCTCCTGCAAGGAGGCAGAGTTCCTGTGCCCCTCCCAGGGCTGTGTCCCGTCCCTGCTGCGGTGCGACGGAGTGCCCGACTGCCACCGCAGCGAGGATGAGCGCGGCTGCCGTAAGTCACCGCCACCGTGGTGGTTATGGCAATGGTGGCTTACCTGCCTCAACAGTCATGCCTTAGGGAAGAAAAAGAGCTGCATAGTGAAGCTCTGTGTAAAATTCATCATTCCCTTGTCAAAAACCCCTTATTTGTGTCACATTAATTGCAGAGATGCTTTACATTTCTAAACAATTTTTCTCACGCATTTTAGTTTCCTGGCTATATTCCTGGTAAATGTTTAAAAAAATCGCAATTGTGTTTCTGTTAATATTTACAAGCGTTTCCACATTTTTTCCCTTAAATCGTTGAGCTGCATTTGCATTGCCTCTGTAACCTCTGATTATGATGTGACAGAAAGATAGGCTTCTGCAATTCTGTGTTTCAGTAACATTTAAGGCAGTCCTGACCTTTCAAGGATTTTGAAATCAAGTCTGTTCATGAAATAGCAGCAATCTCTGCCCCAAGCAAGGAAAAGGGCTCACAAACAAAACACAAGGTCAACAGGTTTTCAAATGTAACTGCAATGAGATGCCATGGAGAAACATCTGAAACAGATAGACACAAAATTGAGTGTCTGCCCTCTTAAAAATATTTCATTATTAGCAGATGAACTGGGGCCAACTGCATCATTTCAGGAATTTTAAAATAATTAGCTACATAGAGAAAAAAAAAAAGAAAAAGAGGTTTTTTACATAAACACTTTTCTTCCTATACCTATCATGCTGTAAAACTTTTTAAACATTTTTCGCATCCTTATCAGAATGAAAAAAAATGGTAAAAAGTATCAGTTTCTGGTGGACTAGAAATTCACTTTCTTTAATATTTTCTATCAAAACTACTAAATATAAGTACAGGCTACTGTACATGCCATTTATTTTAGTAAATTAGTCTACCAAGTGATATGGCTTTGGCAGACTGTCTGTGTAAGTCTCTTGTTTAGAAGTGAGCCCTGTGGTTTTGTTGGCAGAAAACATGATTTTGGAGATAACTTTTGATGCTAAATTCTACATACCCCGAAGGCGTGTAGAAATTTTTGTACACGTTCCTTTCTTCAAATAAACCTCTCATGGTTAATCTTCATTTGACCTTGATTCCTCCTCAATCTGTCCTCAGGTAGAGATGTCCAGGCTGTGCTCTATTACATGCACATCCCAACTCCACACCACAGAAGCTGATGTGGAACCTCAAAATCTGAAAGTCAAAAGATTTGCATGATTTTCTGTATTACCCAAACAACTTGAGATATTGCTTTGTTTTGCTTATTTTACTGCTTTGACTTTGAAACAAAACCCATGGATTAAGAAGAAATTAAATCCTGTTCTGTTGAAAGAACAAATATTCTCCATAGATATTTCACAACTTTGGGGTTCTCAGTCTGAAGGAAATTTAGTCAAGTCCGCATTTCATTGTTACTCCAAAAATTGGTTTACACTATATAAACGTGTAAGCACTGATAGTATAAGATAGAAATACAGAGCAGTAATTCTTGTTTCTTCTCTGAGGAAGGTACTTCAGAGAAGCAAGGCAAAGCAAAAAGAAAGTGATTCGTGCTAGTTTGGAATGAAACCAGTGGAAAGCTGATTACTGTCACAGCTGGTGCTGAGATCCAACTGCAAACGCAGTGAGAGCACAGCGCTCAGTCTTTAACTTCCTGCCCTTAACAGGTGAAAAGCCAGAGGAGTTTGGCAACTGGGAAGGTCAGAGAGAAAAAGTAAATATCTCAGAAATTTTATTCTTTTATTGAATTTTATGCATGATCTATAAAATTGATTGTTGCTAGTAGTTCCAGCCTAGGCGTACTATAATAACAGCACAGATTGAAAGTGAGGGTTTGTTTTCTTAGATTTTAGGTTGATTTTTTTTCCTTGGTGCAGATCAAGTCTATCTGCTTATTTTAGAAAACTTCATTTTAGGAATTACTGGCACTTTCTATTTTGTGTCCCATAGCAATTTTAGTAATTTAAGTGTAAAACAAAACACTTAACACTATTTAAATGTAGAATAAAAATATTCTGGGTTCTGAATTTAGGAATTCATTAGGAAAAGTTTTCTTTTGGGATAAAGACTAGTTGTGAAAATGCATCTTGCAGAGATTAAGGATAAAAACCAAAGGGAGGCCAGGACAAAAAAAAAAAAAAAAAAAAAAGAAAAACAAAACCAAACCAAACCAACAAAACAAAACAAAACAAAAAATCCACAAAAAAACCCAAAATAACCCCAAAACCAAAACCAAAACAAACAAACAAACAAACAAAAACCCCAAACAAACAAACAAACAAACAAACAAAAAACCAAAAAAAACCCCACCAAACAACAAAACATTGGTCAAGTCCCTACTAAACACAACGTTTCTACCACAGAAATGCTTTTCTTCATGACTTAGAGATTTATGTGGACAGAGTTTCCTGTAGAGTTCACACAGCAGTTAGGCTGTCCAATATTAAGATAATACTGTTTTATACCTACTAAGGTAGTGGATTTTATTGCTTGTTACATTTAACAAAAAAAAATCTGGAACTGTTCTCCAGGGTTGGATGTTCTACTTGGCTGAGTGTCTTGCTGTCAGTTTTAGTGAAGGGTATATTACCTCACCTATTAAGTCTTTTATTTGCCTGATAACAGAAGTAAGGGTGTAAAACAACCATATTAACAACAGTGGGTTATATACATTAGTTTTTCACAGAGCAACATATTTTTCTGTCTGCATCATCTGACTGAAGTGCTAATAGCAATGAATTAAAAATCATTTCTCATTTTTCTGTTGTGCACCAAAATGTATCTCCTGTAGTTCTGGTAAGTTTTAAATACCTATGAAATATTAAAAATATTATACTTTCAAACAGGCTGCGATATCATTATCCCTTCTACTGGTTTAATTTGCACCTGGAAAATTAAATATAGATGAAAATCGGATATTTTCATTTTCATATCTTCACTGTTTTTCGGTGTCACATGGTCTTAATATTCTTTACCTCAGCACCAATAACTTGGTGTCATTGTCCTTAACTGCAAAATTTTCAGCCATTACTTCTTTGCTATGACTGTTCCCTATGTAATGTGTTAATGTGTAAAAAAATTGATTCCATCATTTTGAAAGTAGTAGTTGAATGAGAGTTTATTATGCTTTGTGACATCTTTTTTATGGGTTTTTTTTTTGGATTTTGCAGTATGCACTCTCAACATTGTAAGTTAATATGCACTCCTTCACAAATATTTCATGGGAAAAGTTGTTTTTTGTACCATCTGTGCTCTGTATTTGTTTATTTATTTAGCATCTCAGTAGTAAAGTTGCATCTCTTTGAAGATGAAAGCCTGTAGAGGTCACACAGATGCAAATTTATATCCTACAGTACGAATCAAGTTTTCCGCTAGATTTTTAACTGTGAGAAAAAAATATAGCTGATGATAAATACCATGTTCCTTTTCATTTCAGCCATTAAAGATTGTTCCAATGGCTCTCTGTTATGTGCTTCAACTAATCAATGTATACCACTCTCCCAGCGCTGTGATGGAATTGCAGACTGCATTGATTCCAGCCTTGATGAGTCCAGCTGTTCAGGTACTGTGTTTTGCATAAAAATAACATTTGAAACAAAGAAAGTGTAGTTATTTCCTACTGAATTTTTTGGCAGCCTCCAAACTTGACTGAGGTTCCTCTGCTAAAACTTTATCAAATTATGTTAGGCATGAATTTTCCTGATGAATGTATGACACAGATGAAAATGAGCAAAAGGTGAAGAAGAATATATGATGAACATCTTAACATCTTCATAAGGGGTGTTTCTCACTGTAAAAAAACATTGTTAAAAAAAAACCCAACCCTTTGTAGTATACTTTTAGGACTTCCCTTGATATTAGCCAGTTGATTTTACCCATACTTTTGAGTAAAAGGATTGCTTATTTTTTTTTTCCAAATGTATTAAAAATCCAGGTTGGAAAATAAACTAAATAGCATTTGTTTCAGCACAGTGCATTTGACACAATATTCAGGTTTGATTTAGAGTAGTTAAATGGTGGAGAAAGATAAGTACAGGACAATAATACACATTCAATGTGAATTAGATTTTTATTAACTAAATCTAACTCATACATAGATGATGGTGATGTAAATAATTAAATCTAGATTCAAAATATCCCAATCAAAGACAGAAAGGTACTGCAGCTCTTCTCCAAGACAGATATAAACTCTTGACCAGTTCTGGGCTGGCAGTACTCTGCCAGCTTTGCTGAAGTTGCATTAGCTGAGAATTTAGCTCTCTTTTTATAATTTTTATGAGCTTTGTGATAAAATTCACAACATACAGGCATTGCAATGAAAGAATTCATTAGAATATATTAAATGTCTATTCACAAACCAAAAATTTTACAAACACGTATTGGTAGGAGGCATCCACAAGTTTCTTTGAGAGTGAAACTTGACCAGAAGTATTGTGTCCTCTATCTCTCATAGCATCATAAAATGATTTGGGTTGGAAGGGACCTTAAAGATCAGGAAAGTGCAATGCCCCTGTCTTGGGCAGGGACACCTTCATGAGCCCAGGTTGCTCATGTGAGAGAAGGAATCATCATTCAACATTAAAAAATACCACTTCTTTAATGATGAGAGAATTCATACTTGGTAAATTTGATATACAAAAATGATTTTAAATTAAAAGGAATTTATTCAAAAAGTTCAATATAGAAGAATATAGAACATAAACTAATAGATATGCATAACAGTAATTTACAAACCTTCTACTATTTTTTTCAGAAAGCAGATATTTTAAGTAACTAATTCACTTTTCTAAGTTTAATCCTGAAACTAGATATGTCCACACTGAATAGCACTGTTATATACTGCAATAAAAATTTTCATGTTGCATATATCCAAAACTCTTTAAGTCTAATTGTATATTACCAGTTATTGTCATACTAAAGAAGATTGAGGGGATTCTTTTTTGATTTTGTGTTTTTTCCTTGCTAAAGCAATGTAAAACTAAGCTTCAGTAAAACTAAATGTGATGATGTAGAAATCCAAGTTAAAGGTCATCAAGAGTTTTTAAGGGAATATCACTAAGTGCTTTAACACCTTTTGTCTTTTAAAGCCTAATTTGTCTTTTTCTTATGAGAATATGATTCCAAGTGTTAAAATTCAGAATATCTTTAATAAAAGGGTTTGTCACAAAAAAGTATCTGTTCATCAGCCTTATATAAAAGCTATTAATAGTAACATAGACTTAGGTACTAATTAAATATTAGTTTAATTCTTTTGGGTCCTATTTTACATATTCCCATTGTTTGAAAATCAAGTAGGTGGCAAAAATTTCATTTCTGGGGTCAGATGAAAATCCCATTTGAGAAGAATTTGAAGACTGTTCAAGTGGAGCATCAGGATTTCAGTGAGCTCAAGAGCATTCCATTGCTTGTAATATTCCTATGACTTCACACTTGTATCCAAGTCCAGGTCTAAAAAAACAGTTTTGGAAGTGCTAAGCACTCAAAAGGACAGGTGTGAATATTTTGCAATTTTGAAAATCAGATAATGACAAACGTAATCAAAAAGAGGGGGAAATCATAATTTTTAAATTTTTTTGCAGCTTGTCCTGAAGAATACTGCAAAAATGGAGGAAAATGCACCATCAAAAATGACATTCCATTATGCCAGTAAGTTTCATTGGCAATTGACTTGTGCTTTGGGCTGAAAAAGCTGCTGTTGAAACAGGTGGTTTGCGCCCCAGGGATTGAAATGGTATTTAGTGGAGGTGTATTTTTAAAAAAGTCTCTGTATGTCTACACTATTTTTATTTACTCTTAGTGAGTTAAACCACATTTTGAGAAGAACGTTATTTATCAGATCAGATTTTCTGTAACTCTCATCTGTTATTACATGAGACAACCTGTTGGCCTGACACCCTAAGTTTTCTGTCTCATGTTTCACATCAACATTTAAAAACACGTTTCTGTGCCTTGTTTGCAGCAGGGTGTTGTGCACCTCAGATGAGATTTTACAACAGGCCACATACTAATCTTTATTTTCCTGTCAGGTATTTGGAAAAAGAAAGAACTTCTTACACTTATTCTCCTGCAAAAAAAGGGTTAAAAATATGCTTTCATTTTTTTCTGGAGATACTCTCTGATGAAAAAAATAATGTATGTAATTCTGATGTAGAATGTACAAGCCCCTAGAAAGAGTCTCAGGCTATCTGAAGGACTCATTTTCACAAGATATCACTCTGTTTCCCATTGGGAAATTAGCAGAGACTTTCTAAGTGCAGAGAAAGTGACGGTATGTGTTATCATGCTTTTGCCCTTCACATGCTCCAGTGGAGCTTGCCAGAGTTTGCCAAATTACTAAAGAAGTAACTGCTTTATCACAGCAGCTATTTTAGTCAAGAGTAGATGCTAAGGTTTGTCTCCTAGTTGCTAGGAAATGCACATTAATAAGCCTGCTTTGTCTTGCAAGACAGATTTATCCTTTATTGGCTGAAGAAATGCAATATATAACATACTCAGGAAATATAGGGACATTCATGTAGGGTATTTCAATTTGGGTCTCAGAAAACACTGGTAATTACCTGCAGAATTCCCAAAAAGTGTCCACTATAATAGAACAGGGAATGGTCTCTTGCCAGAAAATGGCAAGAATCTTGGAATTACATCAAGGTAGCTGCCTCAAAATTTCTTTGAACACATAAAGAGAGAAAGGGGGCAAAGACCATGGGGAAATATTGTGGAATGAAAAGTCAGCAGAAAATAAAGGAATTTTCAATAGGAGGTTTGTAATTTGTAGATTAAATCATTGATCAAAAAAAAAAATCTTGTAGGGACAAAGCTCTGGTGGAATAATTGAGGTTTTAGGCATACAAGAGAATTGAACTTCTGTTCAGACCTGCAAGAGAAAGTAACCCAAAATAGCAAATCTTTTTTATCTACAGAAATAAAAGACAGTTGGAACAAAAATAGTAAATTAAACTAGTAAATATGGTATTTTCCCTCAGCGTTCAGTAAGAAACATATTTAAGTCTGATTTAATGCAAAGGCAACCAGATTAAAGGCACAGAAACAAAAATTCCTTAACTGGGGGGTTAACATAACTTCAAGAACCGTATACATGCTTGTGTTGGGGAAATTGGTCATCTCTGCTCAAGAATTCCAGAACACCAGTGCATGCTGCAATAGGCTTTCTGAAAACTGTCTGTAGGGGAAATGGCTGGAGAACAAATGGAGAAGAAAAGGGATAGCCAGATCAACAGTCTCATTTCAATACCATTCCAAGGCTTTATAATATTTTTGAGGAATTACTTATAGAAATAATAACAGGAGAGTTAACAATTACTAGGATAAACATCTGCATGACTTTTGGAAATTCCATGTCAAGACCATAAAAAGACAAAAAACCCCCCAAAATATACCTAAAATAATTTAAAATGTAGAAGTATATCAGTTTTCAATGCCCATGAGGAAACAAACAAAAAGAAACAAAAGCAAAAATTTGAAGATACTATAATCTTACTGAGAAGGGTATAATTTAGTAGCTACAGTGAAAACTACTTGGACACAGAATAATGATTAAGCAAAAAAATTCTCCTCAGCTGGATCAGCAATGCTTAAGTTGCTGAAACCATTCAACCTCTCTGATGAATATCCTACATTTTTCTTTCGATTTTCAATTCATTCTTTTAAGAGATTCAAAGCAAAATGAGGAAACTACAAGGTGGAGGAAACCACAGCTGGATTTTTATTATTACTAAGTGCAATGAACCTTGATCTCAGAATGACAAAACTCTAGACTTTATTACATTTAAAATTCAGGAGACAGGTTTGTCTTCAGTAAGGAAAAGTTTAGGATGTGGGAAATGTATGTGTAGGAGAGGATGTATTCTGAGTAATGAGAGATTTTTATATGAGAGAATGTTAATTAATGTTGGATATTGGATGTTTGCCAAAGTATGGAGGGTCCCCTGAAGGGTTACTCCTACTAATACCAGATGCTCAAGAGTAGGAAACATGGAAGGCTTTAAATCAAAACATTTTTTGTTCTGTTTTGCTCAAAACAGGAAAGAATAGCAGTAAAATAATAAATACTTTTCAAAAGAGAGGAAAAAGGGAACAACTGAGGAAGAATAAACGAGGATTGCAAAGATTCTTGTGCTACAGCCACCCCTCCTTCACATTCATGTGGCTGTCTTTTGTCCACAGAAATTTAAAAACATCTGGGTATATCTATTCATGGGCACAATAATCACTCTAAATTTTTGGAATATATTAAGTCAAACAATCTAGAAGTCTGGGTTCGGATAGTCTTACTTAGACTGAGTAACAATCACTTCTCAGATTCAGTCCTCCTGGATTTAAGTGAAAGTAAGAGGCAGTGCTTGGAAGGAAAACCAGTGTTTTCACTCCCTCAGAGCACCCGTGCATGTCTGCACATCAGACTCTGTTGTCTGGAATGGCAATCAGCTCAGCCTCAGAGTCCTCCCTGCAGGAGGCTCCTGGGGGCTGCCAGCTGGACACACCTGGACACACCTGGCTCAGTGCAGAATGTGTCAGAGGAGCTGTAAGGGACACGCTTGGAACACATGTATATCGTGGAGCTCACAAAAATTCTGAAGTGCGACTAAAATGAGCACTCTGACACAGATAGGTCTGGGCTGAGGTTGTCAGGGAAGATGGGAATGGTGGAGGTCTATATCTGAGGATCTGTGCTATTGTGTAAATCATGTAGAGAAGACATCCATATTGTATTCTGTGCCAACCACATCCTGACATTTGGCCCACTCAGTCTGACCCACCAGGCTCACTGGTGTCACAATGTCATCAAGCTATCTTGCACGTTTGCAATTTTCCCTCTTGTTCAGCCAGTGAGAATTTAAGTCTCTGAGAATTATATCTTTTGTGTGGTTGCTAGGTGGCTAAGGGATTTCCTAAAAGCAGCAAATTCTGCTAAATTAAGAACTTTTGAACTTTTCTTGCCAGCTTTTGCAGTGTTGACTGATCTGGAAAATTCCATGCACTTTAATTTTAAACACATACAAACACTGAGGATTTTTCTCAATGCGTGGAGGGAGCTTTTCATGTTTGCTCTTTCTCTAATCAGCTACTAGGCTACATCCCTAAGTGGGAAGCAGTAACTGTGTGCTGTTCCCACACAGAGACTTGTATGTGCTTTGGGGAAAAAGTACACATACCTTTAAGCTAAAATAATTTTTGTCTGCATCTGGTGTGAAAGTCAAATTTTCAATGTACAGAAATATTTTTATTAAAAATATGTATTGGATTGTAAGACATAAACAAACTTTGAAATGTCCTCTGGAGTATATTAAGGTGATGTGGCTCATGCAAGAATTACACTATGGATCTCAACACCAGAGTTACTGCAGGAATAAAAGTCTGTGGTGAGTTGACCCTGACTCCATGCTGGATGCCCACCAAAGCCACTCTGTAACTCCCTTCCTCAGCTGGACAGGGGAGGAAAAATGCAATGAGAAGTTTGTGCATTGAGATAGGACCAGGAGAGGTCACTGAGCAGTTACCATCACAGGCAAACCAGACTTGACTTAGGGAAATTATTATAATTTATTACCAATCAAATTGGAGTAGAGCAATGAGAAATAACTAGATTTTAAAATGCTTATCTCCCCCCACCCCTCCCTTATTCCCAGACTCAACTTGGCTCCTTGCTAACTAGGTTAACTCTGCAATAGGAGAAGAGAACATAGTCTTATGCTGTTCTAGGAGAGTTTTAGGCAGGACATTAGGAAGAAATTCTTCACAGAAGGAGTAATTAGATATTGGGATGGCCCTGGCCCACACAGGGAGGTGATGGAGTCAATGCCCCTCCAGATGTTTAAGGAAAGACTGGATGTGGCACTTAGTGCCATGGTCTAGTTGAAATGGTGGTGTCAGGCTACAGGTCAGACTTGATGATCTCAGAGGTCTTTTCCAACCTAATTGATTCTGTGATTCCTCATATTCTCTGCCTCCTCCCCTCTGGGAGAGCAGGGAGATGAGGAATGAGGGTTGCAGTAAATTCATCACAAGGGCAGCCACCACCACTTTTGTGCTCAGCCTTGGCCATGCCAGGTCCTGGCAGCCAGCTGGCATTGGCTCTGTTGAGCATGAGGGAAGCTTCTGGCAGCTTTGCACAGAAGCCACCCCTGCAGCCCCATTCAGCAGATACCAAACCTTGCTGTGCAAACCCAATAAAACATCAATCATCAAGTCAGGCTTCAGAATTCAGTAAACTGCAGGAAGCTGAGATTTTGTTTGTTAGATTTTAAATGATGGAGGGGAGAAAGGTTGAGGTATAAATGAACTGTGTATTGTGTTTGTGCAACCAGATTTTGGTAGCCGGGAGGGAGGCTGCAGGTGGGGCTTCTGTGAAAAGCTGCTGGAAGATTCCCCCATGTCTGACAGAGCCAAAGCCAGCCAGCTCCAAGATGGGCACACCACTGGCAAAGGCTGAGCCAACCAGAGAAGATGGTAGCACATCTGTGATAGCACATTTAAGAGGAATAAAAAAGTTATTGCACAGATGGAATTGCATGAAGAGAGAAGAGGTGTGAAAACGTGAGAGCAACAATTCTACAGACACCCAGGTCAGTGGAGAAGGAGGGGCAGGAGGTGCTCCAGACACCAGAGCTGAGATTCCCCTGCATCCCTTGATGAAGACCATGGTGAGGCAGCTGTGCCCCTGCAGCTCAGGGAGATCCATGGGGATGCAGAGATCAACCTGCAGCCCATGGAGGAAATCCACACCAGAGCAGGTGAAAGTCTGAAAGAAGGTTGTGACCCCATGGGAAGTCTACAGTGGAGCAGGCTCCTGGCACAGACCTGCAACCCATGGAAAGAGAAGCCTGTGCTGGAGCAGCTTTTCTGGCAGGACTTCTGAGTGACCCCATGGGGATCCACTCTGGAGCAGTCTGTGCTGTCAGGACTGCACCCCGTAGAAAGGGATCCATGTTGGAGCAGTTCCTGAAGAGCTGTAGCCCATGGGAACCCAGGCTGGAGAAGGTTGTGAAGAATTGTATCCAATGGGACCCCTCAGTGGAGCAGAGGAAGAGCTTCTCTCCCTGAGCAATGTCAGAAACAACCTGTGATGAACTGATAATATGGTCATTCCCCATCTCCCTGCACCACTGGAAGGAGAGGAGAAAGAGCCCAGCAAGGAGGGTGGAGCTTGGGAAAGATGTTTTTAAGATTTGTTTTATGTCCCATGGTCCTGCTCTGATTTTGATTAATAATAAATTCCATTTCCCCAAGTCTGTTTTGCCCTTGACAGTAACTGGTGAGTGATCTCTCCCTGCCCTTATCTCAACTTGTGAACCTTTTTTTGTTATATTTTCTCTCCCCTGTCCAGTTATGGGGGGGAGTGATAGAGTGGCTTTGGTGTGCAACTGGAATCCAGCCAGAATCAACCCACCACAAATTTTTTTTCCCTGAGGATAAGAAAACTAACTCACCAGTATTCTTGATATTTGATTTGCAGTGTGCATGTTTTTGTATTAGCAGACATAGATAACAAACTATCATATGGCTTCCTAGCTATGCTGAGCTAAACTGTGCCTTATCTCACCCTCTGGGCAGCCACAGGAAAGCCAAAACCATGATCATTTTCTCTGAGGTCAGAGAGAAAGAACTGTCATCAAGCCCAAGCTACCTGCTCCATTTTAACTCTAGTTCTGCCCGTTCTTAGGGTACCTTGGCAGCCACATGAATTTCTTGGGTAGAGGAATATATCAGTTGTGTATACACACATGCATTGCACCTAGGCTAACCTCAACCAGTGCCTTTGCTGGAAAAGGAAACAGTACTGGAGCCAACAATATGTGACAATGGCTTCTTTAATGTAAGTGCTAGGTGAGATTATACAGTAAGAATTGTCTAAATTCTAAGATTAAATGTGTTTGAGCTCTGGGTCATTACCTTAATATATTAGAAAATTATTTTTATTGCTTCATGAGTTTCATGTTTCCACCGAGAACTTTCCACTTTCGTACTTCAATCTTTTTGCCATTCATTCTTATTAACTATTGCATTTTCCACTGATGAAATGTCTGCTCATCTGAGGTTGGTGGCAAAAGCTATGCAAATTAAAGAAAATTCCTCAGGGTTGTAAAATGGAGCTAAAAAGTTGACTATCTACAGTAAAATGGAGCCTGTGTTGGGCAGTCCATGCAAGCTTGAGTTTCCTATGCAAGCAACTGATAGTGCAGCTTTGCATGACTAGAAGCTGAACAAAACATTTTTTAAGCAGTGCTACACAGGGCTGAATATCACAATGATTGCTTTTTACAGAGCAGAATTCGTGTTTAAAAATAGTTATTTCTCCTCTGGTGGCTTAATTTTCAGATTTTAAGTACTATTTTGCAATCAACTGATTTTTTGTTGATTTTCAGATAAATTAAAGTGCGTGGCTTGATTTATATTGTAGTCTATCAAAAAATTTAAAATTGTAACAGGAGTTATTAACAGACTTCCACAGATGGAAAAAAAGAGCTTTTATTTGCCTTGCTTTTCTTTATTCTTTATCTTTTGCAAATCAATATTTTATTAATGTAAATTTTTAGGCACTTAGGAATATGGAAGAAACATCTCCTAAAACTTGTTAATATTTTAGTGTGGGGAAAATATAATATGGTTACATAGTCATAGAAATTCACAAAGATTATCTTCCTGCCTCTCTGGCTTTTAGAATTTAAGGTGAGATGATTTGGCAGAATGCATTTTAAGAGGTTACACTCCAGCTACTCGTTATTATAGTTCTGGTGTTTTAATAGATGTCATCAAATTTTTCTTCATTTATAAACGTCCCTTATAATATCAGTAAAGTCACTTTCTTTGTTGCCAATAAGATCAGCACAAAACCCACATGCTGAGAGGGTTGTACTTAATGGACATAGCTAGATCTTTCTTTCTGACAGATCATAAGATAGTAGAGTAAAGCTAAAAATGAACATACAGCTGTTTAGCCAATACCATTAGCTTATATATATATATATATATACATAATGCTTCTACAACTATATTTCTAAAACTTTCTACCCCTAAAATTCTTTTCAGTGTGCTGTTACAACAGACAGCAGGATAAAAGTTTCTGTAACCACAGGAGTTGGTGATATACTTATTACTTTGTTCTGATCCACAAAAATCATACTGCCACAAAACAGTGAATGCCTCATTTCAAGATGGAACCATACAACACAACTGTGCATTTAAATATAATAGAGAAGTTGGTATATTACCAAGTTACTCTTTCTTAATTTTTAAAAAAATATATGTATTTGTATTTTCATTGAAACCAATCAGAGAGTAAGGCCAAAGTAAGGTTTTAATAGGTGTCAGAATGGGACCAAAACAACGGACCTTACCATATTTTATTGATGTCTTTTCAATGTTTTATATGGTAGAACCATTGTGCATTTGCAAAAGATGGTGAAACAACAATCAGCTTTCCCTGTGCAGACTTACACCTACCGATGAAGGCCAATGTCACTTGAATTTTAGTCTTGTGAAAAAGTCTTCCAGAAACCTTTTCTTTAATCACCCTGAACTACTCTGTGTTTCTACGCTCTGAACTTCTAACGGTACAAGTTGTATTTGTACGCTGCACGTTCTTTCCTGATTTTTCCTCTTAAAAAGCATCCTTACCCATCACACCTCACTAATTTCTTTGCCCAAACTTTCATCTTCATGCATTTCAGTTAATTCAGCATTGACCCTCCTTGCTTGGATGACTACAAAGTTTTTAGGCCAATAATCTTCAAAAGCAGCTGTAGAGAGGGTTTGGTTTTTTTTGTCTCTGCTCCCTTTTCCTTGTTGCATGAAGTGTTAAATATTGACCCTGCTTTCTTAGCCTTCATAATTTATTCCAGCTCCATCTACAATTTCTTATTTAGCAAGTATAATTTGAATATGTTTCAAATACTGGTTGCTCAAACAGAACCTGTCCCCTACCCTGTGCAGAATAGCAATAGATTGCCTATGTTTTAAAAGGTCTCTGCACTCTTGTCAAAGTTTAGAGTACAATTAGACAAAACTGGTTTTACTGATTAAACAGAAAGTAGTTTTCTCTTTCAAAATAACTTCATTCAAAATGTTCATAAAAAAAGGACTGAGCACAGGAAGGAATTAAGCATATGATTTCCTTGTAAATCCAGAGAATCAAAGCATGGGACAGAAATCTTGCCTTTGACATTTGAGTGGCTTTTACAACTTTTTTCTTCAGTCTCTACCCTTGTTTTTTAATTACTTACTTAGTTCCAGTGGTATGAAGTTCTCACAGCTGATATTGGTATGCAAAACATGAAACAAACTATTTGGTAAATATCCAAGATTATCTTTATCTGAATATATCTTCTTACATCTATGAAGAATGTACAAGTAGTCACAAAAAATGCACAGCAGTAAACTGTACCATTGATTTGTTAGGGCAGGCTAGACAATACAACTCAAAGCTGTGTTGGTATTTCAGAAGTACACATGTGCTGCAATATTAATCAAAACTGAGCTGTCCTGCTTTTAGGCTGGCTTAAGAAAGTACTTTATGATTCACAAGGTCTTTGAGAAAATAAAGAAAAGAAACCAAATAAAAAACACAATGAAACAAACAAACAAACCTCCCCAAGCCCAGCCAAAATATTAATATTAATATCATGGGCTAAACTCATTCATTTATACCTTCTTCTTTTTCCTTGGAACTGGGAGAAGAACAATGTGCATTCGATTTAGATGCTATTAAGGATATTTCTTAAAAAGACAGGCAGATTTTGCTCTAGTTCTGTAAATTTCAATTTGTTTAGACTGCATTTTAAAGTTTTCTGGTGAAAAGCAGAAATTTTATAAAATTTCTGAAAAATACTATCTAGTCAGAAAAATGTCTACATAATTATTCTGGACAGAAAATATTTCACCTGACCAAGCAATAAACCTCTGGAATATTCAGAAAAGAACACTTGTATTTATTCTCAGACTGTTTCTTTCCATACTGCACAAGCACATCACGGACATGTATATGTTACATGACAAAGGGGAGAGATTCTGAGGAGGTGGAGTAATTTTCCAAAATACGAAAAAACAATTTTTCATCTTCTAAATGTAGTTGTTGATGTGAAGTATTTTCATCCAGTATCCCATAACAGTCTCCTTTCTAATGTTACCAAAATACAAAGGGTGCCAGAGGGCTCCTCTATGTGGCTCATGTTGTGGTGTAGTGGCTGACCCTGGCAGGACACCAGATGCCCACCTAAGCCCCTCCATCACCCTCCTTCTCAGCTGGGCAGGGGAGAAAGTGCAATGGAAGGCTCATGGGTTGGGGTGAGGACAGGGAGTCATCCCTCATCAGTTACCATCACAAAACAGACCCTGACTTTGGGAAAATCACTGATGGGCTCAGCCTTTGCCAGCACAGGTCCATCTTGAGCCAGCTGGCGTTTTCTCTGTCGGACACAGGGGAGGCTCCTGGCAGCTTCTCACAGCAGCCACCCCTGTAGCCCCCCCACTTGCAAAACATTGCCATACAAAACCAAAACATGTAGCATTAGTGAAACAGGAAGGACAGACAACTGTAAACCACATTGTTTTTAGGAGTTTAAAAAATTATTGTAGCTAAGTATTCAGAGCGGTGCCAAGAGTGTGCATTTCTTATGACCAATTTCACTCTTCTGCACAAAGAACCCACATGGAAATATTTTTTTGCTGTTGTTATTTTTAGGGCAGTTCAAGCAGAAATTTCAGACACAGATTTGTGAAGCCTGGCAGTCCTGAGAATAATTGTGCAAGCCTGGAATTGAGGATTTCTGAGCTTAGGATGTGCAGCTTCCCTAGTACGAAGTCTCCCAAAGCATGCAAGCAATTTTAAAACCCATATCCCACCTACTTTCAAGTGGTTTTTTGATGAAATATCATTTAAATATTAATGAGTACACACTTTTCTTCTATGACTTTAGTGTGCTTGTTCCAAGCTCTTCATGAGAGGTACTCTTTGGATTTTTGTTTGCCTTGATGAAATCAGACCCACATTTAATAACAAACACAGGAACTGCAGCAGTAAATTTTAAGTACCTAAATGGATGTTAAGTTTCTACATACTTAAAGATTTCTGATTCTCAAACAGTTTTTGGGAAAAAAAAAGTCTTTTGTATAACTGTGAAAGTATAAAACTTTCTTTGCAGAACACTAAGATTTTCTTGTGTACTTAGATAAAAAAATTGAAAACCAAATTAATTATCAGTACACTTTTTTACTATTTATTTTTTTAATGTTACTGAAGCTCCTGGAAGACTAATGTCAGAATAAGGCAATGATAAATGTACATAATAGTTTGATTGTTAGATTCTGCAGGACTTTATTTGTGAAGTACTCTAGTTTGTGAGTAGACTCTAGTTAAGAATATTCAGCAAATACTATTTTCAGCCACATACTAAAGCAAAACTGGGATGATTTATTCTGCCTGGAATCAGTGCTCAGTTTTCAATGAGGCTTTTACTTTTTTGCTCATAATGTCCCATGTTATATGTTAGAATAATATCCTAAGCAGCAATCAATGTGTTTCTGTCTTTAATTTCTACTCACTTCTTTTATGTAAAGGCTAGTTTATGTGTTCATTTCTGCTTCTTTAGAATTGACTATGAACTAAATTCCTTGTAGGAAAAGATCAATGATATTGATAGAAATACCATATCTTGATCTAGGATAGAATTTACAAAACTGTTATCAATGAATGTATTTAAATCCATCTGTATTTTCCAAAAAAGCAAGGATCAATTAGGAATTGATGCAGATAGAATAGCCCTCTAAACAGTTCCAATCTTTCCAAATAATTACGCTGAGCTTTCAGCCAGTTCAGGCAAACCACAATTATATGCAGATCATAAGGGATGGAAGGATTATTTGCCTTTCCATCCACATTCACTTTGAAACCCTATGTTTATAAAATGTCATCAGAAAAACACTGCATTTACTGACCTTCCTTGTGATCAGCTAAGCTGGAGTTTAGGGGCCAGAGAATTACTTTCTTCCACTGCACGGTTACCACAAAATACGTACATCTGCTGTAACTTTAAAAGTGTGGACCCAGTGATGCGTTCCTAGCCACCACAGATATGGCACACAGGACATTTCTCCAATTCTTGGCTCTGGCTTCCCAGTGAAGTCACCACCCACAAAGTATTGTCTGTGCAAGTCAGACTTTGGCAGCAGGCTCAAGAGCAAAGGCTCAGACCCAAACCATAAGAGATATGTCAGCAAACAGTTTAACTTCCTTTTTGCTGTGTGGGTGACCAGAGCAACAGGAAGGCTGCTTTTATTGAATCCTCATGGAAAGTAAGTTCTCAAAGTCTCTTTCTTGAGGAAGAAATAAAAGAAAAGTTGGAACGGAACTGCTGAGGGACGAGCTCAGGAAAAAATAAGTAACCTCAAAGATAAATAAAGTCACATAAAGGTTTATTCACAAGACCGCCGAGTGCATGAACACCAAGTGTGGACCTCAAGTTAACCCTTAAACATTCAAGAAAAGACTGATAATCTGAGGTACTACCAAAAATCTAGTTGTGAAATAAAAGAACAATACCCAGTTTTCAGTTTATAAAACTGAGAGGATCCTTCAGTTCGCACTTACATTCACAGAGATTCTACAATTTGTATATGCCTGCAACAAATCCTGTTTCCACTCTTGCTAACACATTAGCCCCATAGGCTTTTTATTTTCCCATTCATTATTAAACACTAAAAGAAGTTTGTAGTATTAAGTAACATGACAATAATAAAAGAACCAATTCTTAAGCTGATGTAAATATTCTTCTCTTCATCTGCAAATTAAAGTGAAAAAGCCAGTCAGCCTTACACCAATGTCCATCAACTAGGCAGCTTTTTGCTTATGTCTTACCAAAAGTAAATATTTTGAAATACAACTTTTTTCAAATGGTATGTTAGGCTTGAAGAGTTTTTAAAAATACCCTGGATCTAATTTTTTCCTTTTACTTTTGAATTTGTTTCTAAACAGTCTTTCAGAGTTAAGCATTTATTAACCTGTATAAACTACAAGACTTGACCTTGACTTTTTTCAAGCTCTGATTTGAAATTTATGATGAAGCTCAGTCCTTCAAGTACACGTTCTGTGTTTGATTGGCAGTTGCCATTTTTGAATGTTCAAAGAGTCATTTCTATAATATTTATGAAAGGATTTCACATCTTTAAAATTTTTTGATTTTTCTTGTGACCCATAACATAGCTGATTTGGTTTTATTCTTTGTTATAATCTTGTTTTGTCATTGTTTGATATTTTGTTACATTTTGATATTTAGGTTACTTCAGATCCAGCTAGATACAGTTGTGGGTTTTTTTGGTTTTTTTTTTAAGTAATACAAGCCAAGTCTCTATTATGTGAAACCAGTGACATGGGTGATTTTTTTCATGTGTATTTAGAACAACTCATTATTTTGGCTTTTGGTTGGTAAGTCGGCCTTTCTTCCTCACTTTTGTTTCTTCATAATGTCTTCTGTGGAAATATCTTACAAAGTAGTCATGTGGTATTTATCTTCTGTCCTAAATATAAAATATTAAGGAAAATACTTTTTTGTTGTAATTCCAATTGAAATCAAGTGAAGAGGCTCAGAAAATATAATCTGTAAACTCTTAGGGACTGGAAGGCACTTTTACTCTTCCATCTTCTGAAATCCTAACTGCTCCAGCGTTTGGGAATATATACCTATCTAAATGTTGGCCTTCAAAGTAAGTCTTGGAACATAAAATAAAATTATAAACTTTTCTATTGCTCCTGGATATTTGAGAAAAAGAATATGAATTGAATTTCTTATAATGGAAGTCTTCCATAACTAATTGGTTAAAACAGTAAATCTATATATCTATAAAATGTTTGAAATATATATATGTAAATCAGACTTTGAGAATTGCTATACAGCATCCCAAAAGGTACTTTAAGTACTGACACTTAAAAATTCTTACTTATTATAATCAGATTTTTAAAAATTAATTATTTGTTTGTTTGTTTTTATGCATTGAAGATTAGAGTTCAGGTTTTGGATTTCTATTCCTGCAAATAATTTTAGAGTTTATTAAAAATCAAGAGAAGATGGTGGCAGGGACATGTGTATTCTTGAGACCTGAGCCAAGATTTGTTCTCTGAACCATTTCAAATAGCTTTTACTCTCAAATGGAAATTATCCACTGTCCTTCAAGTCAATTAATTTAACTTTTCATGAGGTCAGCCCAAGCAAAGAGCTGAGTTTTCTGTACTCATTTGGCTTAGTTAAGCTCAGGAGAAGGACATGCAAGGATCAAGCAGTGTAGCAAAGAAATCTCTCTGGTAGTCATACGTAGAAGTTTTTCTTAACTGGTGGAACTCTGAGTGAATTTAAAACATTTCTAACACCTTGTGCCAGAGTAATAGAGAAAAGGCTCTCAATCAGGCACGGGAAGTATGATGCTGATTATGTGAATGGTTATGATTAGGTTTATTGCTAATGCAGTCCCCAAATAGTCAATGCAGTATATGCCACAAGCAAGTCTAAAGGGTTATACTGTAAGCAGGTTCACCTAGAAACAGACAGATCTCAGTCTCTGGCCATGAAGATGCACAGTTAAGAGGAAACAAAGCACCTGTGTAGCTTCTGTAGAATTTTCTCTCTCTATTCGACTGGATCTTGGTGCTTTTACTCACTCATTCAAAAGTGAGTCCCTGTCGCCCTGGGATCCCCCTGGAGGATGCCTACAACCTCCTGAGAGCAGTTGGCTCAGTCTTCAGCAGCATTTTATACCCTTGCAGGCTGATGTGCACCAAAGCCAACCACAGTCATCACAGCTTTCCCACTCTGGAATCGTTCTTTGTGCAAGCATCCAGACAGTTCCTCCTGCAGTACCCACCTGGTGCAAATACCCATCTTAGGGAAAATCACAATGTCCATGTGAGGGGGGAAGGGGACAAAGACCTGACTACAGACTAGACTATCTCCAATCACTGCCACAGACCTTTGAAATAATCAGGGGATGTGTTTAGTTAATTATGGAAATGGGGCAACACCAATCATAGATGTGGAGAAAGATTACGTGAAGAGCTGAAAATTAGGTTGAAGGTGACACATTAATGACATTTGCATGACAGAGGTGTAAATATTTATAAAATATTATTTTGTCCTGGTATTGTTCCTTACTGTGTAAGAGCCAAGAGAAGAAAATAGATATTTTTTTCCTTTCAATTTCCTCTGGGGTGAGCCTGACTACAGGATTTTAACAACTAATCTTTAGGGAAGGGAGAGAGGGAAAGAGAGAAGGGAGGAGGGGAGGAAGGAAGGAAGCCACAGCGTATGTATCAGTGTGTTTGTTCATCAAGATTTCCTCCTATGCCATTCATCAATATACAGTTCTGGCACAGGGCTGCTCTCTGGAATATATAGGAAGTAACTGCTGAGCCTTTCCTTAATGTATTCAGCTGTAATGACATGAGAAAAGGTATGTCTGTTTGGGGCACACAAGTCTTAGTAGACAGTGGTCACAATTGCAAACAGAACAGAAAAATTCTGTAATTTTTAAACTTCTTTTTATCCTGATACGCTAAGGAAACACAGTTAGTGCAACTACTGCTATTTTATTTGTCAGACCATGATTCTTTCCCCCTAAGTCCATATTTAGCTGACCTGTCAAACTGGACCAATCTTGATGAGAGAGAGAGATGTCCAAGGTGTGATATCCCTGGAACTTTTTTGAAAAAATGTTTTCTAAAGAATGACCTGAAAACCTGATTTTTAGTCCTCTGCTGTCTTTAAGGTAAAATGGCAGCATGAGCCTCAATAGTTATCTATCCCCTCTGCCCTGTATGTATTTGCCAACACACAGCTCATGATATAATTCTAAGCCTTGTCAATGTGCTCATGTGAGAGCATTGAGAGTACTGTAGTGTCCTGGTTTAGGGTAAATTTGGGAGAAAACCCCTGAATGGGGTCCCTCCAGGATAGCAAATTCAAGCAGCCCCTCCCCCAACTGTTCTGGTAAAAGATTTCCTCAGAGAAAAGTGGAAAAAACTATTTATTTAACAACCAAAGATTCCACAAGCCCCCAGAATATGAAACAATAAAACCTCTCTTTGTTCAAAGAGATGGCAAACACAGAAAATCCTTTTCAAGAGGTGTAGCTCAGCTCACTCAGTCTCTTATCCATCCCTCCAGCACTGGGAAATACCAAGGTCCAGGCCCTGGTGGTCACCACGTGTGAGATCCTGGTGTCTCTCTGGGTTTTCAGTCCAGAGCAGGTTCAAACAGTTCCAGGAAAAAAAACGAAAAAAAGAAAAAGAAAAAGAAAAAGAAAAAGAAAAAGAAAAAGAAAAAGAAAAAGAAAAAGAAAAAGAAAAAGAAAAAGAAAAAGAAAAAGAAAAAGAAAAAGAAAAAGAAAAAGAAAAAGAAAAAGAAAAAGAAAAAGAAAAAGAAAAAGAAAAAGAAAAAGAAGAAGAAGAAGGAAAAAAAAAGCAGTCCAGGGAACTTCTCTGTCTCAGCTAGCTAAAAACTTACTAAAAGCAAAGAAGATCTCCAGCCCGTTATCTGTCTATGCTGAAGATGACACAATATCACACAATAATAATCACAATAGTACAATCTTATATTTAAAGATATTAAATTTTTAAATAAAGGTATAATTTAGAAAGTAATGAAAATGCAGGGTTTTTTTCACTTGTGCTGTTATTAAAAAAAAAATTAAAAAGTAAGTCCCAAACATTGGCTCACAAACAAAGTCCATCATGCAGAATGTTTTCCTCTGCTTTCCACCTTTTTAGACAAGCAGAGGCAGGCTCAGACTCCTGCTGCTTCATAGCAGCTGCAGGTTTCCTCTTGTACTCATACATGGGAGAACACCTGCAGACACAGCTGCTACCTTAGCCAATCATTTTAACTGCATGCTTTACCATATTGTCACACCCAAAAGATGGAAACTCCTAAAGGAATGTTTGGTTCTGTGGCTGGGCAAGGTTGCAATATATTATGACCTATTCTGAGATTAAATTCAGGCCAATAGAAAAATAATTGTCTTTTTTTTTCCGTAATACTATGATTGTGTTATTTTTTGATCCCACAAGATGTGCTTGCAAGATGCTCCGTCTTAAAAGTGGATATGCTCAGACTAAACACAAAAAGGCTTTTAAACTAAAAGCCAGCTTTTCCTGGAATCTGAATTGAAACACTATTTAAATTGGGAAAGCTCAGTGTGACTGGGGACAATAAAGCAGAAATAAGAGCTCTTACTCAGAGCTGTCCCGTTGCCTGCTGGTTCTCACAGATGTGTTCTCACTTCCCTGTTTGTTGTGGTTAACTTGGGCATTTTCTGAGTAACTGCAAGCTCTGCTCCTTCTCCATCTGTTCCAAAGAAACCTCCCCTTGGCTCTCCCCTTGCCTCTCCCCTTGCCTCTCCCCTTGCCTCTCCCCTTGCCTCTCTCCTCTCCTTACAGTTGTTTCTCAGCCTTTTTAGGTGAACCATAGGCCAGCAACTGTCCAGTGTCTCCCTGTCCTGCCCAGTGTGATTCCATCTGCACTCTCTGCTCTTCTCCCCCTCTCTCCTCTGGCTGGTCAGTAGTTTCCCAGAAGAAAAACAGTCTCCTTCCTCCATCCAGAGGTTCACCCAAGGCTATCACAGTAATTAAATGAATTTAGCATAAAGCTGATATTTAATATGCATATTTACATTTGGAAAAAACCAGGCTGAGATCTGCAGAATTTCAATATAAAAATCAAGCATTGACTGTCCTGGATAAAATGGCAAAAATTGGGAACAAATTAACCTTTCATTATCCTATCCACTATTTCACAGCTCTATGCATGTACCTGGTGCCCACAGCATTTCTTCTGGGCTTTAGCAGGCTAGGTCCAGATGTACTTCTGATGGTGAGTTGTGGTTAATATCACAATATAACCAGAAAAGTCATACTATACAAGTTTTGGATGGAGAAGAATGACACCATAGATTACTGAAATCTAACATTTATACTATTTCCCAAGGTAAGAAAAAGGACAGAAAAAAATGGACAGGAAACTTAGATGATAAAACTGGAAACTGTAAAGTAACAGGTCATCAAGTACCTCACAAAAATAAGGATAAATTTTGGATCACTCTTGTTTTTGTAATAACAGTGTCAACAAAAATGCTATGAAAAAATCTTTCTAGTAAAAAAAAACCTAGCAAAAGAAATTGAAAAGATCAATGTCTAATCTCACTCAAAAGATAGCAAACTATCATATGCAAGTAAGTTCAGTCTCCTTTTACACTTAGAGAGTTGCTTACCTCAGGTCATATTTGAAACATATATGTAACAATATAATATATTGTTAATTTATTTACTCTAAAAGAAAAAAAGGAACTGATGTGCATCAATATGATACATTTCTTATTCTCATTCTTTGAAAATATTTTTAAAAGTTATCTTGTTATGGTTTTCAGCTATTTGATGTTGAAGAATAAAGGCAGGGCATTGTACCAGCTTTGTAAAGGACTGTTTCAAGAGCAGTAAAAAAAAAAATCTGTTAGGAACTCTGCAGAGAAAACCTTTTATTCCAAATAGATGAAAACTTGCAGTGTCCTTAGATGATGAGAAGTGGGTTAATGAAATCACTTTTTCAGCTATATAAAAGCTGAAAGACTTCAGCTTATATAAACACCTCAGTCCTGTGGCTTTACAAAATGTAAATCTGCCCCTTATTGATACAGAATGTTTGTCATGGCTCCCTGCCACCTCATCCCAGCTGCTGACATAAAATCATCAGTAGAAAAACAGAACATAGCAAGGATTCTTTGATCTTACGGATTTTTGGATACTGCCTGTGCCAGTTAGGGCTGTTGACCAGCAATGCAGGCTAACTAGACTTTTGTTCTGCCTGGCAGTACATGCTAAAGGAGCATAAAGGCTGCTCTGAATTGTTTTATGTACAGTGATTCGTTGCACAGTAGTGCTAACATCAGGGGAATAGTTCTCATTTCTTCATCTGTACTGCACATCCCATGGCTGTAACCAAGAAGAGGCTCTGTTGAATGGATGCTGGAATGCTGTTGGAAGTTTTTCTGTCATTAGCTATCAATCACCAGTTATTACAAATGTGTGACAGGAAAGATTTTACCTCATCAAAGTGCCAGGTGTAACAGTTGAGATTAACTCTTCTTTAAATTAATTCAAATAAGCCACACTTAGACCTATCTGTTCTCCTCAATAAAAGTTTCAAGAATGCACTTGGAGTTCAAATTTTTCTTCATATCAACAAATAGAGTTTTACTGAGTGCTGCAGTTTGAAGGTTTAAATACTAAGAACAGAAGTGGTGATTTATGTATAACAACAATTGGCGTTAGCTAATAACAACTGGGGTTTTTTCTGTTAGCGTTTTTTTTCTTTTTTTAATACATATTGTGAATTAACTCTGCAATATGCCATGATTATTATCATGTTGTGATGATTCCTCCATCAAGAGGTGATAAACACTGAATACTAGAATTATAAAGCTTTAGATTTGGGAGGGAGGTGCATGGCAAGTTTGTGATCTTCCAATTAAATATGTGCTTGAACAGGCATACCTGAGGGTTTGAACTGAAATTGCATGGGAATCCTCAGTTCCAGCTTCTCCTAAATTCTCAAGTCCTGACTCTGTAACCATAACAACGCTAAGAGAATGTGGAGCTGGAAGAAAGATTGTGATGAAATTATTTTTATTGCATCTAAAGTGTCTTAGGTTCTCATAAATTGTTTAAAGGTCATTCCTCTGAAGATTTCATAAATTTAACCTGATAACAAGAAACCAGAGAGAGAATTCCCCAAGCATCTGTGAAATTCATCTCTAATACCTGCAAATTATGCAGAGACAACATCCCTGCATTATTTTCTATGAGCCACACTGGCATGTGTAGAACTCTGCAGAACTTAAGTCTTTTCTGGGTTCTGTGCAATTCAGAGTTTAAACCACTGTCTCTCTGTACATGGATGGTAAGAAAAAGAGAAATTTTCCGTCTTTTTTGTTTGATTTGTTGTTTTGTTGTTTGTTTTTTTTTCATATAAGCATACATTTAAAATACAAGCAAAACATTTTAAAGAATGTATTTGTGTTGATGTAATCTTAGCCTGTACTGGTGCATCTCCCTTGTACAACAGTGAGAAGTAGAATTAGATGTTATTGTACAGTGTTGTTCCCCGTGCAAGCAGATACATTTATGACTGTCTCAGAATGACAAAATGATTTATAATCTCCAATATATACCACAATCCACCTGCCAGGAGCAATGCCTGGTGTTGGCAGGCTCTGGTTAAAGCTGACCATTTCAGCTGATAAAATAACTGAACCAATGCTGAAAAGGGGCAGCAGAAAAAGAAAAGGAAATAATTTTTCAATTTTTTTAATATTATTGTGCCAAGTGTGTAGTTTAGTATAGTCAAAACTCTTAAATGGCATAAGCTTTTAAAATAACTAATTTCACCTGGACATTGTAGATTCATTCACATGAAAGGTATTCAGAGGGTAAACTGCAGTGAAAAGCAGATGCATGAACTGGCTGAAATAAATACCTATTATTTCTTATTTAGCTACAATGCAGATAATAATGTAATGAGCATGTAGTTCTGTTAGTTAGTATTATTGATCAAAAGCAATAAGACCAAACATTAAAAACCAAAACAAATAGAACTCTCTACCAAAAAAAAGTACAAAAAACCTCAAAAGAAACAAACAAAAAAAAATTAACAAACAAAACCAAACCCAATAATTATAATAACAACATAACAAAAAAACAAACAAATAAAAACAAAAACCAAACACCCTAATAATCCTAACTCACAATGTAGCAAAAAAAAAAAAAAAAGCAATAAATTATGGTCTCTGCCATAAAATACAGCAAGTGCAAATATATTCAAATCTTTTATCAGGTTTTCTACTTACAGAGAACCCTATCTGTTCTATCACAGCATTGTAATTTCAGCAAAAAGCTTTTTTTCTGTGAAATGAACAGGTGTATTTTATAATTTATTGCATTATTTCCTAATCTTGCTTAAATGTGAAATCTGTGCT
The DNA here is from genome assembly GCF_021018805.1 of Prinia subflava. Classification (NCBI taxonomy): domain Eukaryota; kingdom Metazoa; phylum Chordata; class Aves; order Passeriformes; family Cisticolidae; genus Prinia; species Prinia subflava. Next base: position 134,706,762 of record NC_086247.1, read on the forward strand.
GGTTTTGAAAGCAAAATAATTTTACTACCAGCTGTCAATACAGCTGCCCAGCCAGGCTTTCCCTTAGTGATTCCTTAATCTCTATTTGGCCTTCTAGAAGTTGCAGCTAAAATCTATCTTTGAGACACAGACACGTAAAACACGTCTTCTAGAGGGTTTGTTTCTCTATCTCTTTCTCTTCTTGCCCTCTTTCTCCTTATATTCTTCCCTTACTTGGAGTGTTCTCCAAGAGCAAATCAAAGATGAGCTCCAAATGCACCTTGCACGAAGAGGAAGCAGGGAAAGAATAGAAGAGAAACATAAGAGAGTCAAAGAAGGAAAGGGATGTAAGTTTTGACAAAAAGAAAAAAAGTAGGAAGAAAGAACTGGGAAACAGATGGAGTCAGGCTGCCATGGAGGGCTGCCTCTTTTCTGTCAGCTGATTTAAGCTAAGGTGTATCTCTTTGGTGAACTTTGTCACTTTGCTTCTCCAGTTTAGGTGCTGCTCTACTGGTACAGGCTTCTTGGGTGGGCTCTCTTCGTATGGCAAATGGTAATGTGTAATGCTTCCATCTCCAAGGTTCCTTAGAACCACAGAAGGTGCAGATCACACTTTTCTCAGTGGTGAAATGCTCTACATGCTGAGCACATTGCTTGGAGTATTTGCAGCAAACTTCCCCCAGCAGACAAGGTGCCAGCCCAGTGCTCACAGTCTGCCATATTCTGATTCTAGTTCACAAACTTACTAAGCCTAGTTTAACCAGGCTTAAAATGATAAGAGTATTTTATGGACAAAATCATTTATTCTGAGGGTCACTTTTTGCAGAGCACAGCTTCAGAAGCAGTGGGCTGAAACGCAGGACTCAGCTGTAATTTGGGCTCTTGCCCCCAGTCATCAGTGATCAGTGTACCCACCACATCGTTTCAAGTTGTTTCTTTCTCTGTTGTGCGGATGTCTCACATCAGCATTGGTTAGAGTCAAACAACATGCTTGCGGGTGGTTTCACCTTTAAGTAAAGTTGTTTTCCACTAGGGAAAGTTTCATTTTAAAAAGCACTCTTTTTTTCTTCCTTAAGAAATCTCTAACACTTTTAATTTGTTTATTATCTAGCTAAGTGAACAGTCATTTACCTGTTGAATTTAGCACCAAATTGTTTCTTCAGTGCCTGGAATAGCTTCACAATTTGTCCCACTGGAGCTTTTAACTCAGTGATATAATAGTGAAAAATCTGTTATCAGAAAACTATTATTTAGGAAGGTGGGAAAAGGTAGCATAAAAAAGAGTGTAATTGTTTAAAAGGTGGATTTTAGGTCTGACCATCTGCTGTGAACACATATTTGTGGGTCAATGCTGTAGCTGAATAAATCTGTGCCGTAAAGGAGTGCATGTCACTTACCAACCTTCAATGAATTCTGCTGGGGCCTATTTCATCAAACACTAAAGGCACAAAAGCAAATGACACAGCAAATAATTTCCATATAAGTCTGAATTTCCTTATGATAGGATTAAACACTCTGAAAAAAAACTCTGTCATGTGCAAGATTATCAGACACTAGTCTGAAACAGAAAGAATTTATGGAAATAAAGTAATTTGTTTTTCAGATCAGTATAATTCTCATCAGAATAACATCAAAATTTTGCTTTGTTCTGACATGTTTAGGTTAGGAGTCAGAAAGAAATCAGGCAAGTTTCAGGTACTGATAGAATTTCTTTAAAATTTAAATTCAAATTCTTTATGAAATGTAATCCTTTTCATGTATCAACTAATTTCAGTGAAAAAACATTTGCTCTGAGATTTTCCAACCTGTCTTCTCAAAATGACAGGTATTAGAGAAAGAATTTACCCTTCCCCACGTAATAAAGGGTTTGCCTGCACCCAACAGGAAGTCATCAACAAGCTGTCCATGATACAAATGTCGTCTTCATTCTAAAACCAGTAGTTCCTTATTTTCTGTTTCAACATTTCACAGCAAACATTAGGGTGTTCTTCCTCTTGCCTAGCTGTGAAAAAGCCAAACGTACCAATTTAGTCAAAATTATTCATTGTGACACTTAGAGACAATGGTAAAGGACCCAGTGAGGATTGGTCTCTTTTTCTCACATAGACTGTTTGTCCAAACTGTCCCTAGGTACCTCCCTTTTCAGGTGCTTAATATTACAAAAATTAAGTCCCCCTGTAAACCTTTAAACTGGTTACCATAGTTTCATTGTGTATCTCTATAAAAAGCAATTAGATACACTGACCCCGTCCCTTCTTGTACCAGTTCTCCTATTCAACTCGGGCTGTAATTAGAACCTGTCATTGTGGCTGTAAGAGCAATGAGTAATCAGTGTGTCATGGGAGGGACCCGGGAGCAGCTCCCAACACACACTGGAGAAAAGATACATGTAAAAGATAATGATGCCAATACATGAATTTTCTTGCAAATTGCCATCAGTTATCGCATTGAGCTCTGCAATCTCTAAAGAGTTTCATTCTCTGATTTAAGGAGCTCTCTTTACTACATATCATTAAGTTCTTGGCTTTTAAGACTTGCTGTGGGCCAAGGACTCCCTCAGGTCAGTTAAGAACTGTGTGACAAATAGGTGCCTTATTATTAGTTTAAGATATATTTCCTTTCAGTTTGATTGAATGTTCTAGAAGATAGACAGCAAACACGATTTTTCTTCCATTTACCATATATCATTTTGTTTACCTTCAGCATATCTGCTCCCACTCATCTTCTGTGTAAATTAAATCTGATCTTTTCAGTCTGCCATATGACTTTAATCACTGTAATCTCTAAAGTCTTCTACCTTGCTTGTTATGCATACTGCATACTTTTATGATACAAAGTGAGCCATTTCTTTCCTTGAATAATCCATAAGGATGCATAGATCTTTTCTCAGAGTACTTACAGTTCTTTTAGAATCTGTTTATACCTCATATTGCTCTCCTTCATGTTGATTCATTTGTATTTGTCACTTATGAATTTTAACAGTTTTCAGAATAGAAGCCATGTCTAGGTCAAATTCCAGGCCTTTGTTACCCCACATGCTCACATTATGTAATTTTATTCAGAAGTTTAGTCAGCTTTCTTTTATGACCATTTATGGGCAGTTCTTGTTCCTTTCTTGTTCCTTGCTCCTTGCTGTGCTCCTGGGAGTTTACAGCCTCTGAGAATTTTTGGAGTATGTGTGCAAAAAGATAACTACTTTGCTGAAGAAGAGTTTGCTTCTTCCTTCAGAATGGAATGAAGAGTTGATGTTCTCATCACAGTCTAGTGAAGCTGTGTTTGATAATATTGGTTGCAAAGATGAGTGAGCAGAGAAACTTCTGCACTGATACAGCAAAGAGATGCAAATTCTGTTTCCTGCAAGGAACCAGAGTTGTGGTTTTGGTGAGTTGTTTCCCTGAACCATCTGACACCCTCCTGGAGCAGCCAGCACTGCCATGCAGCAGCTGTCCAGCACGTAGGCATGCATGGCACAGCCCCAGACAATGCCAGCACTCGTGTGCAATGCTCCCCACGGAATGTAGTGTAAACAGAAAATGCATCAGGAATATGGCAATGGCAAACCTGAGCTCACACAGCAGGTACTGGCTCACTGCATTGTAGTATGTTTGTAAAAACATTCTCTAATGGAAATTGCAAAATGTACAGTCATGTTCAGAGGAATAGAGAGTTACAATCACCCACATAACACTGCCTTAATCTACATACTATTAATACTATGTACTCTAAATAGTTGGCTGAATAACTTTTGGTCATTCCGAAAGTGAACAAGGTATAACAGATTAGATTTTCTGTATAACAAATTTTTCAGATAAAAATAGGAAAAGGAGGTGTGCTTTGACATTCTGAAATGAAGCAGTGTCTTAGCCAGACATGTTCTTGTAAATTAAACCTGCCCTGACTGAACATCCAAAACAACAGACACTTTGTCTGGTTTTTATTTTCCTTCCGAGTGGGATGAGCCACAACTGCAGGCACAGGATGCAGCAACACAGGCAATGCTAAGTCCTTTCCTCTGCATTACCAATATGTATCTAGGGAATAATGAGTTGGAAATCCTGGAAACAAATCTGAAGGGTTAACATTCTCCCTTCCAGGGTGACTTTTCTATAAGAACTTGCTAATAGCAGAAGACGTTTTGTCAGGCAGGATGGATTAGGATGTGCACTGGGATGGAAGTATTCAAGTGCTATTTCATCTGTCTTTCTCTTCTGCTCCTCCTGTTTCAACTAGGAGGAGTTTCCTGTCTGAATGGATTGCAATGGCTATATCTGTATCTCAGATAAGCTTAAGACTTTTGTAAAATGTGGTGCTGCTAATTAGCCAAGATGTCATTAGTCCAAGGAAATTAATTGTACATAAATAATGTGGAATTTCAGCTTCATGGCTCAAGAGATAAATTCAGAGTCTTTTCAAAATTGTCGGTCTTAAAAATAAAATAGCAGAAGAGGATTATTAAGGAAGCTCTTCAAAAATCCCATTACCCTGCTAGTGAAGATTTAGCTCATAGCCCAGAAGACATGCTTGATCTGTACTCCTTGAGGCCCTTACACCACAACAGCATTGGTGCATCCCTGGCTGTTCTCATTAGAGAGAAAAGTAGTCGTGACTTTGAAGAAGCAACTTATCAGCCTCCCAGAAGTGCAGTCCATGCTCAGCAGTGGATGGGTAGTTAAGAGTGTTTTCCTTCATTATCTGAACTTCAAGGGAGTCATCTCTTAGGTGCATGCAAAGGCTGCTCTGACCTGGTGATGTTAGAGTAATTAAAGTTCCCTTCAGGATTGATTGTCTCAAGGATTTCACAGTACAGAGGTGAAGTTTGACTTGATTTCCTATGAAGATTCCTGGTATTATTACTGTTATTCACTGATACAATTTTCCAGTAACAGTCAAAGGACCAAGTCTGAGGGTTGAGACTATTTTTTTGTGATTGCAAAAGCATAGAATTGTGTATTTTGCATCCTCAGTACAAACTCCTGGGGAAACCTCATCCATCTCCTCAAAATCACTGTAAACTACTACCAAGATTGTTCTTGCCACCTTTTTTCCCCCCTTATATTTTTATTTTATTCCTCAATGAAAAGAGGGACTCTTCCAGTTTTTCATCAACTGCCTAATACTTCATGCATGGGACAGTGTGAAGCCTACAGGAAATGTCACTAGATGAGAAGAACATAATTTCAACACCCAGCTAACACAGCTGCAAAGGACTGCACAGGCAGAAGGTCACAGAGAGTCAGACTCAGAGAAGGGGGCACATGTGTCTCATCCTTTTAGGATGATAGGTTCTGGGTTTTGTCGTATGAATTTTGCATAGCTTCTAATCTTCTAATAGTTTGATTGGTTGGTCATCACCTGCAATAATTCCTGGATTTTGTTAAATATAAAGTAATATTCAAACCTGTAAAAGCATTTTCAAACATGTAAAAGATTGTCATTCTGCATTTCTTAGCTAAACCTCCAACTATCCTATGGAAAACCATGCCTAAAATATTTGTTTGTTTTGAAAGTATCCCTCAGCTTTGTAGTAGAGTGAAATAACTGGAGTAGTTTGATAAAAATCATTTATACTTTATTTACCTTCATGGTCTTGAATTTTTGTCTTCTCTTCTTTTCTAATCTAAGTTATTGGCAGATATTGGTGGCAGAAATCTCATTCTATCCTGTCTTCTCAAGTTACAGAGTGATTTCTCTACCACACCTATCACTGTAGTCAGCTAGAATTTCTAGAGATGATAGATATAAAAGGAACAAAATCCTGCAAGACACCTATGAAACAAGATTGTTTTGAATATTTAAGACAAGTTTCCCTCTATTCTGGGACAGAAATGCTTGGCTTCATTAAAAGCCAGAGCCAATGTTTGTATCAGCTGAGAACCAAGGATGTTAATGAGCAATTTTCCCATGTTTTTCTTGGAGCCTCACTGAAAGTTGCAGGCTTCTAAACTAGCTGTAACTTTTACTTTCTCTTGTCTTTTTTTGTTTGTTTGTTTGTTTTTACTTGATGGAATTTTGTTAGTAATGAAAAAGAAATCTTATAAAGGGTTGAATGGATCTCCAAATTATAACCCAGATATTTCTGACAGTCTTACATTTTACCTCATGGCAGAGATGATGGCTAAGATCCCCTGTCAGAGTTAGAAACAACTAATCGTTAAAAATAGTTTAAAAAATAAATTAATGTGTGAAGATACATGTGGGAGTACTTAACCAACTTATGCACTCGCATTTAGGTTTTTTTGTTGTTTAGCACTCCTTTTTCATCCTGGTCTTTAAGGATTAGCTATGGTGTCTTTGCTATCTTCATCTTTTTTGCCTTGACTCCTTCCTCTACCAATAAAACAGTCCTCATGCTTCATGCTTTACAACATTTTCCCCATCTATTTGTTTTTGAATTTGTCCTTATAAATTACCAAGTTCCAGAGATATTATATTTGCTCTATCTTAATCCATTTTTTCCCTTTTTTTTTCCCAACCAACATCAGTGACACTTATGGTAACAACCTAGATGGACGCAGTGGAAAATCGTTTCACTGGCCAAAATTACACCTTGACATTCTAAAATCAGATTCCTAAGTGGTATATGCCACGTAGCATTCAGAGATTTGACGAGGGATGAGTGGCCAAGCCACAGGAGCGAGTAGTTGATCATAAAACCTGTGTATATGAAGATAAGCTAAAAGATGCCTAACTTTTTTACCCACAATTCAGGCATAGCACGAATATGTGGAAATACTCCATCAATAAATGGTAAAACAGTATATAAAGATATATTTAGATATTTGTGTGTAGTAGAACTTTCCTATAGTCCTACCAGTAAACACACCTGCTTTATGAGAACTGCCTCTTTGCAGCTCTGAGGTGAGTTATGAACTGGTGCCTCCAAACCAGCAAATGGCACCTCTCATTGCCACTCTGAGCAGTGCTTGTACACAGCTGCAAATCTGTTTTCTTGTTCTTTCTTTACAGTCAAGTAAGTTCTGCAGTGAGGAGAAAGAGGCCAATTTTGGTTAAAAGCATATCTAATTCAACCAAATATCTGGCAGACAGGGAGAAAGGAAATTATACAATTGAGAGCAATCAAAAAATTCTTTTGATGGGTGATTACCATCAGATTGTAATGTTTCTACATGGATCCACAGAGCTTGGTATAAGCCCAGCTGCAATTTGACATTTTTATAAGATCATCAGTCTGCATAAAAGAGCAGCTTATGAATAACATGATTTTTTGTAGTATGCTGAAAAAGAAGGAGAATTGAAGAGACCAGGTATTTTCAGTCATGAATACAATGGGTCTCCAGCTCAGCCAGAGCTGTCAGCTGAAATTATACCATTTTTTCCTTAGAGTGAGCATGTCAGAATATGCTACTGGCTCCAGTTTCTAAAGCTAGTACTCATTAGTATATGAATTACTAACCTTGAGCAAGATAACCCTTTAACCACAGAAAACCCATCTGTGGTGTAAATGGGTTAAATAAAATGTCTCTGTGCCCACTGTGTTTGAGTTGGGCTGGCACTTCCTTTCTGGAATAATCTCTGCCCAGAATTTTTCAGTCACTGAATTGCAACAAAACGTGCATCAGTCTCCTTTGGTCTTCAGTGAAGTCACCCTCCTGTCATGTCGGAAATTGGGGTATTGATCTGGTTTCTGACATGCCCTGATCCTTCAAGGGTTCTAATTATCATTGCAGCTACAGACTCTTGCCGCTCCTATCACCCCACCACTCCTCCCTCTGCATCCACCACTCTTAGGTCACTTTCTGGGAAAATGAGGTACTCCTGTCCCTCTGAACTGCCTTGGTAACTCAGTGTGCAGCTGCTAGGGTAAGGCACGTGGGCAACACCTTGTGCTAAATTACGGCAAATAGCATGAATCCTCTCTCACATGTTCAAATTAAAGAACATCAATATAAATTTTAATTGTGTATATGTAAGGCTCCATTCTATATACTTAAGCAGAAGAAACTACAATTTCAAAATTACATCTTAAAAAATGGTGACTATATAAAAACATCATGGCATTAAGAGTTAGAAAGAATCTCAATATGCATTCCAGCACACATTAATAGTTTGTGAAACTGTAAAGAAAGAAATCATAAGTGAAACAAATTTTCGCTGCACTTGACATTAGTAGGACTGAAACTGGACTACTACCATCACTTCTTTCTGATACTTCCTTCTAAAAAAAGTTTAAAATTTATGAAGCTCATAAATCACCAGCCATGTACATAATTGGAAAGCTGGTAGAAATCATTCCATTAATGCACTCAGGAAAGGCTTCAGACACCATGTGGGGTGCCTGAAATTAAGATGTCAGTATGTGGCCATCCCCCTTTATTCTGCAGCCAGTTTGAGGTTCCCCAGACTGCATGAGTCTCAGCAAACACAGGACCTTCACCTAGGTGTCCTGGGTCCCTTCCCTCTGATGGAGAGAGAAAGCCACAATAAAAGCAAGTAGACAAAATTAGCAAGAGGCAAATTAAAGTGACAAATGATATAGACCTTTTTGGTGAACGTGATTAACCAATAAGCAACAAGTGTAAATCAGAACAGCAAAGCTTGTGTCAGATATTTTATATTTTGGTCACATCAAATTAAGACTGGATTTTACCAAACAGAAACTTTGGAATAATTTTACATGGCTGCAGTCAAGTGTAGCTTTGGTTTTGACAAGGTATTTGTTGGAGAGGTATCATTAAAAAACAAACAAACAAACAAACACACCAAAAACAAAAACAAAAACAAAAACAAAAAACAAAAACAAAAAAAGAAAAAGAAAAACAAGAGAAGTAAATTAGTTGACGAGAGAAGAACATCTTTTTCATATTCTAATTCTGTGTCTTTCTCTATATTAGGGTCCCAGTTCCTCAACTCAGAAATGTATTTAACCCTCACATGGGGGATACATGGAGTTTATGTAAGGAATTTATGTTAAAAAAAGTAAAATTTCTTTTACTGTGAGAGAATGATATGATGGCATAATGGACAAGGAAGCCAATTCTAATCTTTGAACTTAGTTTCATTTTTTTTTCTCTGTTCTTAGTTTGCTTTGTGTATTTCTCATTTAGATTCCATTATATTAACTTTGATGCTGCTCTTGTGATTCCTGGATAAGCTTTAGTCACTGGCAAAAGTGCTCAGAACTTTGGCATTTCCTCTGTGCTCATCAGTTATAATGAGTTTATGATCCTTTCTCCTCCTTTCTTCAAAAGTTCTTCTTTTATTCCCAGATGTGGAAAAGGATGGAAAGGAAACCGTTGCCACAAAAGTGCTAAGCCTCTTCAGCCTCCAGCTTCCAGTCTCCTACAAAATGGTAGGTCTGTAAAAGAAAGTAATATCTTTCAATTCATTCTTTGAGTCTTTCATTTTGCTTATTTCTGTCTGTGATTGCCCTGATTTTGCAGATATTTGGATTGGATTTGGTATCGGTTTCTTACTGATTAAAATTACAGCTGCTGCCTTGTATTTTCTTTTGAAGAAGAAACTGCCAGAAACGTAAGTGAAACTTTTATTTTGCATATAGCAGACACAAATGTGGCACAGAGCAGTGGCCAGCTGCCCAGGTTCATTGGTTTCAACTTTTAAATCTCCCCACAGTCTGTCCCCATGTGCAACGATAAGCAGAAAACGTAACTTTGCAACAAATGCTGACCTTAGTGAACCCCAGTCTGGAAACAATGAGCAGTGGCTTTGCCTAGAATGTTCTGATTGTGGGTTGTATGAGTATTCTTAAATTATAAAATTCAGGATATGTTGAAGGATATGCCTTCAACTGACAATTCACTATTTCACAGATATATTTACAAGCCCTTCCTGTTATCCCTCTGATAATTTCTGCTCTTTCTCTCCTCTGATAATCTCTGCTTTTTCTCTTCTCTTCTCCTAATTTAAGGGGTTTTTTCTGTTTATTTTACTCAAACTTCTGTATTACGTCTCTGCCTATCTCTCAATTTATTCTGCTAGATCCTAGCACTGTCCCCACCTTTCAGCAATTCCTGTTGCACATTTCCTTGTCCATTTTTGTGTTGTTAGATTTTCCTCACCCTTCATTTTCTTCTCCAGAATTCATCTTCAAAGCTGTCTCTTTTCCTTTAGACTTGTTCTCTGCTACAGACTTTCCTCTCTTTGGGGATGTTGTTATCTCCCAAAGTATCTACTAAACTGTGCAGACTCCTGTCCTGACATTATTGCTGCTGGCATCTCCTATCTCTGCATGTTCCCCTGACAGGCAGAGCTGTCTGTGGACACAGAAGGAAAATGTTGAAGCAGAAGCCTCTATTGGTTGTGCTTCTGTTAACTGAGTGCACAGCTTCATCCACTTTCCTTACATCTCCTTCCTCTTCTGTAAAGCGGGAATAACATTTCCTTATCTGATTTCATGGGGCTTTAAGATTTAATTCATTCACGTTAATACAACCTGCTAAGGCATACATATGCAAAAGCACTTCTGAAGTGCAAGATTACTTGCCTTGTAAGAGCTGCTGGATTTTTCTTTTTTGTCATTTCAATAGTTATCTTTGAAAAAAAAGTTCAATTTCTCAAAACATGTTTTGATAATGTTTTAATTTAAAACATATCATTGTTTCTTAGACTACTTCTGTGCTCTCACTCAACACTCCCTCCTACCTTTTTCATTCATAAATGTCTGCTTAAAGGTTACTGCACTGACATTTAAATCTCTTTTACCCACATATGCGTAATTAAGGAATATTTTTCTTTTCTTGTAATTATATATGTTAAAAAAAAAAAAAAACAAAAAAGCCTTTTTTGTGCCCTGTTGCAATATGATGCTAAGCAATATGGCCCTATCAGGTACAAGACAGGGGTGAATGAGGATCTTCTTAGTATGGCTCTAAGAATATACTACAGCCCTTAGATGCAGAGAATCAGAGCTGTCAAAGAGAGGATTAGACAAGGTACAAAACAAAGCTTATTCTGGTCTTGATTGTTTTCATTAAAGCTTCCAGAAAGGTAAGTTATGATGATATTTTTGTGACTACGGATTTTGTCTATTAGAAACTGATATTGTCGAATCATTTTGCCCAAAATAAAATAAAAATTTTTATTTTCCTTGTTTTTAATCACAGTCAAATTAACATGTAAATTAAAATGCTTTTATAGGCATCTTGCTAAGAAATAATCTAGCTAATACATATCAATTTGTTTGAAATTTTGAAAACAATAAAATCTGAAACTTTGAATTTCAGAAGATAAGTTCATCCAGGCTCTTCCCCTTCAGCTACCTAGTGACTACCATGATTTGGTATACAAAAATCACAGTTGGAAACATAGTAGTAAATTAAGGCAAGTTATTCCTGAACTGCTTAATCAGTAATCAGAAGTGACTAGTCAACATGCAGCCATTGTTAATATACTGAAGTTTGGATCTTTAGGATAAGGCTTTATAATAAGAAGTGACTTGCATTTGCATCAGTCTGTGAAATGTTCAATGTGACAGCACCACACAGAGGCATGAGATTTTACTCCTGATTTTTTTTAAGGGCTTTGACGAATGAGAGGATTTTACAGGCACATAAATGATACTGTCCTACAGTTAATTTTCATGCGTGTCTGCTTTTAGCCCTCCTGAGCAATGTTGTTTTCTTAAAGTCGTTAAGAGCAACTCTAGGGAAGCTTTCACACACTTGAAACTATTTACTACCTTTTGATAAATTCTTTTGCTAGCTATTTTTATGTAATTTCCATTGGTGTCCCCTTGCTTTACTGTATAGACCCACCCATGCAGGCACTGGCAGATGGTTCTCTAGAGGCACATTAGGAGTTGTCGGTGTTAGTTCCCATGACATCTTAAAATGGTGTGCAGGTCCATCTAAGTTTCAGTGGAAATAATATAGGAATGTACACAGGAGTTGGAGAAGCTAAGGAGTCGAATAGAGCTAATTTTTTTTTAATCAGAAAACCAGGTAAGGGCAGTGGGGATAGGCTGGGGACCCGTCAGGTGATTGCCAGACAGAAATTTGTCACTAACAGCAGTCACTAACCTGAGTCACATTTGTCCCTCTTCTTCTATGGAAACATTAATAGTGCCTTAGACCTTCCGTTCAGCCCACCATGGATGCCCCTCTTCCCCTTTGCTATCTCCTCCTTTGCAGAATTTATTTTCTGATGTGCAGGCTTTAAACACTGCAGTTACTGAGTGGGAGTTACTGGAAGTCATCATGCAAGTTTTCTTCCTAATGGACAAAAGCAGCCTTACACGGCTTGGCAGCAGTGTACTTCATCACCATGACAGCATTCAGATATGCCAGACACTTCCCAGTCCCCAGCTGGGGATATGTAAAACTTTTGTAGAGAAACCCCAGTTCAGGAGAGCTTGTGAGTTCCTCTCATTCCTGTTTGCACTGTAGAGATGATGTTCCCTAATCCAGAAGGGAAGGCTGCCAGTTGCTCCACTCCATCTGTGACATCTGTCCTTGTTGACCAAAAAGAAGCAAAGCTTCATTTTAGCTTCCATTCTGTTGCAGCTGCCTTCTAACACTTCATCGTAATTTGAAATGTCAGAGTATGAGAAGTAAGTGACTTTCTGTCCAGCCAAGCTATGCCCTTTTTGCTATTGCCTCCAAAACAGTCAACATCCCTGGATCATTTCAGTTTGTTTCTTTCTTGTTCTTGAACTGTGCCATCCGCTGCAAGGCCCATGAACCACAGCTATTATCAGTCCTGTCAATCTAAACAAAAACAGAACATTACATTTTCCAAAGCATATAGCAATATATCTTGCCACACAAGCACAAGAGTGAAAAGCTGAGGTGTTCTGAGAAAGCATTTTAAAATGATAGAAAATCACGAGAAGAAAGGGCCCACAGAGGCCATTTTTCATCCTGCCACATCACAGACTCAGTTGTATCACTCCTGAGTTTGCATTTAAAAACCTCTAGCAACACGAATTTGATGGCATCCTCAGGCTATACTGGTACCTTGGGTAGAAAGAAGTTTGCTGTTAGAAAGTTATTTTCCAGCTGCTGATATGTCTGTTTACCATTTAAGTTCATGCCTATTCACCATGGGCAATAACAGATCATTCCCTTCCTCCTTGCAGAAAGCTTTTTCTGTTCTTGAAGGCAGTTGTCATGCTGCTTTCTTCAGATTAAACAAGCTCGCTGCTTCTGCCTTTCTCCATAGTTAAGGTTTACTTACAATTCTGATGATTCCCAGTTTCTGTTGCCAGACTTTCTGCAATTAGGCCATACCCTTCTGGAGGTCTGGTGTGGAGGAACGGGTGGTGTATTCCAAGGGAAGCTCTCCAAACAGATCTGAAGGGCTGCCAGAGGTCATTGCTGGCTGTGCCTCTGTTCCTATATCCCAAAGAGATAAACAGAATGACAGTATAATGACATTTATTGAATCGTTTTCAGCTTGTGAACTGGAACAGAGACAGATACAGTTCATGTATAATAGGAGAAAAATGTGCAGTTTTCTGGGAAAAAGTAAACCAAAATTTGGAAGCATCAGCCATAACTTGTTTGGGAATTGTTATACTAGTTTAATGCTGCTATCCAAACCTGTTCATTGCTCTGTAGAATATCTTTGTTCTGAAGGATGAGTACTGTGGTCAGAAGTTTTCAGTTTTTCTGAAGTGTACAGCTGATGATCACCACACATAGGAATGATTGCATAGAAACAAGAGGAAACAACCTGAGACAGAGCCAGTCTCTGTAGTCTGCAGCCTTCAAGATTAAGAAGATGAAAGTTGCAAAGAAGTGATTTAGAAAAATAAATTCCCTAAAGTGACTCAAAAGTTACAAAGTACAGGCTTAGGAAATCCATACAGCATATTAACAGTCGAAGCAAACATCCAAGTGACCTGTAAGTTATTTTTGATGCAGCTTTTGGAAAGTCTTCTCTCCTTGCATCATGCCTCCTATTTCTTTCATGGGATGTGCAAAATATAGCCTACTTCAGCAAACCTAAATTTGGTTGAAGAGATTTTAAATATGCTTTCAAAATTGAGATCCTGAGTTTTAGTTTCTGTTAAAAACTGAAACTTTAGCACACCTATAAAAATTCTTTTAAGGGATTATTTTAATTAGTATCCTAATTGTAATTAAATCTTTGGTCCACTAGGATTTTGTCATTGTTATCAGGGATCAGATGCTAAGCATTTCTCCAGTACTGTATTTCCCAAAAATCTCTGTTCTGTATGAAAGATTTATTTTTTCTTTGAAAGGTAGATTGAAAAGTACAAAAATTATGAGCTCTTGTATCCAAACAAATGAAACCTAGATACATTAATTTTCCATTAACAAGAATAATGTTACTCAGCAGTCTGTTTATACACTGGTGGGTATTTTGTGGAGCATACAACTTCTTCCTGTCTTTGTGAAATTGTAGTGGAGAAATCTCTGACAAGGCAGTAGTTTTTGCTTCTAAAGAATGCAGATGAGCTTAGCAGAGTTATGCCCCATGTTACCTCAGCCTAGGATGATTAATTCTCTTCTTTCCTATTGTGGTGTTTCTGGTTATGTAAGAAAACACAGTTCTCTTTAAACTACCTTACACACATATTTTAATATTTTTTTACCTTTTTTTTTTTTTACCTTTTTTACTGCAGTTACTACCTCATCCAATTGATAGATTACGGCATTTGTGTAAACAAAATTTAATTAAATTTTCACCGGCATTTTCTTTAAGGTCTTTTAAGTAATTTGACAATATTTCAAAAATTTTAAGGCTATCTATTGATATCCCTTAGAAAGAATTTCTTCCTGCATTCACAAACAGGAGGTAAACATATATATGAACATTTTTTATATATATAAACATATTTATATGTATGCATCTGTGTGTTTATATATGTTGTATGTATGTGTAACCTAAGTTACATAAGGTAGTATATTCAAAGTAATTTTCAAAGCCCTGCTTTGGCAAAAATGTTCCTGAGAACAGACGAGAACTTAAGAAAGTTCATTTTCCACCTAAGTTTGTGGTGCATAAATTCAAGCAGTGCCCATATTTTGGGCCATAAAATTCCCATTATCTCTAAGATTCAGTGACCAATACATGTGCTTTTCATGATTCAGATCTAGAGTGGGAGGACACCTGAAATCTGCTGGACTCAATTTTCTTGCTTGAGACATAGACAGGACCAATTTCAGCACTAAGCACAGCAACCACAAACGTTGTTGAAGAACTTGGCCAGCCCCTGGCCAGATCTCTGTTTGGTGCCCCCAGTTTGGCACAGGGTCCTTCTAGTTAGTTCTCCTTGCAGAGGAAGCTGGAGATCTGTGTTCAGCACCCTCCTGCCCTCAGGACAGACCTAAGTACTCAACCTGTTCTTGCCCAAGTAAGCTGTGAACGTGTCCTGCACAATCTGCTCAAGTTTAGTGGAGGGATGGAAGAGAATCAGACCTATCCCTGCCCTTACCACTTGCTATTGGCACAGTAAGGGTGGTTCACACTGGGAACTGTGTGACTTGGGTTGCCCTTTGGAAGTGTCTTAACTGACTCTAAGCAGAACTGATTTGCTCAATTCTGTGTCACGCTTTTAGGCCATACAGTTGGTTTGTGATGTCTAAATGAGGCACCAAAATTAAGGCATGCAAGTCTGGCACTTTGGGCATTAGTTTAGAAGCAGAGCCAAACTCCTTAAGAACTTCTCATCTGAGTTTGCTTCTGGCCTCAGATTTTGTGAGCCATGCTTTCATTTTAGAGTAAATAATAATTTTTGTACATATTTTCTGGACTTTATTCAGGAGGACTGGCATGCAAATATACACTTAGTAGGCATATAAATAATCTGTCATTGCTTCACTAACCAAACTAAATGAATCAAAATATCATGGTTTATTACAGTTAAGATTAGATCAAATGAAAAAAATAAAAGGTTCAAATATTCAGCTCTCCCCATTGTTGTGTCAGGTAATCAAAATAAATTATGAGACTGGCATTAGAAGCAATTACTTTCTGACAGTCTTCTTGTGGAAAATTTTAGGGAGAGATGTCTGGTTTAGTCTAAAACCCAAACTTCGTTTCTTGCACTGATTTAATTCATAAGGTAGAATATTTCTGTGCCTTACTTGTGTCTTCTTCCCAAGCAGCCATCCTGGTTTTAGCTGTTTGCAACAGAAATCATTCAGTGTGTCTCCTCTGTGGTTCCCACCGAGGAAGAGCTTCTCTCCCCAACATCTCTGTGGGCTGTGCTCCTGTGACAGCTCCTGTCCCCTCAGTCCTGCCTACCACAGGAACACAGAGCCTGTCTATCAGATTATGGGGAGTCACGGCTTCAAGCCCCTGTAGGAGCAGCTTGCAACAGAAACACTTCTGAACACAGCAAAATTTATTTCTCCATCATCAAGACTGATGGGAAGCTTTAGGGAAATTTTTGTCTTAGAATAATGTACATGAAGATCCCTATGCACACAAGGCATATGCTTTTAATCATAAAAACTGTGGATAAAAACACCAAATGCATCTCTTCAAAAGCAAAGATTAGCTTCTGCATCATTCTTCAATAATTTTAACTAATATATCTGTTGCTTTTTATATAGTATTGGAACACCTTTGGTGATTCTGGACTTCTCACTACAACAAAGACATTAAAGTGTTGGAGAGAGCCCAGAGCAACCAAGCTGCTGAAGGGCCTAGAGATTAAGTCCCGTGAGGAGCAATTGAGGGAACAGGAAGGGTTTCACCTGTAGAAGAGGGGGTTTGGGGGAGACCTCACTGCTCTCTACAACCACCTGAGGGAGGAGGTTGTGGGCAGGTAGGGCTCAGTCCCTTCTCCGGGCAATAAGTGACAGGACAAGAGGGCCTGGCCTCACGCTGTGCCAGGGGACTTCAGGCTGGACATCAGGAAGAATTTATTCACCAAAAGGGTTTTTAAGCATTGGAACAGACTGCCAATGGAGGTGGAGTTACCAAACCTAGAGGTGGAAGGGGCTGGACATGGCACTTAGTCCAGCTGACTGGTGGTGATCAGTCAAAGTTTGGACTTGGTGATCTTAGAGTTCTCTTCCAAAATAAACAATTCCATGATTCTGTGATTTCAAGCATTGTGGAATATTAACAACTGGTCATCTATATGGGAGGAAAATTTAGATCTAGGCAGAAGTTCCACACCCATTCTGCTTTTGCAGAATAAATATGATTAACTGCGCAGGTCATAAGTGCTTCCAAAAAGATATGGAATATGTGAAGACCTCTATCAAGAAAGTATACCTTTAAAGCTCCAGATGAGGTAATGGAGATGAAATCCATAAATAGCAATATTTGTCCCATTAATCTATTGTAAATTGTTTAAGGCATTGTATTAATTAATGAAAAATTTGCATTTCAATACCTCAAGTGATTATTTATTCCTGACTTTGTAGCAAAAGGTATGGATAGCTTGTGTAGCTTTAAAACTGATGTTGATTATTTTGACCCAAAATGCAAGTTCTTTCCCAATTCATTGGAAAAATGGAGTACTTATAACAATTAAATAACTAAGGTGATCTTGAACTTGGAGCCTAAGACCATGTTAATCACTGAATTGTCAGTGTGATAGCAAAACATATAAAGAACATGATATCATCCCATGGAAACAAATTATAGGAATGCAACTTTTAAGGTAATCTCATGTTTTATTTAATATATTTAGTATAGCATTTTATAGCACCTGCATTTTAAAGATACTAAGTAGTTCTATGCACATCCAGAAGCATATATATTTTTAGAAGAAACATGAAAAATTATTATTTTAACCTAGACATTAATTATCCAAAATATTGGTTTAATTTCATTAATTTTAGTATGGCTCAGTGGTAAATGTATTTAGCTACCTTTTTTTTTTTGGACTCAAGTCTTTTTAACTTTAATGTTTGGTTCTCTGATGATCTGTGTGATATAGTAAGATTTTTCCTTTTTTTTTTTTGTTTTGTTTGACTTCTCAAGGAAAGTGCATGAAACTGCTATTTCTTCATTTGCCAATCCATTGTACAAAGACCTTAGCTCATCTGGGAAAGTAAAGGTAAGCTGCCTCTATGTATTCAGAAAAATGTGAGGTTGTAGTCCTCAAATGGTTTTCCATTAAAAGAATGTAATCCTTCAATGAATGCTAGTTGATTAAAGAAATGAGAATTAAAAATTGACTCAGTACTCAGATCATTCAGATGCATTCCAGTGCATTTTCAAAGCATATTAATATTTGAAATCAGCTCAGTTTTGACAACATCTCACTGTTTATAATTATTATGACTATGGGCTGATGATTTGGAGGAAAAAAGGTGTTTTGTATTAAATATTTACCCACACATAGATAAGAATAAGCTCACTGGGTCTTTTCTCCTTTTGTATTTGGAAAACAAACAAGCAAACGACCCCCCCAGAAAAGCATCCAACAAAGCAAACACACAACAACAGACATCAACAACAAAAACACAAAATGCATGATTTGGCAATGAAGTTGCCTTTGCACAGTCACTTAACTTTAATAAAACAGTTCATAATCCTTCCCAGTACCTTAAACATAGATCACAATGCCCATCACTGTAAAATTCACCTTGACGCTAAACAAGCAATTGGCCACACATGTCCCTAGTAGCATTTGCTGATTAGAATTAAGAGACTGATAGAGTAACAAATAAATTTTTGAATAATATATATTTACAAAAGTGAACATATTGCCGCAGAATAATTAAAGGCAAGATTTAATTATCAAATTACAATGATAACTAAAATTAATGTCTTACACTTAACAAGAAATAAATGATTGAATTAAAATGAAGGTATCTCTGATGTTTTGTTTATAATTAAAAATAATATAGACAAAAACTTTTGGAGTAAAAAGAAAAAAAAGCCAAAAAATACATTTTAAATATACTTCCTGCTCTCATTTTGATACTACCCTTATTAGCATTGAAAGAGCTACGTTTGGTTTGAAATAGAAAATAAAACTCCCTTGTCCTTTGCACAGTCAATAATATAAGGTTCCATTGCAGCTCTGAATAGGATTAACTATGACATGTCATTTACTTTCTGTAAAAAGGTCCTATCACCATATTTTGGAGACATTAGATCAAATGAATTCACTTATAGGTTGGAGTTTGTGAGAGCTCCAAGTTGGAAACATTCCCATCACAATCATGTCCAATTCATCAGGACATTTTTATTTTAGTTAAAATAGATTCCTGACAGGCTTCATTTAATAGCAAGTTGGAAAACAGACACACAGAGTCAGGAGAGACATTTTCATGGAAGACAGCCCCAGGCATTGTGATTGAAGTCCAGCCATGTACCAGAATTTCCTCTATTTTCTCTAAGACTGGGAAAATACATGTTTACACTAATTCTTCTTTTAAAAAGAAAACAAGCATTATGAGTTTTCTCCAAGTCTGATGAGACTTAAATTTGAATGGCGCATCATCAATCAAAATAGGTGACAAAATGTGAGCAAAAGCTCTTGTCTCCAGCTGAATACTCACAAGTTATGCCCTCATGGGAGTCTCTGAGCTTCATAAAGAACAGTTCTGAACCTTTCTGAACACCAAAATCATGTGGGTTTAGCATAGCTACACTTGCTCATAATATTGCCTCGTAATTTTGGATCCATAGAATGTGTTACCCAGGTGCCACATGGCAGAATATGTTATTTCCAGCTCTCTAGAAATATTCTGACGCAGTTTTTTTCTTTTTATAGTCTCCTGGTTATGCCCCCTCATCTGCTGTTCAAATCAGTGTTTCTCCATGGCATGAGGTATGTAATCATATATTCCTACGATGTGTGTTGGGCTAGTAAAGGAAATTCATTTGTAGAGGAAAAGTAAAAATGTCACTTAAAGTCAATGGTGTATTGCTGCTTGTACTGTTAGCACCTCTGGAAATCTGAGAAAGATGACCAGGGCTGAATGTGTAGGCAAGGACCTCATAATAACAATTCTAGTAGTGTTGCTCATCACAACTACTTCTTACATGGTACAGTAATTCAATAAGTTTCAGTCTGGGCAGATGCTGAAGAAAATGTTTAGAATTACTGAAATTCTTACCTGAGGGGTTCATATTACCTATTTTCTCATACATTTTTCATTCAAGGAAATTATAACCATTTCCTTGAATAAAAGGAAATTACAATGTCAGGTACCAGAATTAGTGGCCCATTGCAATTTCACTATTGTACACAGATTGCCTAAATTAATACTAAATGTATATTAGAGCAAAGGCTCTGGAGACAAGGGAAAAAAAATGTGGAAACAGATGCAGAAGTAGGTTAAATGACCTGATCAAGTGCATGTGGTTAAGTAATTGTTTTGCTCGAGCTATGCAAACCTTATTCAGCTGAGTCTAAAAATGTTTAGGGATTTCATAGTTTTCTTTAATATGTTGCTTCTATAATGAATCTATAGCCATTTGTAAGTGCATTTTAAAAAATTATTTGAATCACTTGGATGTTAAATTTCATTCTTTTTTCTTTTAGAATCCATTTAATGAAAATGTGAATGCTACTTCTTTTCCAAATCCTCTCTACGGTGTAGCGGCAGAAGACATGAAGAAATTGTGTAGCTCCTTGAAAACATAAACACAAAGCAGGATCAACAGTGATTGTAACTCTTTGCCTAAAGATTTATTATAAAATCTGGAAGCATGCCATGATACCATAGTATTTGCAGTATGAATTAATAACTCATCACAGAATAATTCTTATTGAAACAATTATGTTCAGAAAGAAAAATTATATTAAAAATGGAATTCATAAGTAAGTAAACCATAATGATATATAGTCTTATGTCATTTCTGTTGGTGCAGAAAGAGATTGATAATTATAACTATGAATTCATTTTACTTTTGTACAGTTCAAATTCCAGTACGTTAATAAAATGTTTAATCAAATCCAGATTCTTTAAGTTTGGGAATCATAATTTTTGTCCATTATTTGAGAAATGATGACTTGAATATTTCTGTAATTTTGCATTAGAAAGGGATTTTAATTGATTCTTTTAGTGTTCCAAGACGCAGAAGCAAAAGAAAAATCTTTATAAAATTAGAAACATATCGAACTAAATCAAAAGTGGTCATGAATCACGGATTTGAATATCGGCTCAGCGTGTGATTCATCTGTGACACACCAGTACATACACTTATTTTTAAAAAATATATTTATTATTAACCTTCATAGCTGACCAGATTTCCCTCCTGTCAGCTCTACAGTCCTGTAGCTCTGACCACGGTGCTGCTGATAAATTTAGCTTGGTGGTTGACAGAGGGTGGAAACTGGCATGTTCAGGAAACCATATTTCTGCTGAATAGGTTGGCCTCCCACACAGCCAAAACCTATGTCAGCCCATTCCTCCATGAGAAGGGTATTGGGGAGGAATTCTGTGGTGCCTTGTGATTTTGATTGTCATCCTCTGTGGTACCAGGCATAGCTTGTAACAGTGTTTACTCTTTAAATAACCTGACAAAATGTCATCTTCCATAATACCCACTTGCATTACATGATCGTCATTTTTAGCTGCAAGGTTTAAGTGTTCCTGCTGTGCTTGTGTTTTCTCCCTTACTGTATTTCTACAGCCTGCCTAATTTTAAACCCACCGGCAAGCCTTAAAGTTACTAAACTCCTACAAATTGCATAAGAACATACATTTGCACTGGTGGTGGTATCTCTGTTAATACCTTTATTCAAGGCAAGCTGAATTGCTTGACATTTATTAGACTTTTGAAACTCCAGACAGAAAAGCAAATTGATGTTTGCCTTCATTCCATCATGCACAGGGCTTCTTGGTTTGGGTTTGGTGTTTTGTTTTTCTTTCACTTTTTCTTCATAGAATACCATAACCTATATCTTTCTACATATCTGTCTATCTTTCTACATATCTGTGTAGCTTTCTACCTGGGGCCACAGAACTGTTTTTTGACTTAGATATTTTTTGTTTTACTTGCATGCCATTTCATGGGTAGTAGGAATAACAAGGTGTGATGTTTGCCCATCATTCTCCCCATACCTTTCCAGCAATATTCTCATAAGTGCCTCTCTGCTGCATTCATACACACACCTGCCTTAATGCCATCCAGTCGAAAGTTCACAAATATTATTCATTAAGGTTTTAAATAAGGAAATGTGATCACACATGCTATTTTCTTTCTGAAACAAGATTAGTATTACTGAAACATAGAATTTTCTTATTATACTTGTACCTGTTAGGTTGAGACACAGAGAATACATTTGATCCAGGAAAGTGTCGAGTGCCTCCAGCTCCTAAACTCTGATATGTTGATAAATCTGTGTGAGATGATTGATCTCCACATTATAAACAGGCACTGAACATCCCTACGTGGTCAAGCCCATGTACTCAAATTCTCATTTATTCTGGAATAAACTAGCACTGCTTGCAGAATTTCATTAAACACTAAAATGCTGGTTATGCTATAGTTCTTAAATCACCATTTACTGTGTCATGCTCTGTGTAGCTGTAAAAAATTACATTAATGAAAAGGATAAAATTAACAATGGTAGAATTTTATCACATTCTCCCTTATGAAACAAAATATATTTATTTTACTATTTATGGTAGTCATATTTTAATGATCCAAATAAAAGTAGATGATTATAAAGAATTATTGAAAAAGAACTCAGGGAACATCATATTACTCATCAGTAATTATCTCCTAAGAGAACTGTGATTCTTCTGGATAATCTCTAAAACAAGGTAAACCTTTCACCAAAATAATTTTTAATTCTTATAACTGACAAAGAAAGTGCTGAAATGCAGTCTTTTAATCTTCCTGAACTTCATTTTTTTTTCTTTTTATTTCATGAGGAAAAAACAGATTTAAATATATTCAATATATGGTTATTGTTTCAGTTGACTATCAGCCCCAGACTGAAATGTTTAAGACAAAAAATTTACTTTTCATTTAATTTTCTGCAATTTTCAATACTTAAAACCAATTTCATAGAATTCATATTCTCAGTCATTCTTTCCACAGTTTCAATTTCAAAATCTAAAGAACAAATCTAAATTATACAAGATATAAATATACAGGAAAAAAGATTGTTAAAATTTGCTACACAGATTTCTTCTTCCAATGTATACTATTCCCTGACTACATACCCTCTGTAAGCTTATGCTGCTATTGTCATAAACCTTACGTAATAAAAATTATTTGTTTCCAAGGGACCTGTTTTCTGGGAATAAATAAGAAGACAGATACTTTATAAAGACAATGAATACTATACTTAGTCTAATTTAAACATGTTTATATGTCAATGATACAAGGTAACAGCAGAAATAAACTGCAAGACAAACTTACAAATCCCAATACCACTTGCAGTGTGGTCTATATGGTCTTCTCAGTATTTTGCTTCTGAGGTCTCACAATCATAAAGAATACCAGCATACATCTCTTGGATTTGGCTAATCTCCATTTCAATCCAAGATTTATTTATGGTACATATCAACAGTCATGTTTCATACACAGATGGGCAGATCTTGTCTTAGAAAGGATCCTGTATTTGGAGCCTGTTCCAATACTTGCCTCCACATCTGCCACTGGCTGTACTTTGCAGTTTTGGAAGAGGTGTTGAAGGGGGCAGGACCTTATTTCCTGTTTGCAAAAGCTGCAGAAGAACATTTGGCTGTGTACCTTTCTCCTTGCCAATCCTGGGGGGTCAGGCCTTGTTCAGAGCTCCCCTTTGGGTTCAGTGGCTGCACTGGTGCAGCTGCAGCTGTGTTTTGCACTGTTGCCCCATGCCTCCAGGTTTTCCTGCATCTGCTGGTCGTTGCAGTGGATACGGCCATGGATGTATCCAGGTGTTTGCTGAAGGTGACTTCCTCTCACCCATGCCCTGTTTCACCTGCTGCAGCCTGATGCAATGATAAAACTGATCAGCCACATGATCTCATTTTGAAGGTATTATGGTTTTTATCTAGAGGTTGGGTTAGATGGCATCCAGAAGTCCTTTCCAGTCTAAATGTACTTGTAGGACTGTGTTTCCATGGTGTTGGTGGCACCCTGTTCCTCTTTGACATCACTCTTATTGAGCCATCTCCAGCTTGTGCCATGCATGTGCCTGCTGAGATCATTCTGAAGCCAAAGATGTCCTCAGCTCCCCCTTACTGTTCCTTCCTTATTTGCCCAGCAGTGTCTGAGGCCTCAGGGGCAGCTTTTGACTTTTTCATTACCTGTTTCTGCATCTCACAAAGCTGGAGATAGGCTCTTGGATTACTTAGAGCTTTGATCTGATCTACTGCACCTTAATCACACATACTGCCATATATAAATACTGAGGCTACAAAAATATCCACTTTTTGTAGCCATCAAGTTGGCAGGGCTTAAATTAATCTTGTTCTCAGGTACATGCCTACTCTAGAAATCAGTACATTGAATTCTAGCAGGTCCTTTCTGTTGCCTGTAAAGACAGTCTAGACATTATGTCTGAAATGGGGATGCCCAGATTTAATAATATGAATCCCATTCATACTGTTTTAATTAAATCCAAATTTCATTAATGTATGTATGTAATAGGAGGTTTTCAGTGGATAATCTTCCTTACAAGTGTGTACAGAAATGCTGTCTAATACAAATCATTTTCCAGACCTCTCTGTATAAATTAGACAGAAAGAGTTTAATAAATACGTATAACTTGCAGTAATGCATCTGTCAAAAACCGACATCTTCTGTTTTTCATTTTCAGTTTGTGTGTGGGAAGAGAGGGAGAAGGGGTGGGAAGAATTCATATGAGAACAAAAATGGAAGCTCCTAAGCAGAAAATCTACTGTGGGCTGTATTGCTCCACGTAGATCACAGCATGTGAGAACTCTGGCACCTGACATGGAACAGTATTTCTCCTCTGCTGGGAACTTAAAGACAGTAATTTATTCTCCAAGGTACAAGTCAGTTACTGAGGCTTGTGAACAGGAAATTGTTCTCCACTTGTGTGAGGGTGAAGTATAAAGAACAGAAAAGGAAGGAAACACAATACTAAGAACGTGCATAGTAACATCATTCTGAGCTGTTCCTAAAGTGTCACCACTTCATCAGCTGTAGTTCTTATATCGTAGCCCCTTTTTATTTGAAAGCAGGCATGCAGCTGACCAGAAGGGTGGCCATAATGTGCATGTTCCTGCAGCAGCCATCCACAGACCTTCCCAATGTCAGGCAAGTTATTATTCCAATCTGGATTTTAATTTACCATCTGCAACTATAACCATTTTTAGGGATTTCATGACCAAAAAAAAAAAAAAAAAAAAAAAAGAAAAGAAAAAAAAGGTGCGCTTTTCTGCAAGATATTTGTACATGACTACCAAGATATGATAAACTGTAGAGCATATTGGTCTTGGTGGGTTTGCATTTTATTTTTATTACAATACACAAGGTGCATCTCAAAGGGGGTCAGGGGAATAGATCAGAACATAACCTTAAACACACCAGGAATTTACAGCATATTTACTGTTTAATTATAAAACCACATTTTTCCCTCATCTTAATATAACCAAAAAGCAGTATATAGTTCAGCCTAGATACAGGAACATAAACCTTTAGTTCAGGTGGTGAAAATTGGGTGTATGAGGTAAACTAAAGTAGCTGGTGATGTGACAATGAATTTCTTTCAGTCCTCTGACCCTCCATGGACCACCAGCTAAAATACATCTCCTGACATTGATTCCAACTACTAGGAGGAATTTTCCATTCTGATGGCTCAATGAATTTTTAAAGATTTACCTTTTCTTTTACCATGTCATCATAAAAGGAGTTAATTTTTACTTTTATCATTTATTTACGAACAATGGCAAATGATTATACTTTGGAGAAGTCAAGTTCAGGAAAATGTTTAGGCAACAAGATAAGCCAGAAAAACTTATCAACTGCAGGGGAGGGTGAATATTCTACTTTTCTAATGAAAATGTGAGTCTCTGAAGCAAGTCAGCAAGGCACGCTCAACTGGGTTAAATGGGTTTAACAGGGAGAAATGAGCACAAATTATTCATGGGAATTCTTTAATCTTCTGTGTAATTATGTGATCATTCTCAGAACAAAGACTTTGGTTGCTCATAACAGGAGGAAAAAGTCAGTTCACACTCAGCACAATGATTAGCATAGAGCTGTGGAGAACAAAAAACCCCTGATAATCCAGTGCTTTAATTTTTTCTACAAATTCTGAAAGTTTGGGATGCTAAGACTAAATAACTTAGAGGTAATAATAAGTAACTCTTTTTTTTTTTTTTTCTTAAAACAAAGCTCTTTTGCTTTCTTTCTTTATCTTAGTCTTTAATTTTGAGTCCTAGTTCTTCAAGTGACTAATTTTTCATTTTCTCAACCACTTTATTCAGGTCATAAAACAGTATCACTCTGTGACAAGCATTTTACAATACATATGGTATGTGAATTTGTAAAGCTTTAGTTGACATTATTATGGTTTTGATATCCAAGGCTTAGAATATAATTGAGCACCAACATAGAGATATGTCAGAACCATGCTATGTCTAGAGCATTAGCATTAGTAATCTATTTGGTATTCGCATGGACACTTGGCCAGGAGTAGACATTAATAAGCACTATAGTACAACTGGTCTCCCATGTTACTGTGTTACAGCTGCTTTAGTAGTTAAAGCATTCAGTGTGATTCATGTGAGGCGTTGTCATGGCATTGATAATGATTTACATCTTGTAAAAAGGGTCTGTGTTGATTGTAACAATGTGATTATTAGAGTAACAAATTGAAGAGGTAAGTAGAACTCTCAGGGTTATGCACTGTCTTGAGCTTGTACACAGAATTCCTACCGACTCAAAGCCAATCAAAAGGATAAAACAAGATACTTCTAGGAGTATAATCCTAGATATATATTCCTATACCAATTAGAATATCCAGAAGATAGGGATTAAATTACTTTGCAGTTCCTGTTCAGCTGTCTTAGCCTGCAGGACTTTTTTCTGGACATCCTTGAGAAAATGCAGTGGCCAAAGGATGCTCAGGCTGAAGTTTCTTGCAACACAAGTAACTTCTTTTGCATATGTTAACCAATCAAAGCAATTCTAAGTGTTGTTTCTGCAGTTTAGCAGCTCATTAAATGCTACTTTAAATTACTCTAAAATCTGCCTAATTTACTAGCTGTGTGAACTTTCTCTTGAAGATTGGTTTCTCAGAGTCAAAAGATTTGAAAGGAACTATTGAAAAGAACATTTGGATTGTCTCAGTTTCTTTTCCTGTTTGTACAACTATGTTTAACTTTTCTGCTAAGAAGTAGATACAAGAAAAATCCTATCCAGTTCAACTTCAGCAAAGCTGTCTTCAATTATGTATGGGGTAGACTGATGAGAAGCAAGGGAGAGAATGAACATCAGTAGATATTCCACATATTAAGTATACAGGAATAGAAATAT
Organism: Prinia subflava; assembly: GCF_021018805.1. Lineage (NCBI taxonomy): Eukaryota > Metazoa > Chordata > Aves > Passeriformes > Cisticolidae > Prinia > Prinia subflava. The sequence goes on from NC_086247.1 coordinate 134,734,053, forward strand.
TTTCATATTTCTATTCTGTTAATGACCAATTTCCTACTCACATACACAAATCAGAGAGTAAGCTAACATACTCCTTCTTTAAGTTCACTGCAAGTAGTCCTAAGAGAATTCTTCAAGCATTTACCTGAAAAAAAATTGACCAAAACTTTTGTTTTGCAATACCAGTGGGAATTCTAGAAAAAAATCACCAAGAGGAAGTAATTTCACAAAATTTTGCCTATAAGTAGACATGCGCTCACTCTTTATATTTAGCTTGTCAGCCTCCTTTAGATAGCAATTAAATTCACTACCTCATACACTCCTGAAGAGCTCTCTGGAAATGAAAGTGAAATATAAGTGCATACCCAGTGCACTTACATACTTACATACTATACACAGATCTCAGGTTGTTGTATAGATTTTTATCTCAAATGGAAAGAGATAAAATCATAGAATCATAGAATGGTTTGGTTTGATAGGGATCTTTAAAGGTCATCTACTCCAACCCCACTGTAATGAGCAGGGACAACTAAATCACGTTGCTCAGAGCTCCATTCCACCTGGCCTTGAATGTTTCCAGGGTTGGGGTACTGCCCACCCCTCTGGACAACCTGTGCCAGTGTTTTACCACCTTAATGTTAAAAAAATTTCTTCCTTATGTCAAGTTGAACTCTATCCTCTTTTAGTTTAAAATCATTACCCCTTGTCCTATTGCTACAGGTGTCACTAAAAGGTTTGTCCCCAGCTTTCTTGTAAGTCCCTTTTACATACTGAACAGCTCAAAAAGGTCTCCACAGAGCCTCCTCTTCTCTAGGTTGGACAACCCCAACTCTTTCAGCTTTTCTCAAAGGACAGGTATTACATTACTGATCATTTTTGTAGCACTTCTCTGGACACTCTCCTGAAAGTCCATATCTTTCCTGTGCTGAGCCCTCTGTAAATATGATTATTAGGAGTCTTAAATGAGAAAATATAAAATCTCTCACTGAAGAGGTCGCCCAGACAGCTTTGATTTCTTTTGGAATGGAACTGGTTAATCAAGTTGCACAAATTTTTATTTAAAAATAAATTAAGCTTGCATTATATACTTTAACCTGACACAAATTAATCATACATTTATATACAAACACACAGCAGCTGCCATGAGGAAAGGCAAGAAAACTTATATCTCTGAACCTCTGCATCTTCAGAGAATGGTCTGTATTTTTGAGTGAATGTTTCTTTTCTTGTGCCAGTGGTCTCCTTATTTTAGCTTTCAATCTTTTCATCTTTTTCAGCTTTTCAATCTTTATATACACTTTTTTATCCTCTTATATTCTCTCACCGGTCATTCAACCCTTCACTTAAATTCTCTTTTCCACATGAAAGGGAAACAGAGTTTTGATCAAATAGGAAATTTGTTTCAACCATGCTGATTAAATCACGCTTACTCTCTATACTGTCTCTAGCTTGTATAATGCATTGCAAATTCCTCAAGGCTTTCTTGGTCCTCAGGTACTACTACACTGATTACCATGAATAATGTCATCAGATTTTCAAGAGTTTCAATTGCCTATAAATCTTATTGAGGTCAATGGAAACTGCAGTCCTGGGACCTCAAGAAATTCCAGGCACATTCAGAAACTTTTTTAATAGCCAAAATATGGATTGAAACTCTTAACTTAGGGGATCTTAATTTTGGTGTTTTAAGTTATTTGCTTTATGTTTGTTTAATTGCCATTTCTCATGGAACAGACTTGCATCATTAGATCAAATAATTTTCAGATGGTTCCAAACTGTGGTGAAGGATCTGTACCTCAATCATACCGTCACAAACATTTAAAGCTTTGCTGTTTTCCTCCATCACACTACACTATCTGCTGTGGTAAATGCTGTGCCCTGCCTGCTTTTTGAGTAAATACCCCCCTGGGAAGGAATGCAAGGCACATGGTGGAGAAGCAGAGTTCATTGCAGACAATTAATGCTCCTCTATTTGATAGTATGGTTACAATGAAGTAACCACATAACAAGAAGACAGACAAGTTTGGTGTTGAATTTTTGTAGCTTCAGTATGAATTTGCAATAAGAACCATATACTTTCCTGATTTAAGTGCCATGGTTCTGGAGCTCATCTATCACTTTGATTATCAACTGGTTGCCCTAGAATTTTGAACGAGCACAGAGACTGCCCTGGTTGCTTGTAAAACAGCCATGCTCAGATAACAGGATTAGACATAACCTTTAATTCTTCTAGTCAGAGAAAATATTAGGCTTCAAAGTCACTGTCCTGGTTTGACACTCACCAAATGCCAGGCACACACAAAAGCTGCTTGCTCACTCTCTCCTGCCACAGCTGGGCAGAGGAGAGAGAAAAATTTAATGAAGACTTCATGAGTTGAGATAAGGAGCAGCAGAAAACAGTCCAAGGGCAAAGCAGGCTCAATTAAAGGTACAAAGTGAATTTATTACTAACAAAATCAGAGGAGGATAATGAGAAGAAAAATTAGCCCTCAGAACCAGCTTTCTTCTGCCAACTCCTCCATCCTTCCCACAGACAGTGCAGGGAGACAGGGCATGGGGTCAGGTCAGTTTTGTCACCCAAGGTTTTCCTCTGCTACTCAGGCAGAGAAGTTGTTCCCCTGTGAGACCATGGAGTCCTTTCCATGGGTATCTCCATGAATTTCTCCAGCATGGTTCCAATCTCATGAGCAGCAGTCCTCCCAAAACTGCTGCAATGGGTCTCTCTTCCCACGGGGTGCAGTTCTGCAAGGACAGGCTGCTCCAGCCTGGAAGCAGGAACCATTTCTCCACCAGGTCTCCCACAGGGTCACAGCCTCCTCCAGGCATCACCTGCTCTGGCATGGGCACCTCTCCCACAGGCTGTGGGTGGATCTCTGCAGCCCCAAATGCCTTATAGTTTTAGCTTTCATAATTTCAGATTCTGTGCTGCCTAGGGGTGTGGTTCCGAGCCTCATATTAAGTGCTGGTAAGGTTTCTTCACAGAGTAGATAGACAAAACAAATCCTTTCCCTGCTGAGGACCAAGGACAACTTTCAGGCCCAAAAGCATAAACAAAGGTGGACTGAAGGGAGGAACAAGAAGGATGGGACCTCACAGCCTGAAGCTGTAATTGGACAATTATGCAAATGGACCAAAACTTATGAAAATGTAAGATCTTGTGACCGGTCAGACACTTTTGTGACCATTCTAAATCTACCTTGGGTGTAGCCCTGGTCAGGCCCCTGTCCTGCCCAAGGTGGATTCTAAAAGCCTTTCAGTAATTACCTATTTTATTCTCTAGCTCTGTCTAGTCTCTGTTTCAGGTCAGCCTTCCCAAGGCATCATCCCCAAGGTTCTCCACAGGCTGCAGGTGGATCTCTGCATTTCCCATGGGACCCCATGGGCTGCAGAGGGACCTCCTCCTCCTCCTGTTCCTCCTTCTCCACTGACCTTGGTGTCTCCATGTTGTTTTTCCTCATATGTTCTCACCTCCTCCTCTTCTCTGGCTAGGAAAAAACTGTACCTCCTTTGTTATGATTTTCTTCTGAAATATGTCATCACAGAGGCATTACCAGCCTCTCTCCTTGGTCCAGCTTTGGCCAGCAGCCTGATCATCTTCAGGGTCGTCAGGGATTGGCTCTGCTGGATGTGGTGGAAGTTTCCAGCAGCTTCTCACAGAAGCCTCCTCTGTGGCCCTCCACTACCAGAAACCAGGCCATGCAAAATCAGCACAGTCACCTCAATGAAGTGTGAAAGACCCTTGGTACCACCAGCAGTGTGGGCTCTTCTCTTGGGAGTTGGTCTCAATGAAACTTGTGGGTCCCCTTCAACTCCAAATATCCCCTGTGGTCTGTGAGTCTGTGAAGGAATCTGAAGAATAAAGGGGAAAAAAACCAGTTTTGAAAGCTGGATGAATATTTGGTGTGCAGGTACCAGAGTTACTGGCTATAAAACTTCTCTTGCTCCAATATCAAGAACCTAACAAAATGAAATATTTACAATTCTGAATAATTTTCACAAACATGTTAATAGTCTATCAATATGGGTTATGAAAGTGGTATCTTCTTCAGAATGACAAAATTTGTGGACTTTTGGTTGGTTGTTTGTGGTTTTTTTTAACTGGGTACACTCAAATCCCCTGTAAGTTTTAATTTAGAAAGAAAGTTGTACCCTGTCTGAATTGGTATTCTTAGCAGATTCTTCTTTCCTGAATAAAAAGGTCTTAGTTCACATGAAGGAAAATTACTTGTGTCTCTGTATTTTGTGGTCTACTCATCAGAAGTGCCCCAATTCACTAATTTTTGCGTGTACACCTCAAATGGGGTTGCCATTAGAAAGACACAGGTGACTTGGTGGAAAAATGCAGGCAGTGAAATAAGAGATTAATTGGTTGCTTACTTGCTTTTGGGAGAGATAGGGTTTGCAGACACAGGAATGGGGACAGATGGTTCTGGATTTGGCTTCAATCTATTAAAATGGCCTAATCTGTTTGAAACTATGCCCAAAGGACCAACAGTGTTCCAGGGACTGACAATACCGTACAATGTAAAAAATTGCTTAATGAGTGCTTTAAGTAGAGAATTAAAATTCCTCAAGAAACATTTGAGGAAAGAATAGGAATAGCCCACAAAGGAGAAACTCTTTTTCATTTGACTATTTTTCTTTACATAGCTTCAAGTTTCATGACACATTCTGTTTTTAATAATATGTGAATAGTGAGTGCTTATTGCTATGACTTCTTTATATTAGGAAATTATTAACTACAGATTTAAAGTGCACTGCAAAAGTACTTCACACCATGTTTCCATTTATATTATGCTAAAAAAGTAAATATGTTAAGGAGGACCCAAGAACAGACTTGCAGGAGGAGTCTGTATAACAGAAGATATTTTGTACTTCTCTGACACCCACATGACACATCGAATACACTGCCAGCAATATAAATCACACAGACAGTCTTTTCAAGATAACAGAGAAGTATTACTATTCTCTTAAAGCTGTACTTTCTTTGGGTGACAGCACTTGCCACTTTATGCAGCAGTCAACAGAACCCTGGATCAAAATAGATTATTGTGTAAGCAGAAAGCAAACATGCAAGATTTCAATTGCAAAATTGCTTCAGCTGCAGTATGGATACAATACTTGCTTTCAATAGCTAAGGGGGAAAAAAAAGATTAAAAGACATACCAGTTAAATTGCTGTAACTTCCAATCCAATAGAACAATGGCAAAACGCCCAAAGGAAATGCCCAAAATATTTGATCTGAGCCATGTTGAAGGACAGTGTGTTGCACATTGGGAACTATTGACCTTAACAATCTGAATAAGTTTAAAAAGAATTAGAAGGTCATCACTACTGCTAGAGGTATCTTGTCTAGAAGAAAAAATTAAGGCACTGGTATTTTTTAGGATATATTCTATCTGTATATATTTAACAACTCCCTGTGAAATTAATTCCTTTAACAATATCCTCACAATCTAAATTGTAAATAAATTTTAATTTTCATACATGCATATTATATTACTGTCTTCTATTCTTGTTTATATATTTTAGGCACTATATATAAATGTTATATAAAATATGTATTTTATATTGTATTTTGGTGCGTGTGTTAAATTGAATTCTAAGAGTAGCCTAATAAAAAATCAGTTTGACTGATAGTTTTTAAAGTAATTTTCTGTTAATCTTTTTGTTATGACATAATTTTCTAAAATTATTTTTCAATAGGAAGTAAGGCTGTGCATTGTTCTGTTAAACATTAACAGCAATCCTTAAAAACCAGTAAAAATAGACCTTGAAGTTATGTGCAATATATAATTACACATTCAGTATTTTCTAGTGTACTTCTGTACAACATGATTCTGATCAAAAAAGAGCAGGTATACTGGTTCTAAAGCTAACACAAGGACACCAGTGACATGCCTTAGCAGGCCTCCCTCTGATCACACTACAGCAAAATATATTTGATTATATTTTGATTCATTTTAGTCATGTCAGTCATTCCAGTGCAGTGCCATCAAAATCAAGATTATACAAAGCATGTAAGACAAGCCATGGCCACAGCTGTTTGGTTACTTTTTGTGTGACTAGTGACACCATAAATTATCAGAAAATATATCATGTACTAATTGATTAAAGAATGTGAATGATCACGGATACTTTTAGATGGGATTAATTTTTCTTCAAAAGATGTTACATAATAAGGCTACTAAAATATTGATATGCATTCTCAGAAATACAAAATTCTGTTCTTATATGAAACTAGTTTTTCCTGAGCAGTAATAGATATTAGCTGCTCTTACTAAATCCCCAAAAAGCTGGAGTACCTATCAGCTTCTCTTTAATTGCCATGAAGTGGTGATAAGCACAAGTTAAGTTTTACATACAAAGCTAGAAAAGGAACTACAGTAAATGACACATTTCAGACTAGTCAGTTCAAGGGGAAAATTCAGTGGTGTTTTAAAGCACACATACAACTTTTAAGCATCTGCTGAAGGTATTTGCTTGAGCTTTACCGGAATACATCCTTAAATTTCATTGCTGTGATTTACTTCTTAACTGCCTTAAGCACTAAAGGTCTGAGCAGGTAAAGCAGCTGTTCTTAACTGTTTAATGACTGAGAAGGTTTTTCCTTTGTCACAACAGTTACTCTCACTTTCATCCAGCTCACACACCTAAAGATCTTCATTTCAACCAGCAGCCCCCCTCACTTGGTGTGCACCTCATGTGCACCTTGCATGTGGGAGTCAGAATGGACTACCTGAGTTGTGTCCCTGCATGCCTTGTGGAACACAAATGCTGCTCTCCAGCTTCTCTAAAGGACTCCTCTTGCCCAGTCACTGGTCTCAAAAATGCCCTTCCTTCCTTGCTTTCCTTCTTTTCCTTCCCCATAACCACCTCTAGCCCCTGTGCACGATTCCCTTCTTGTAACATAGCCCCAGAGCTGCATCCACCAAACCCCTGAGTCTCTGCTTCCAACAGAGGAAGAAGCAGGGAGGGTGTTTACATGGGGCTACTGCTCACAGCAACACCAGCACTGAGAGGGGACAGAGCAAGGGAAATGAGAACAGCTACGGCCCCAACATGATCCATGATTTTCTCCTTTGCCCCTCACTAAAAGGAAATGTGACACTATTCAACTAGCAAAAAAGAGAAATGCCCAGCCACAAAAAAAGCTAAATCCTCTTCAGGTTTGAAAACAATACTACATTTGTGCTAAGCTTTTTTTAGTTTTATAGGTGGAAAAAAGAATTAATGATTCCTGGAACTGACAAATATCCATACAGATATTCTCCCTGGCTAACATGCTGTGATCCCTGCACTTTGTCAGGAAGTTTGGTGAAAAAATTAGATAGTCTACCTTAATTTCTAAATTTGTCATAATGGTCTAAAGAACTTAACCTAACTTTAAGATATCCTTATTTGATCCATAATGAAACTCTTGGGTTGGCAGTCAATAGTTGAGGTTGAGTTTAAATGCAGGAACTGAGGCAGAGAATAAGTTTGGATCTCCCTCCCTTCTCCAGCTGTAAGGATTTAGCTTTATGCTAACATAATAATTCAGACCACTTTATCCAAGCACATAAAGCCATATATCCTGCCTAATGATACACATTATTTAATAATGTGGAAGGAGGGAATTGGAATATAGTATAGTTTTTGGAGATCTGCAAAAACTTCTGTCTCCCTGCACCAATCTGGTGACCAGCTCATGCTGAACTTCCCCTTGTTGAAGGATGAAACATTGCCATGTATATTCACAAATATGGGCAGGAAAATTACCTGCTGGTTCATACATTTGTCTCAGAATGGTGAGATGTGGATTCCTAGACTACGTTACTCTTCTGGTGGGAAGGAGTGAGAGGCAAAACAAAACAGCTGTCAACCCCATATCTATATATTTTCCAGGAAAGTACACAGGCAAGGGCAAGCTATATACACTCTCCACAAATTCTCTTGAAAACACATTTTTAGAGTGAATGTGAGGTTCACTGCCAGACAATTAGAGACAAGAGATTGTTGCAAAGGGATGTTGATTTCTGAGTCTTATCCATCATGTAATTTCATGACTAATCCCTTGAAAGAAAATGCCTTCTTCATTACCTGAACAAATGTCTTTCAGAAGCAAGGATCAGACACCAAAACCCAGTCCCCATCAGACACTTGAAGGAAGTTATTTTATTATCCAAAATCAGCTCTAGGAAGGGACTTCTGTGCTGTGAACTCAAATTTAATGATCTGGGATTGCAGGTGAATGGTTAAGGGCTAGAAGGCTCTGGGAAGGTAGATGCTTCTTTTCCCTTGGGACTTCTCACCACAAGGCTTGCTTGCTTCTCCTGAGTGTGCTTCCTGGCGGAAAGCATCCTCCTCTGGAACTGGCTTACTTTGTTCACTTTATAGAAAGACGTGGTTGGTGACTTCCCCCACACCTGCCCCAGAGCAGTGCCTCACTCATTGCATATCCTGCTCCACTGGGGCTCTGCTGGTGAGTCTGCACCACAGGGGTTTGCTCAAGGCCACTGCTTCCAGGCTTGTGACTGACAAGCTTTGCCCCCCATTTTGAAGTGGTTGCAGGTCCTGATGGAGACTGACCATGTGCTGTGACCAAATATGCCACATGGTGAAATAGTGAACACACTGCTTTGCTCTGGCTCCTTTGAGTCCAGTGCCTGCTGAAGACCATAAACCAATAAGAGACCACTTCCCCTGGGTTGTCTAGGTAATCAAACTGATTTCCTCAGTTAATGTCATCAGCAGATACAGCTGAACAAAGATTTAGCTTAGTAGCAATAAATGAAAAAGAATTTATTTTTCCTCCCAAAGCTTTGAAACTTAAAGATGCAAGTGTTGCTTGAATAAATAACAAGTAGCCTGTGAAAGGATGCTGCCATCAGGAAATAAGAACCCAGACAACACAATATTTACTTGTTTATGCCTTTCCCATTATCAGAGACTGGATGTGCAGAGTGCCTTACAATGCAGGGTTAATTGAAACCTATTGTAGAAAATACACCAAATTCTGGAGTGTTTGTGTCTGCAAAGATTCAAGATCTGTCTATCCTTACAGCAGACAAGACTATATTTGGCATCTAGATATATGTATTAAAATTCAATTTAAAATACTGTTCCAGCAGTATTTCTAATAGCTGATTTTATCACATTATCTAAAATTTTACTTTATTTACCTTCAGTCCTGAGTATTCAGACTATTTTATATATATATATATATTCTTGTGCTACATATTATTCAGTAAGGGAGAAGGAGGGAATTGGAACATAGTTACAATATACATGTGATTATTATACATGTGATTGTATAAGGAACAATGTTCAGCACAGGTTTCTATTATATAGCTCCCCCCAAATGTTACATTTTGGGTCTTACACGTACCCAGAATAAAGATGGATTGTTAATTGAAATGTATTTTCTTCTTGTTCTATTTCTAAACTTGGAATACAGACACATAAGAACTAATACACATAAACACAAATTTGCACATGCTTTAAACATTTTAAAATGCAATTACTTTCCTGACAGCTTTTTTACTACAAGATCAATGCAGAGCCAAGATCTGAGGAAATTGTTTGGTTTTTCATAACCACAGCAATCAATCAAAAAGTAGAATGAGATCTTTTAGCATTGATATTTCTGAGCAATGGTAAAAATTTAAAAGATACATCAGGGTTTTTTACAGATATCTTTACCACAGCATTCTCTCCAAACCTCAAAAACACCTCTTTGTGAGCTGCAAATGTAGGAAGATTTGATTTCAAGAAATGACTACTGAGACCAGTACCAGTGCAGGTGAACCACATCATGACACTTAAACCCTCTGTTCCTGCTAAATTAACAGTTTTGGGCACAGGCTGATGTTTATGCACGATGTAATGGAGCTGATAAAACTTTTCACCCAGCCTTTATCTGACAATTAGAAATTTCTTCCCAAAGTCACAGCAGCTGGAACCACCAAAGGCTGTGATGAAGCGTGTACCCTTCACAGTGCAGCAGTAAGCACGTTAATAACACCCCGTCCACTCCTCCTGCTTTTTTCCTTTACCAAGCAGTTAATGAGGGGCAGATGCTATAAAAGACAAAAAATCAGCTTGTGCAAAGGTGATGGATGGTGCTATCTCAGCTGCCTCTAGAGCTGCTGGAGCAGCCAGGTGAGGAGAGGGGCCCTGCCCAGGGCAGGAGGCACAGCAGGCTAACACAGCTTGCAGCCTGCAAGAGAGGCTGAACTGATGATGTCTGGATTTCCCTGCAAAAGGGGAAATAGTGGCTCTTAGCTGAAGGGATTGATAAAGCAGGACTAACCTATGTGTAGTTTTAAATTACTTAGAGATGGGTGATACATGCTGTGTGTAGAAGTGAAAAGTTGCTGTGCAGACACTATGGGACATTCTTTAGACATAGATTTAAGCTTTTGGTACTCTATCTTGAGATTTTAAGAATTTGAAGAGATTGCAGTGGAGCTTTAAATGTTATTAATTTCAAGAATAAATTGTTCAATTCATTTCTTCTACTTCATCTCAGAACTCTTTCTTCAACTTTCTCTGTTCCAAAAGAAAGCTACTTCTGTAGTGTCACACTGCACTGGTCCCCAGGGTCAGGCCAAATCCTGGCATCAATAGCAATAACAGAAGCAATAAAGCAATTAAGGAATCACAGCCCTAGGGAGGAATCACCTGAAATAAGAAGAGAATTTTGCCCTCTGTTTCTGTGGTGATGTTTGGTTTTACTTGACTAACTTTTATGGCAGGGTTTTTTTGCTGATGTATAATAAAACACTTTTACTGTGGTTGGTTTAATTTTCAAAGCTTAAAAGAAATCAATTTTTTCCTTTGCACTTGGTATGTTGGAGCTGAAAGCCATAATGTGCTATTACTTCAGGGTCACTGCTTAACTTCTGTTGACCCTCTTGCCCATGAATATTTCCTGAAGTTTATTCTACAATCTATTTCTGGGACTTTTATGTAAAAACTTACTTTTCTTGTTCTTTTCTTCCAAGTCTTTAAGTACAATTTTAGGGCAAAAGCAATTTGCTAAATGCAGGAACACAAAATCCACAAAAACAAAATTGTTACAAATATTTGGATTCTCTACTTTGTACGAAAGAGATTTTGAGAAGGTTGTGACAGATGTGGATGTTTCAGACATCACAATGTACATCAGGTAAAGAAAGAAACCCAGTGCATAGAGCTAATAGGACATATTAACAAATACTATTCTGTCCTTTGGGTCATTTGAGTTAAACATCTGTTATTGTACATCACAGCTTCTTTAACAAGGAGAAGGAAGACAAAGACAGTACCAAAATCCTTTTTAAGCTTTTGGCAGAGTCTTTGAAAAACTACTAGATTGATTTTTTGTGTTGCTTGTTTGTTTGTTTGTTTGTTTGTTTAATGGGGAGCTTTTTATGAGCTACTTAAAGTACTGTGAGTTGACTGGTGTTGTAACTGTCCAGGAAATGGTTGGGGTTGGCCAGTGGAATTACACCTTTACAGCCAGGCATCAGCAGAGCTGAAGTCAACACATTGCCCTGAATTTCTCTGTTAAATGCTGGTATCTACATTCTTTGACAGAGATACATATTATAGTGTCTGCAAGACAACCCACTAATAAGATTTCTGTTTGACTATGTCTATATTCATCTAATTAATCTCTTATGTCAGGCTGAAAACATCTAACTCCTCATCAACAAGATGTTTTGTATAAAGATTTCTAATAGCCCACTCTGGCTAGAAAAATCAATATTTTTTATAGCAACGCAGTGTATGTAATGGATAAGATGCCAGTAATTCTTTCACTGTTGTTAACCAGTTTGGATGCTCTGTAGCAGTATTTCTTATGATCCTGGTATCTCTGTGTTTCCCAGGTTATAGCAATATAATGGTGCAACATTAGTCACACCAAGGACTCTCCCTCTACTTATCAAAGCAGCCTTTAGATAACTTCCAGATGAGACACGACAGTGGGTAATCCATTATCTTCTTTGCTGGTTCTTTTGTCTTCTGAACAAAGGATTTGATACAAATTGTTAGGCTGATTCCGACACGTAGCATTTCGGAGTAGCATTTTGAAAATGTATTTTCCATACTTGAATGGAATGAATGAGCTTCTACTTGCTTTAGGAAGAGAGGGCAATGTGTGGAAACAGATGAATAATGATCTGATTTAGTAGAGGAAAACTGCTCTAGGGAGAGATAATAGTAGGTAACAAATAAAAACCTCAAAGCAAGGAAGCTGAATATTACTTAAGGAAGGTGGGGAAAATGTTTTAATAATCTTGGTTTTTTTGTGAGAATATCAGAAGAAAAAGAAATAAAATCAAGACTTTCTCAGCACATGATTTGTAGATGAGAGGCCACAGGCCACCCTGATTCTGAAGTGTGGGAATAGCACCATCTATTGCAGGGCTGTCCTTACCTTGTATCAGACCTCACAGCTGGCACTGCCTGGCACACTCAACACCTCAGTGAAGTAGGGACAGGGCATTCTCTTGAGTCAGGAGGGAGCAATCTGCTTTCTAAGCTGCTTGGGAAAAGCCAATGATAAGGCAGGAACTGAGCCCAGTTCTGAGTGACAAGTTCATGCTACACCTGGCTCTGTTTCCTCTCTTACTATGAAGTGTCATCTGCTTGAGAATCTTGATAAATCAGGCTAATGAGACCACCTATATATTTTTCTTTTAATCCTGGCAATGTATTTACCCTTAGCTTTCCATTTTTGACCTGTGCTGTCTTTCAATTACAATTGCATCACATTTTGCGGGCATTCAAAAAACTGTGAATTTCTGTATTAGGAAAACATGTTTTCTAGAGTTGCATGTAGAAAATAAGACAAAGGAAATTTTTATGGAGTAATGGAAAGTAAGGGAAGGTATATACACTAAAGTTTATTCAAATCCAACTGTAAAGCCTGAAAAATAGCTGCCATTCTAAAAAGAAATATAAAACTTCAGCAATATTTTTCTTATTTTGTCATAATATGAAAAATTCAAGATTTTCATGTCTTGAAAATGCAGTTCAGCAGACAAGAAAAGCAGGAAAAGGCAGCGTGTTAGAACATCTTCCTCTTTGAAAATCAGTATCTTCCACAAACTACAACTGTCAAAAGGTAGGAAAGGGACTTAGAAACATCACATCCATGCATCCATGTGTCATTTATTTGGGCTGCTTTTAATTTTTTTGCCTTTTATTATGTGACTGCTGAAATAAGAGCTGAATTTAAATGGGTGTGTCCAGATAGACAGTATACACAATCCAAGAGGGTGCTAATTAAAACTTAGACCAAGTTCAAATGAGAAAAACTTAGCTCACAACTCTCTTGCTACCAGAGAAGCCCAGTCTCACATTTTCCAGCAGTCAGAGGTGTATGTACATGACACACACATACACACCTTGTAAGCCCCTACCCTCCTTTTTCCCTCACAAATCAGTTTTGTAAAACCCTCTGAGTAATGCCAGCTGATATGATTGCTCTTCATTTGATCGTTTTCAACAAAAGCAAGGGTAGTGTAACATGTTAGACTTTACTCATTTTCATGAAAATATGAATGACAGGTTTTAAAGGTTGCATATTATTAAGGAAACAGTTATTTTCTAATTGTTCCCTGCGTAACCATTTTACCTGCTGAAAGACTCCAGTCTGTTACTCTCAGAGGGGTTTTCTGGAGAAGGGCTTGGAATACAGTCATGTGTTGCCACTCTGTTCCACATCCTCAAATGTTTTGAACAGATATAACTCTTCTGGACAGCCAAGTATTTCAATTCACAAAATCTAAAGAATGTGCTCAGGTATCCTAACTAGATAAACCTGATTTGCCTGGTATCAGAGTGGACAACTAAAATTGATTTCCAGGAGAATTTTTTTTCTTCTACCATACAAGAAAGTGAAAATATTCTACAATTATTGTAGTGAACTAGTATAGACAAAAAATCAGGAGGCTCAAGTCAGTGGCATATGTTGGGGTTTTTTTCTTCCTAGACTTCAACTTGCTCTTATTTTATACACACTGGCTTAGTTTTCTAATTTCTTGGCTAAATTTCTTAGCAGTCTTGAACCCAGAGTGTGATGTGACTGACTCTAGCCAAAAACGTCTCCATGTGGTCCTGCATATTTAACTCTTATTCAGACCAATGTAACTGAACTTATAAGGAATGTAGATAAAAGGGGAATTTAAAGCTTTCTATTTGTGTTTCAATGACTGAAAGAAACAATATTAGCTTCATGCATTGGAATGGGTCAAAGTTAGTGTTGAACAAAATTCTGAATTTAGAAAAACGTGCTGTTCTGTTGTTATCTTTACAAAGCAAAAAACCAAAAGAATGAAACAACAACAAAAAAGCAGATGTATCCAAAATCTCAAATTATAATAACAATAAAAAAAAAGTAGTTAGTCTTCTTTTTATACTGGTTTTGGCTGGGACAGATGTATTTTTTTTTTCTTAGTAGCTGGTACGGTGTGGTGTGTTTTGAATTTTGTGTGACAATAATGTAGATAACACACTGATGTTTTAGTTGTTGTTAAGCAGTGCTTACCCTAAATCAATGACTTTTTGGTGTCTCCTGTATGCTAGTGAGGAGGGGCACAAGAAGCTGTGAGGGAGCACAGCCATGACAGCAGCCCTGGACTCACCAAAGAGATATTCCACACCATAAATAACATGCCCAGTGTAGAAACTGGGGACGTTGTGTGGGAGGAGCTGGTCCTGTTCAGGGATGGGCTGGGAATAAGTGAGCAGTTGTATTGCACATCACTTGTTTCTCCTGGATTCTATTATTCTATTATTCTCTCTCTCTCTCTCCTTATTGTTAATATTCTAATTAATGTTGTTGTAATTATTAATAATATTGTCATTGTTATTATTATCATTATTATCTTCACCATTATCAGTATTGTTTTGTTTATTAAAGTGCACTTATATCATCCCACGAGGTTTACCTTTTCTTTCTGATTCTTCTTCCCTTCAGGAGTGCACTAGGGGCAGTCAAAGGGATACTAAATTGCCATCTGGGAGTAAAACACAACACTTTGAAAAACATTTGGACAAAACAACTACTGTCAAACCTCAAAAAAACAATTCACTTGAATGATAAAGAGAGTGTAAATCTCTGAAGTATATTTGACATAATCTTATTTATACAGCCTACAGTTTATAACTCTTGTTTCAAGGCACCATTCTTCATGAGTAAAAAGGAAAAGAAAGAAGGGAAATGCAATAAAAAAAGGCAGAAAGAAACAGATGATGGATTATAAAAAAAAAGTTTATTTTTCAGAACATGTTTTGCCTTGTGACACTGATTGACCTGTATCTTTTAGATATATTCCATTACGTGTGGAAATGTATAGCTGCAAAAATACCTAATAAGATTACAATAAAATCCTGAGACTGTGTGCAAAGGTATTTGTCCTGGTTTAGGACAAAATTAGGGGAAAATCTCCACAACTCCCTCCCCCACCACCGGGTGCGGGAGGAATTTCCTCAGAGGAAAAAGTGGAAAAAACTTGTTTATTAAGAAACAACAAAAAAGAAACACTCCCCAACACAAGAAAAACAGTCCGAGATGACAACAAATGTTTTCACCAGTCCAAGAGAGGGTGAGCAGTCTCTGCTGGGGAGGGTGCCAAAGCTTCTCTCAGGTGCAGACTCCGGGGGGTTTTCCCTTGATGTTCCCGAATCAGGGCCCGAAGCAGGTCCGATGTCTTCAGGGAAGGGAGGAAGGAAAGAAGGGGAAACACAAAAGCAGAAAAATGGCAAAAAGCAAGCAAAAAAAAAAAGCAGAAAGCAAGAGAGCAAAGCCAGCAAAGCAGCCTAAAGCTAGCAGCAAGCAAGCCAAAAGCAAGCAGCCGGGGGAGGGGCTCAGCTATAGACAAAACAAACTGGGAACATGGGAACAGAAACACACAATTTGGGATAAAAAGCATGAAAATGTCTTGTCACCCCAGGACAGTATTAGCTTTATATACTTTTTATTTTATTACTGAAAGGGACATAAGAGAATTGTTTCTTTTGCTTATTTCATACTGCTAAAGAGCTACTTGTTGCCAGCACAGCAGCATGGTTTGAAGAGGAACTGACTTCATGACTTAAACAGAATTCAGTTAATATTATTGTGTGTCATCTGTCCTTAAAAGCTCACTTAGTCCTTCCAAATTTAAAATTTATTATCTTTTTTTTTTTCTTTTGTTTGCTAGGATTCAAACATTGCCAGCTTTAGATGCTGTTTTCATTTTAAAAACCCTTTGGTTTACAATCTTCATATACACAGTATGTCTTCTGTATGTAGTATTCATTTTGCACTAGAAATAATAAAAAAAAAATATATATTATTGATATCAGCAGAGCAACTTTGACAGCTGCCGCTGGGAAACTCAGACCAGACTTCATGGTGATCTCATAAAACTGAGATCTCAGAAAGCTCTTACATTTACTGAGTAGATAGATCTAACTTGTATGTTTTTACTACCTACTTATTTTTGAAATCCAGTCTGAACTGGTGACACGACCATACAGGAAACAACTTCGCAGACTTATTTCTGCATTATTATGTAAATGAAATAGATGCAACAAACTGAAATTGCAACCAAGCATTAAAATATACCCAAAAAATCATCCCCAAAAACAAGAACTCCTATTGATTTGATGACATTTCACCTAGCAGCATCTTATGAACACTACCAAGAAAATGATTTTTCAGATCACATGAAATGAGACTGTTCAAAATGAATGTTAGGAGACAGAAAAGTTGACAAAGTAGTCCACAAAACTTCCCTGAATCAGCTTAAGATCACAAGTTTGACAATAATAACCTCAGCTTTCCTCATGAGCAGGTAGTCTGACCTACACAACTGACTGCAAGAATAAAGAAGCATACCATGGTATGTTTTTTTCTGAAGATATCAACAGCTTGCCATTGACAAAGGTTAATATATTTACAGTTTATATTTACTTAGACCTTTGTTAAAAAAATGTATTGAATTGGATAAATTTTCTGAGATTCACAAACTTTTCTAAGTTCTCTAGCATCCAAAGAGTTAGTTCTGTGATTCTGTGTGGGCAATATCCTCTCGTTAGTTTTTACAGCGGGAAAAGTACTTCTGATTTATCAGAAGCACTTGAGAAAATTTTAAACCATACAACAGATTAACATGAAAATCAGAAGTTTTACTCTACCAAAAGGAAAAGTTTATGTTCTTAATTACGAAACTGGAAAGACCCTAATACAGTCCTGAATCACATTACCAGAATTTTTTTCCATACCTGCTTCAGTGATGTGGCTGACGAGAGGCAGACCTGGCACATTAACATTTCCAGTTTCCATGGCTGGCTTTGCTGCTGAATTGATATCTGTTTTGAGGATGCTGACTACAGTGAAATCTCCTTCCCTTCTCTTTTCAGATCTCTTCTCCTAAGTCTATTGGCTTGTAAGACTAAAATATCTCTTCATCCATTATGACTATGCTAACTCAGTTTTCTCTTCCCCCATTCAATACATGGCATAAGGTAAATCAGCAATGTTGGACATTTCCCAGCCTTGTCTCTGGGATTTAATGTGTTCTTCAATGAGCATTAATTAAATAGGCTTTCTCTAAGTGTTAACATTTTCAAGACCCTTAAATGGTAAGTATTAGCTGCAAATGCATGTTATCAAACTCCTTAATCTCTAGGCCCATGCTGAAGTCTACATAAGGACCACATGTGACCTAGTGCATCTGTCAGATTTATTAGTATTAATGAAAGCAGGTTTTTATCCTGACTACCTTATCATCCTGCATCTTTCAACAGTAACAGATACTTGCAGTTTCATGAAACAAAGCAGTATAAATAGGTTCATCCTGAAGTAAACATGGTAAGCGTGTTGAATTGTTGCAGTTGAGTTTAAAAGAGGATGTAATCATCTCTTTCCACTGTCTAGACATTTGAAAGGGTTGTCAGGACTACAGCTACAGCTTACCAAGCATCTGCTTTTGCTCTGCGGGGAGAGCTAAATCTTTGAGATCAAAGTCTCACAATAAACACTTATCTGGGGTGGATTTCTGACATGAGAAATCATCAAATAAGTGCTACCCTTCACTGGACAGTTGCTTACCATTTCTCATTAGGCACACAGCCAGGCTCCATGGTGCATGTGGAACCCAGAAAAAAACATATCTTAATATTTATATAGAGGTTAAGGTGTTCAAAGGTAGTTTGGACCAACGTGCAGGGGCAAATTACAGGGAAGCCTTACTGGAGAGAGGGGTGGCAGCTCTGAGACAGCAGAACTTAGTGCTTGGGGGAAGCCTGTTGGCTGGCAGATGGGTATACCTACCTTTGAATAAATAGTTCCTGTGCCTCTTGGAGACAGAAATCACTAGAGAAACCTTTTCAACCAGTGATATCCAAGAAAGGATCACTTCAAAACAAGATAAAAGGAGACTTTCATCTCCTTTAGCATCCAACTGCTCCTGAAGAGTTCTTCCCTTCCTAAAGATTTCACTGGGAAAGGAAG
The DNA here is from genome assembly GCF_021018805.1 of Prinia subflava. Classification (NCBI taxonomy): domain Eukaryota; kingdom Metazoa; phylum Chordata; class Aves; order Passeriformes; family Cisticolidae; genus Prinia; species Prinia subflava. The sequence goes on from NC_086247.1 coordinate 134,752,507, forward strand.
TATTGCCACTGAAAGTGGCTGAATTGAAGTAAACTCGCAAGGTTATGTGTTTCTTTGAAGATATATCGCTTCCTTAAGCCTGATATCAGCACACGTCACAGTGGCATTTTGCACATCAGCTCTGCATTCCTGCACACTGAATGTTTAAGATCCATCACAACTCACAGGAAATATGCTAAGGTGAAACTAAGACAACACAGCTTCTAAGTAATTGTATTTCTTATTTCTTCATAGCCAGATCAGCTCTGTAGTGAGTGTGATTCAGTTCAGTTCAATGGAACCACTGTTAAAAAGAATGTTTCTGACACACTCCATTCCCTGCCTGCACAGGCTGTGGCCTCTGTGGTCAGTTTAACTGGCCAGTTCCCTGCTTACCCACCTCAGTGTGGTCCTGGAATTTCTGTGCTGGGGATGCTGGCACTCTTCTGAAGCAGGTTTCAGGGTTTATGACTCATCAGATATAACAGCTGTGCCTAGAGACATCAGCCCATAGAGCAGGGAGGAAGCCAAAGTTCTGTGCTGCTTAGTCCTCACATTAAGGAAGCCAGTCATTCAATAGTATTATTTCTTTCAAGTGTTCAGTTGAAGAAAAAGCATCATACCTGAGCTGCACTTTAGACATATTGCACAGTCTTGATGCCCATAATGAACCAAGCTAGGGAATTACAGGCAACAGAGATCCTCCTGGCTGCTAGAGAAATCTGTGGTGTGATTTCATGTGCAAGCAAGTTTGGAAAGATAAACGGACTGCTGGGTGTGCAGCAGATTGCTATGCTGCTGGGGCCACTGCACAAAAATGTGGTAGTTGTTTTCAATACTTAATACCCAAGCTTTGGCTACTTGTTGCAGCTGTCCCTTTCCCCCACCCCCCCAACCATCATTAAGACCAGGAATTGACCCTCTACAGGTCAGTGTCACAGCTACTCCTGTGTCAGTTGTCTCAGCTAAGCGCTTGTTAAGATCATTCTAGCATTAAAGTTTGCCCAGGCTTCCTGACCTAAAACCTAATCCCAAGCCAATTACTTTTTCTAACACCAGTCCTAACCCCAGTCTGCCTTACCCTGCTGTGCTAAGCAGCAGATTTCTTTCTTTGGTCTCAAATGATTAAAAATGTTAACTCTACTGACAACTGTATGGGCCACAGTAATTGCTCAGGCCCTCCTACCAGCTCCAGATCATGAGTAAGAAAGGACTTAGTGAAGAATAGCTTGGCATGCTTCTGTAGATTCTAGTAAAGTTTGCTTTCTTGGAAAAATTGGCCACTGAAAAGCAATTTTTGAGGTCGATTTGGTTTTAATTGTAGCTGAAAATTTTTGTTCTTAGTTTTCTTGACTACTTCAGTGACTACTGGTACCACCATGCCCACCAAGAAATGTGTCCTTTCTGAATATTATCCTGTGCTGAGCCCCACTACCTTGGCTAAATGAGAATTACTTGCTCTGCCACCATTCCCGCTTTCCCTGTAGCCATGTATGGAAAAAGGCTTGTGGCCTGTGCATATACGGCTCATCACACAAAAGTTTGCATCCATATTTAAGTAAGGTTTCAACCACAGCAGTGTCACTGACAAAATTGGTTTTTTTCTTCTCTTGCTTTCATTTCCATTCTTGCTTTCTCTCCTGTGTCACCCTTTAGCCTCTTTCAGTTCTCCTGTGGGTTTAAAGTAGCCTGCTGACCAGTGCTGTACTGAAATATTAACTTCTCTGGTAAACCTGGCCCTGCCACGAGCATGCAGGAAACCTTCCAGTTCCTCTAGCCCAGGGTCCATAGCTATCACTGCACCAGACAGAAGTCTGGTAGCCTTTTCTGGAGTTGCAGGGATGGGCTGTGTGACTTGGAACTCCTAGGCCCTGTTTTGGGATTTGGTGCCTTGTGGCTTTCAGAGTTGAGTAACATCCTCGTAGCTCCCCATGACAAGCAGGCAAAGGCATTGCATGAGGCAGCATTGCTTTTGCCTGTGTCAGTGTTGTTGCAAAGGCAGATTCATTGAAAGAATAAGTTTGAAGCATCTTGAATTCAAATAATTGATTAAAGCTGGAACTTTTTGGTTTCTTACTCTGGAAGCATATTCTATTTCAAAATCGATTTCATTCTTTTAAAATCACTTCAGAGCTCAAATAAATATCAAAAGTGTTTTGGAGATCAAAACTGTTTTGGTTTAAACTTTTTGTTTAACCTCAAACTCTATTATTTTTTTCCTGCTGTCTCACTTGCTGGAATGTTCCTCTTTTATTTTTCCCCTCCTCAAATTTCCAGTGAACCGCTATATCAGTGTGTGAGATAATGAGACTGAGTCCTACTTTCCACATCACAAAGAGTGTACCATTCCATGAATCTGAACTCTCTTTACTCCAAAAGAAGCTCTCCCTAACCATGCATCACGGCACAGGCGAAAGGCGGTGCATGTGGGAGGTTTGCAGCCCTGCTGTCCTAGAGATAAGCAGAAAGCTCTGCTGAACAAAGCTGCACTGGCATTAACCACACAGCTCTTAGAGCCCCACTACACACAGATTCTAATTAGGCACAATTATGCAAACTCGTGTATTTGTGTAAAGCACCTCACAGAGAGTTACAGGGAATCTAGCAGAGGCCTACTGGATGTGACTTAGCCAGAAAGGGAACCTCAGTGCTTTTCTCAGAAAATAAAGCTGAGTGCTGAGACTACTCAGGCTCTCCCAGCCAGAGGAAAAGGCAAAGAAGCAAAGGCTTGTTTAAAGGTGCAGGGCAGCTTCTCTGGAAATTTGTTGTGTTTCCCTATTTAACAAGGAAGCTGCCTCTCTGCCTCATGCTTAACATCTGAATTTTGCAGTGCCCTTTAGTGATTCAACTAGAATGCTGTGCTCCTCCTTTGAACTGGCAAAATCAAAGGCGCCTGCCAGCTGGGCAGCAGGCTAAGTTCACAGCTCTAACACCTCCTTTTAACAATACTAAGCCTAATGCCTCAGCCAAATTCCCAATAGCTACACAAATCACCTTCTTGAGCCCTAACCAGCCCAGAGCTCAAAAGGGAGGGAGGTGAATCTCAGTGGCAAACTCAGCCCCAGGGATTAAAGGCCATGTGCAGCTTCAATACGTGATACTCGTAACATCAAACTGCAGACAACCTGCTCCATAAGGGTCCCAGAAACCATTTTGTCCCTGTGGGGACTACTCCTGACAGATCAAGTATTATTTATGGCTCCAAAATTAATTACCTAGATCCTTTTCTCTCTGCAGTTGGGAAAGTAGGTTATTTGATAGACACCACTCAGTTACAGCAGAAAATATTGATGGCTGTAGTCTGTCTATTAATATGCAGACACAATCCTTTGCAGAGTAACAGCAAGTGCAAGTTCACCAAAGAGGAAAACTGGTTTCTTTCTTGGAAGACAATACAGACATATTCTTCCCTCTCTACGGAATGCTGCAATTATTCCTACCAGTTTCTTTTTCCCAAATTAAGTAGAGATATCCTCCCCTGACTCCTCAAATGCAAAGGCAGTTATTGTTCCAAGCTAGCACTGGAGTGCAGTTGAGAGGTGCCTCTCTTATATCTATCAAAGCAGAATAGCTAGCAGCATCTTAAATAAGAAAGAAAAAAGAAATGTTTAAAACTCTGTTTTTTCAGAATCAGTAATGCATCAAGGCCAGAAACAGTGTAGGTTGAAAAGACTATGTTGATAGAAAAAAAGGGAAAAAAAAGGAAAAATAAAGAAAAAAAAAAAAGAAAATTGAATTCTTAAATGAATATGTGAGAGCAGGCACTTGCAAGCAGTATGACAGTAGAACACAATGAACAGAGAGAATGTTCACACCCTTTTTTCCTGAGTGATTGATGTTATAAACAGGGATGGATTACACAGGAAGAGAAATTATAATGCCATATTCTTGACTGCTGAAAGTGGAAGTGTTCTCATTGATTTCTATGGAACCACTGCTGTTTATGCCACTGCAAGATATATACCTAAGAGAGGTGAGATAATGTGCAAGGATGGCAACGGTAAAAGCACACAAGAGTAATGAAAACTTATCACAGGCGCTGTGTTTCAAGTAAAAACAGCTCATCACTTTACATAGCCTTCAAGAAGTTGTTCTTTCAGTTTTACTTATGCTGTATAACACAAATGCACAAACGTTTGTGCTATGCAGGCCTCTCCAGCAATGACATGTTGTCATTAATCACTGTAAGATTTATTATTAACTTTCATCTCAGGTTTTTTCTCAGTGCAGTAAAATGTCTTGCCTGTACTTTTACACACAATTATACCAAGATAAGCTATGTTCTAATTATGTTTTGTAGCACAAGAAGCACAATGCATACAGCCTTCTTTGGAGGATGCAGTTTGTTCTGTGGAGAACAGGATGTATTGAATGCTGTGACTCTGTGCTACCCTTGCAGCAGCCACACTGCAAAACTGTCCCACAACTACACAGAATACAGAAAATTAGGACTGTGGGATCTAGTATGTTGCTGACACTTTTATCTGCAACTGCATGCTTCAGCTGTCTATTGCTAATCCTTCCCTTCTTCAGCATGCAGTTTTTGTGGTATATCTATGAAGAATTTAAATCTGAATCTATAGGACTGAGAAGAAAAAGCGCAAATAAAAAAAATTGTGCTAATTTAGGCTTCTCTGTACTATACATAAGGGGCTTGACGAATTATTACCTATTTTAGCAACATGTAAACTTTTCTCTCAAATCATTCAAATCTTTTGTACTTTAAGATTTACTATAACTTGACAATAATATCTTCCTTATTATTATTTTTAACAAAAGGCCAAGTTTAGATGAAAACAGATTATGAAGGTTTTGCAGACCTTATTGCTCCTATTCTCAGCTAATAGTTTTGCTGAAAAACAGCTGAAAGAGTGGTCAGCCCTTCTTTACGACTACCACCCTACCCCTTCCAGTAAAGGCCAAATCTTCTCAGCAACTTCAGCAAAACTTTGGGTAAACTGAGCAACCTGACCAACTGTCAAAGAAAAACGTATTCCAATAGCATGAAGAAACCTCTGTCTTACTTTTTGTTTAAGAAGCAGCAATAGTTTTAATACCAACTTGACAACTTTGCACAAAAGCCTGTCGCATAATCCAGACCACCTGGTATACAAGGTATTAACACTCCCTGAAACCCCACAGATTTCAACAAGGCCAGGATTTCATTCCTGATGCATAAAATCTCCAGTATTACTTTCTTCTAGATAGGGAATACAAAATATATTTTCTGCAGTTATTGGCAACAATACTTGGACTGCGTTTTACTTTGTTTTGCTTAAGTGCATGTGCATGTAGTTTGAAACTAGAAAGGCCCACTATAAACTGAAATAGAAACCTTATTGATAATATCCTCCAGTATCATATTTCAATATACATTAAAAAGATTTAGAAAATTTTTGCTTATACTTCAAATATACTTTTTAAACCCACGGGTGTTATGCTTTGATTTACACATAAACACATCAATGATTAAAGAGCAAGACACTTACAATGGATCTGATGAATTAGTAATCTCAGTAGCAGTGATAAATTAGAGAAAAACACGGTCTTGTTACTGGTTGTTCTTTTGTGATTAAGTATTAGTTATCTGCTATGTTTGACATTCCGTAGACCTATTTATTTGATTAATTTAATTGTCATCCTAATTAATTTAATTATTTGGTAGCAAGTGCTGGGAGGCGGGTGCATTCATGGTTCTCTCCCCGTTGCTCAGCTGGTTACCAGCTCCACAGTTTGCTGAACTGCTGAAAAGCCGCCGCCCGGGCCCGGGCCCCCCTTTCGCCTGTCTGCGTTTGATTGATGTGCCCTCTGCTCGCTTCTGTCTCCGCGCCGCTGTACACGGATTAATGCGGGGCATGGCATTATTCACGGAGCGGTTAATCAAGCATGTGGGTAATTGTTTTTTTTTTTTTTTTTTTTTTTTGCAGGGGAGAACCCTCCCCGTCACTGCACTGTTGAAGTGATGAGTGTACATAAACAACTCCTTGGTTTGCGAAGAGAAATAGAAAATAGACGGGAGGGGGTGGGGGGGGTGGGGTGTGTGTGAATGGGGCTGCTTTACCTGAAAGCACAGAGAAATTCTGGGAGAGAGGGAGAGCGGGGAGCGGGATTTAGGGGGTTTGGGAGTTACCGCATTTATCACCCGCGAAACTGACGCACATTTACACAGCAACTTTTGAGCACGCAGGCGGCGTTGGGCCGCGCTCTCCCCGTCCCGCGGAGCTCCGGCCGGGCCCGGGGCTCTCCGCGCCCCCCGCCGGCCTCCCCCCGCCCTCTCCGGGCAGCGCAGGCTGCCGGCGCTCCGGGCCGCGACCCGCCCCGCTCGGGAGCCGTGCCGGGGCCAGGTGCCCGCCCGGCAGCGCCGCCGGGACCGCCGAGCTGAGTGCGGCCCCGCGGCGGAGCGGGAGAGCCGGGGCAGCCCCGGCGCCTGCGCCCCACCGCGCTCTGCGAGGGGGCGGGGGGCAGGGGCGGGGGCGGCCGGGCCGGCCCCAGGCGAGCCCCTGCCCGCTCCGGCGCGGCGGGCGGCGGCGGCAGCGCTGGGGCCGGCGGAGCGCCCGCCCCACGCCGCTGCCCTCGGCCCGCAGCGGCGCCGCCGGCCGCGGAAACCGCCCCGAAAGAGAGAGAGAACTTGCTCGTCCGTCCCCGCCTGCCTCCCCGCCGCCCGCGCATCCTCTCCCGCGGCGCATCCGCCCCCCGCCGGGTCCCGCTCCCCCCGTAGTCGGGGCCGGTCCGTGCTCCGGCTGGAACGTTTCCCCGCTCGTTTTCCTCGGAGGGCTTAGGCGGTAGCGGTACACCGAGGAGAAGCTGCGTCCCTCAGGCACCCTGCCTCACCCTGCGGGGGAAGGGAGCTGGGTGGGGGCAAGCCAGGAAGGGAGGATCTCAGTGGCTCTCCTAAAATCTATCAGCAGGCTGCGAGGAGGGAAGAGTTTGGCACTTCGCAGCGAGGCTGGGCTTGTTTTCCCTAGCGGTGATGCCGCTGGACTGAGAGCGGCGCGGCCGCGCGAGTTCGGGGTCGGAGCCCCTCCACCTCCTTCCAGCGCCCCCAGACCCGGTCCAGCGCCTTCAGCCCCAGCGCTCGTCCCCGCCGCCCCCTGTATGAGCGCTGCTCCGAGGACAGCGCTGCTCGCCGCCTGCTAGGGCTGCTCTCCGCCGCCCCCGGACTTCCCCACCACCGACGAGGAGCGGCGCGCACCCCGCACCCGGAGAGTTGTCTCGGCAGGCTCCGTGCTATGGCGAGGCTGCGGAGAAGCAAACTAGCCGCTGGATTTCTGTTACTTTTCCAGTGCCTGAGCGAGCGCTGCCAGCTCGCCGGCGGGGAGACGCCGAGGCAGAGCCGCGGTAAGCGAGGCCGGTACCTGCCGGGCGGGGCCGGCCCGGGTTCTCCGCGGAGCCGGGGCGGCGCGGCCGGGCCGGGGGTCGGGCCGCTCCGCAGCCCCCGCCGTGTGGGCTCCGCCGGCCGCTCCACGGGCCGCGTACCCGGGGAGGGCGAACGCCGTTCGGGGCTGGCTCCCCTCCTCCCGAGAGAGGCCCGGGGTCCCGGCTTCTCATCCTTCCCTAGCCTGGCTTCTCCGGAAAGAGCTCTCTATGACTTCATTTCTTATTTTAATGAGACTTTCCTCCTTTAATGAATCTGCCCCGCGATCACTGGGAGCCCTGTTCCCCTCCCCAGCCCCTTCGCGAGGTCCCCGGAGCCTCCTTCCCAGCCCTGTTCGAGACGCGAGGGGCTCCCCTCGAGGGCCGGGAAAGGAGGGACGGAGCACACGGGAGAGGCGCCCCGACAGCTCCCCCGGCCGCCCTCCCGCGCCGGGGCCCCGCTGCTCTCCCGGCAGCGAGCCGTGGAGGGATGGCAAAGTTTCCCTGCAGATCCTGCCTGGGAGAGCTAGCGGGCACTCTCCTCCCCCGCGGAAGTCAGTAGCTTGGAGCCTTCCCTGGAAACTGGGGGTTGAGAGAAGGAGAAAGATAAAGGAAGAAGCCCCAGGGGCTGTGGGACCTGTTCGTTAGGAGCGAGAGGCTGTGTTGGCTAAGTTTGCTGTGAAGTGTCAGGGTGCTCTTGCCAGTCCGTCTCGGAGACACCTGTTAATGACACCCAGCACCTGTAGTGCCTTCTCTTGCGCCACTGTTTCCCGCAGCATGGGGTTCCCTTTTGATCACCAAAGCCTTCTGTATCCTGCATTCCTGTGCTGTGGAGGGGAAAGCTGCTAAAGGAAATCTTGGCACGTTTGTGGATAGTGAGAAAAGTCGTGGGGTTTGTGTGTCAGGGGACCTTTCTGCTGCAGATTCTGGCTTCCAGGTATTTTCAAAAGCTGTGCCTGTGTATTCCAAATAGCAGCTAGATTAATAGCAGATGGAACACGCCCACTGGCTTCCCTGGTGCAGCAGAACTGCCCGTTCTTCCTTTTCTTAGAGGTTTGATACAAGTGTGAAAAGTTTTGTGGTCACTGTGCAACTGATCCGGAAAAGAGAGACTGGGTAGGTTTTTCAAATGTCCAGTGAGGTTATGCGCTAGACAGAGCGGGAGTTTCCCCGGCAGGGGCCCGTCACTGAGTTTTGGAATTGCTAAACGATGGGGTAGCTCAGCAGGTTGCCGGGGCTCACATGTCACTTGGGGCCAAAGGGAAAAACCAGCAGGAGAATTTTCGTGTACTGCTGCAAACCCCGTGTTGCTATACTCAGGGTTGTAGGCAACAAATGTTAGTATTTGTTAATGTTAGTTATAAGGCAGTGGTGTAATGGTGGTACTAGAAAAAGAGGATTGAAATCTTGTGTGGTAGTGGACTGAACTCAACGAAGTTTATTATCTTCCAGCCAATCTATCCAGACTATAAGATATTAGTGCTGACTAAATGAAGTCTAATTTATCAGTGGGCAAATAAACACCACAGATCACTGGTTTAGGCTATTAGGTTGTAGTAGTCATCAATGTCCGTTACCAGGAGGTGCTAAATAGAAGGTTTACCAGTGGTTTGCTTATTCATAAATCATTTAGTAATGTCTTGTGTCTTCCTGAACATGATATGAAGAGGAAGGAGTTTATAATCAGGCAAATATTATTTTGATATATTAATTGAATAGACTCGGAAGAAAATATAGCAAGTAGTTGTTTTCTTCAAGTAGCAAGATGGGCAATCTGAAGTCAGTTTTGACATCTAGGTGTTTATAACTGGCATCTTCTGTCATTCTTGATTAAAATATCTGTATTATGACAGTAATAATTAAATGTCATTTTCAAAATCAGAGCTTTATTTCCTTTTTTGTTTGTTTGTAATACTGCAGCTATTTGGGGAAAAAAAGGGTACTGATACACTGTGTCTAATCAGTGGGAAGAGGAAAAATATGTAAAGCCAGAAATTCAACTGAGTCAAAATTTTGTGAGTCAAAATGAAAAAAGTGATGTTTTGAAGTTTTACTTTATTTAGAACCTCCTGTATCCCTTTGGATCAGCTCAGACAAAACCTTTAAAGAATTAAAGAATAAATGTTTGAGGTAGCTGCAAATTCTTAAGTGGATGCAGTTTTTACCTTTTTGTCAAATACTCAATAAGAAAACACCTGATTGAAAATGAATGGAATAACAGTATCAAGAAATGGAAACGTATACGAAGCCCTGGCAGAGCTGGAGCCAGGGAGGGTTTCTGAGGATGCTGTCAAAGGCACACGCTCTGATTTCAACAGAGATGGGGGGAAAAAAATGCAAAGGCCTTTTTGCCAGCTCGTTAGAATTATCTTACCGCAGAAAAATCAAGTCGGACCAATTCAAGTGCAATAATTTTCCAGGCATGCCGGAACTCACCTGGCTGCCCCCGGGGGTTTCTAAACGCAGACTTTGAAAGGTGCCAGGTGCGGGGCTGCGCTGGCCGGAGCGCGGCCGTCCCCGCCAGAGGGCGCAGCGGCGGCCGCGCACAGCCGGGCTCCCTGCCAGCGTCCGTCCGTCCGTCCATCCATCCGTCCGTCCGTCCCTCCACCCATCCACCCACCCACCCATCCATCCACCCATCCATCCGCCCCTGGCCCCGCACAGATCTTCCCTTTTGATGACAAAATTGCTAAAATCCAGGATGGAGGTTCTTAAACACGAGGTTTGCGTGTATGTGTGCTTACAGTAGCCAAACTGAGCGTGACATGAATTAAGTGAAGTGAAACAGACGGTCTCTTGAAAGCTCACAAAACAATTAAGGCTTCCAGGTGTGTGAGTGAGGGCTCACTGTTGAAGTGCTGCCACAAAGTCTTGAAAGTGTTACGTTCTTTTGCAAATGTCATCAGTCAGAATTAGGAGGCTGTTATTGTAATTTTTATTCTGTCAAAGTATGTTCCAGAATCCTGATATAATTCAGAATCCTGATATAATTTATATTCACTGGACTGCTGCTGTCTCCAGACATCAGCATTCAGAGGGGAGGTAAAATTATTTGTATAGGATAAACTGCTGTTAAGGAGTGTTTATCTAGCATTTATCTACTGCTGAAATAGTAACATTTTGTATATTGCCTGAGTTTTACTCTGTAAAAAAAAATCCATAACTGAGACCAAACTTTTATCGTTGTACTTTAGGACCTTTGGCTTTTATCTTGGAAGTATCAAAAGAAATACAAGGTTAGACAACATGTATATCAGGCATGTTTTCTCTGTTTACATTTAGGTATATGTTTTTTTCTGTACTTGAAATGTAAACAGGGGCTGTTGGGTTAGAGAATCCTAATGACATTTGAGAGAAAATCCTATTTGCATATCATATATATTTTAGTAAGATTTCTCTCTGAAATAGTCATCTCTTTTTTTCAAATTTCATACTCCTTCCTCTTTTTTGTGCTTTTTGTCTTTTTCATTTCCTCTGAAAGAGTGGTTTGAAATACTGCTAGTAAATAGTGGGTAAATTAGGACTGTAATGAGGGTGATTTAGGTCTTAAATTCAGTTTTACAGAAACTCATTTCCACAGATTTAGAGCAAGATCAATACTCATAGTTCATTGAAAGTTTAAAAATCCCTTGGGAAAAAGTGGGGTTTTTTGGATCTGAATATTCCTCTTCAGAGTTGATAGCCTCATTCAGGCATCTAAACTCCAGCAAATATTTGACTCAGATGTTAGGTTTTGTCTGACATGTAACTTGGAGTCGATGATAAATAATGGGGGAACTATCTTTCTACACTGTAAACAAATGTAGTCAATGAAAAAAAGGTCTTCATAATTTGAAAAAAAAATTATCTCATCAAAAATTTATTAGCAACACATACAGGTAATTTAGAGCAAAATCCTGTGACATCTACTGCTTTACCGGATACCAGATTCCTCTAAAAAATGCAGTTCAGGAAGCTGTTTCTTTTCAGGGAAAAGACTCCTGAGACCACAAAGGAGATAGATGAAGAAATGCATAATGTCAGGTGATGAGAGATTCCCTGAGGAGAATAGTCACAGACCTTAGTATTTTTCATTGAAGACTTTTTGGCAAATTTTGGTGGAGCAGTGCTGCAGGTCCCTACACCTGTGCAGACCTCAGGAGATGGAGCTTTGGACCTGAAACTTGTGTTTCCTGCAGGACTGCTATGCAGAGATGCCTGGGAAGTTGCTTTGCTTTGAAGTATGCCAAATACAGCTATCACATGCTCTATTGAATCCTACTTTTTTTTTCTCCAGAAAGTAGATAAAAAATTCATATTAAAATAAATAAAAATAAGTGCATAATTTGACGCTGCTTTTGATAAAAGTCACTGGTTTCATTGGAATGTGTGAATTACTGCACAGTTCTGCTGCTTGTAACCTTAAAAGCCCTGGAAAAAAGCAATCTCTGTAGCACCCCCAGTTTCAAAACTTACCAAGGCTGCAGTCTGTTAGTCTGAGAACACAGCTGGGGTCACTGGTATTTTGCATTCCCAGTGCGGTTCATGCTTCCTAAAAAAATGAACACCAGTGGAATTTGAGGCGGCTGTGGTTAAGGTAATCTCTCCTGGGGACTGTCTACAGGGGGAACAAAGGTAATTTGATGGGAGCATTTACGATCCAGTACAAGGAAATGCTGCAAGCTTGCCAGCAGTGTGGAATTATATCCAACTTCTAGGTTTGATGGGGGCTGAACTGGGAGTGTTAATGCAGTGCAATTGGCAGATGCTGTATTTACTAAGCTGGAGAATTGCATAATCACAGCAGGAACAAGAAGAACCTATGAGTTTGCTTTCTATGGAGAAGTATGCAGAAAGGCCACGCTAAGGGCACATGAGAATTGTTTTTGGTTGTGGCTTCTCACAAATGAGCATAAAACATTGCCCTGAAGTAACGTCTGTGAGTGCTGGATGCTGTGTCTCATCATGGAACACTTCCTCTGCTTTCTCCTTTTCTTTTTTTTCATCCAACCAATAAACTTTACTGCAGTAAGCACTCCTTGCAGTCAACATTGAGCAATGAGTCTGGGTTTGAAAGAGCTTGTGTAACCTGTTCATCTCTCTCAACCAAAGGGCAGTGTGTTAGAGGGTGTTTCTGAGTGGGATTGGCCCAACCTTCCAAGACAGGCCAATGGAGCTGGTTCTGAGGCCAGACCCAGGGTCAAGCATGGTACTTGAGTTGAACACACAGTGTCAAAAGTTCTCAATGGGGTGATACATCAAGAGAAATGTAAGGATTAATGTGAAGATAGGCACAAGACATGACAAGAATGATGCACATACTCTGTTCAGACATGGTAAGATCCCAAGAGGCATATTCTCTTCAGCTTCAAGCACTGCACTTTAAGAAATATATGGACTAATTGAGGACTGTCATGTGAAGAAAAAAGGAAAGAACACTGCTATAGAGAATAAAACTAAGAGGTGACATGGTAACAATCTTAAAGTGTGTAAAAGGCTTCCACAGAGGAGGGAATAACTTGTCTACAGCAGCAGTTAATGACTGAAATTGAAGTAAGGCAGACTCCTATATGATAAGGCTAGAGGAACAGATTATCTATGAGTAGCCTTCATCACTGAAACAGTTTAGATAAACATATGTCCAGAATGTCATTCTGTCAAAAAAGGCAGCTGTTCCTGCCTTGGGGCAAATGGCTGGAAAACATGACCTTTCTAGGTCTCACCCAGCTATCTGGAATCATTCTGTGTGGATAGCGTTAAGTTCACAGGGGCTCACCTTGAACTGTAGCTCGATAAAATACAAGTATGAATTCCAGTGCTCACTTAGCTTGAGGCCTCTGTGTCTCTTATTTCCAATGATGTGGCTTTAATGTGATATCAACATACACTTTCTGTGGCTGTAGACGAGTTAAGGACATTTAAAATGCTGCTGTAGTTAGTGTTTTTATGTCACAAAATAAAGCTTTTAAAATTAGATTTTGTTCTTGTTTAGAACTTTTACCTTTTGATATGAACACTGTCTAGGTTCCATTAAGCAGATAAATTTTTTTATGATATTCTCATAGTGACATTTTTGGTCTTTAGGCAGAATCACTTATCTCATTCTGTTTTGTTCAGTGAACAATCCTTGACATGAATAGGAAGAGTTCTGCAAAGGGAATATATAAACCTTTCCATTTAACCTTTCTCTGGCAGTGTTTCAAATATATGTTGTGTCAGAGTTGATGCTAGGATCTCCATTCCTTTGCTTTACAGATGTAATTGAAATGTGTCAAAGGGCTGCTTATGTTTCAGGGATGTAATGCCATTTATAGTATTTACTGCAGCTTTCCTTAACTGCTGTCATAGGGCACGTTCTCTTGGAAGTTTAAGCTGCATTTAGTAGCAGAATAGGATGCAGTGGTTACCCAGTAATAAGCACTTAGAGTTGTATTTAATTTTTTTTCTATTCATGCATTACCCTTTTTTTTCCCTTTAGTCATAATTTACGAACTGCATCTCTGCTGAATAATTGCATCTTTTCTTCTCACAAGAGTTGCTACTAGGCTGGTTGTAAAAGGCAAGTATTCTCCACTGTAAATTCAGTGTTTTCTGAAGGGTGAAGTGTTAAAGTTTGTTCATCACTAAGCAGATTCTTCTTTTGTGAGTCAGCAGCTGAACTAAAAATCCATTGGAAAACATGATCTTGGCCTCCATAGAGAACTTGGAGCCAGCATGACTCTTTTTTGCAATGGTGCTCTGTGATATTCTCCAGCTGCGAGTTTCTGCTTTCCTGTGTGGGTTAAAAGAACTCTCCTTTTGAATTTGCAAGCAAAACTGTGTGCATTTACAATTCAACCTCAGCCCCCCAGGACAGAAACCCAAGGCCCTCGGCAAGGAACTTTGTGGCAGAACAGGTTTCAGAGTTCCTGGGTTCATCCTCTTCTGCCCCATCCTGCAGCTCCTCCTTGCCCTTCGTGCTTGTTTCAGAGATTGCTTCCTCCTCACTTGCACTGTTTCAGTAGCTGATGTGGCCATGCTCTAGGTCAGATGGATCAGACCTGCTCTTGTTAGTCAAGTGGGATTTTTAAAAGAGAGAGGGAAACAGAAAAGACTACATTTCAGAAAAGGTGGTGGAGGTGAAAATAAAATTATAAGGAGGATGAATGTAGTATTTTGAGGCCTCTGAGCATTATAAATCCTCTTAGAACAGTATAAAAACTCTGAAAAAGTAGAATAGCTGAATTCTGTTCAATACTACCAGGTGTTATGTAGGTTTAGTCAAAAATCTTCAAAGAAAAAACTAGTAGAAATTGGAAAATTATGTTCAAGTTGACATGTTCTTGTCAAGTATTTCACTGGCAAGTGACAAAACAAATAGTTGTGAGATTCTTGTTTTGATGATGATAAAATACCTCATTTCAAATTTTGCATTTAGACCTTTAGCTTAAAATTTTTGAATTATATATAAACACAATTAAAAAGCACTTTGATTTGAAGTTTATGTGTTTGTATTTTTACATATTTTTAATTTATTTTCCTACAGCAAACACTGACTACTCACTTTTAATCTGAATAAGATCAAAAATTTTGACGAGAGTTGGAAATTAACTATTTAGTCACCTCTAACTGAGACTTATTGCTGTTGAGAATTTGGCTATGTAAGCCCTGTAAGAGGTGGCCATTTTACCTTGTAAAAAACCTTACTTTTGTTGGATGACAGAAAAGGTGAGAATGGCTAAAAATAACAGTTGTCTTGATCATCCAGCTAGGGTTTTGGGGTTTTGGTTTTTTAACTTTATAGTATATTTCTCATTCAAGTTGCTTCATGGTTAATAAGATATACATGACGTAACAAAATTAAAAGAGCACATTTTTCAGATCGCATCTGCTGTAAAGATAATAGATTTATGTTTTACTTGCAGTGAAGGTATTTATGGACTAGAGCTTTAGCATGTGGTGTATTGCAGAAAACTGACCTCAATATCAACACAATTTATTACTGATTCCTATTTAAACTTATATATACACTGATCTGAATTGTAGTCTCAAATAAAATGGTTAGCATGAATCACCATTATAGATTGTCATCAGTTCTGTTTTCCATTTGCTTTTTATTACATCTGTTATTTATGTTCTTTTTAAAAAAGTTTTATGAATTAAGAATGTGTAATGCAATGCATTTTAGTTTATTGTGCAATTTCTGCAAGACAATAATTGAAATGTACAGTTGTAGACCGTAAAAGTACACAGCTTGTCACATTTACATTCAGCCACAGAAACCCAAAGGGTTCTTTCCCCTATTAAACATCACACTAAGCAATAACATAATTGCTTTCAGTTTTGCTAATATTAATGAATTTATCCTTCCCAAACCTTTCCTATAAGTTGTTGGAGACATTTCTATCTTTCCAATGCACAAATGATATAATAACAGCAGAAAGTTGTCCTAACAATTTCTTGCCTAGGACAGCATAGTTAAAAAGGGACTTTTTAGGTCAGCAAGTATTTCCTGGAGATGAGAAGCAGTTGTGTCGTGCAAGTCTGTTCCACATGCACCTATGCACCACAGGCCATCAGTAATGTCAGTAGTGTGCTTCACTTTAACAACCTTTGGGCATGTGGTAAAATTGCAGCAGACCCAAGTATAATGTGCCACAGAATGTAACAAGGACACTGACTTTGAATTTCTACAGTAACAACAACAACAAATAATAATTCTAGCATGCTTTGTTTGAAGGCTTGTTGGTCTTTATCTGGTTTTTGCTTAGCCTGTTTTTATTTTTTTACTTAATATGCTTGATTTTTTCAGCCCCTGTTTGGTTTCATGGACAATGAAATTCACAATTACATGGACAATGATTGCAGAGTTGGTAACACTGGTTTTGATTTAATTCGGAACCCTTTTCCAGAATAGCATTAACGACCTGCAAAATTACTCTTCTTAGAGAAAACCTGTCCGTTTGAATGGAGGAAAGAAACTACCACTATCTTTGGTCAGCCTCTTGAGCTCACCCCATACACCTGGAAAGCAGCCTAGTGTTTAACAGGAGGAAGGATTTTGCTCCACCTAAGCTGAGGTGCCTGAGGATTGGCAGTTCTGCCATTTCATATTGTGTTGTACTGCAAGCTTGGATCCAGCTTGTGTTCTTAATTTTGTTTAGGTGCTCTGATGTTGAACCCTAAACTTTTGATTCCCATCACTTGTCAGCAAGTAATTTGTATGCTCTACTTCTCCACTGCTGTTTTCAGACCGTACTTGTCTTACAGCTTGCTTGAATGTTCCCAGAATCATAGATATGTGCTTTATATTCATTGTTTTCTTATTCTTGGAAGGCTTGTAGAAGTTAGGTAATATCTTAGTTTTATGTATAAGAAAGTGGTTTTAAAAAGTGACAAATTTGCCAAAATTAAAGATTCTTCTTTGTGTACCAAAGTATGAGTTGAATTTTTCTGCAAGATCGGGTCTTTTGAGTTTTCTCTTGTTTCTTCAAATTCAGGTGTGTACTTTCTCTCTGCATTCTTATCCTTCACTTACCTAATCTGAGATGTTAAATCCCACTCAGACCTCTGATCAAGTAACCTGTCTGTCTGGAAAAAATCCAGATTAGAGTTGACTGAAGGCTCTGATTAGTGCAGAGACAACAAGGCTTAGTCTTGGACTGCTGTAGATTTTGCCATTTCTATATTCCTTTCTTCACTCGGGCTTGCATCAGGGGAGGGGTTTTTCTCTAAGCTGTTTATACAACATATCCCAAATGGCAGCATTTTATAGTCTAGTGTGATAAATTCTTTGCCTAAACACAAGCATGTCTGAAGGATAGACAAATAGAGAAATACTGGGTCAGATTTCTGCCTATTGGCACTTCGACAATTTGAAAAGACCGTGTCCAAATCTTTTTGGTTTCGTCACTGAGTTCTTGGAGAGAAGAGGATGATGGTGTTCCACAAACTGTATTTTTTTTCTGTAATTAAACTTTAAAAATAACAGTCCAGACACAGAAATTGCTAGTCAGAAGAAAGAATTCCAAAGCACTCAGTTTAAAACCTGCTGACCAGAATGCTTTGATTGCTCAAAATGTTTATCATCCTAAGAAAACAATCATTGCAATATGTAGATTATTATTTTGCTTGGTAAATATGATAGCGACCTTTACGGGGACTGTATCTTCATGACCTTTTAAGGAAAAAGATTACTGACAAATGGTCTATACCACATGTATATATACATTGTCCATGTAAAATACTGTGCCTCTGATACTATAAATTACACTGCAGTTTCCTGTAGAGTAAGTATCTTGCTGAAAACAGAACTGATAGATCAGCAGACTGGTGCTGTTTTATCACTGATGGTGGGTTTCGTTTGTTCTGCAGAAAAGTGGTAAGTTAAAAAAGCTGTGTTTTAAAAAGCTGTTATTCTTATCTTGCAAAATATATGAGTTTCCCTCCTCTCACCTAATTTGAAAAGAAAGTTACATTATCATTTAAATAATAGATCTAATAGAGCAATCAGGGTGGGGGTAGGGAACCTAACAAAAAAAAGAGAAGAAAACAAGAACAAGAAAACCAAAAAGGGGCAGAAGACAGGAGGAATGAGGGGAGGAAAGGGGAGGAGCAGCAACCCACCAAAGAAATAACAATCCAAACCTCAAACGGACTGCACACTTTGGAGTGTTTGGAGCTGCATATCTAGGCTTCAGTTTTGGAAAACTTCCCTTGTCTAGAACTGTGTTTAAAGGCATGCTTAACTATTCTATACAAATGGTGTCCTACAGAGGAGTGGACTGAAAAAGATGTAGATGTTTAAGATTTTCATCTGATCTTGGACTTTGGAATGTCACTGACCCAGAAGTCCCTGGATGTTTGCAACAGAGGCAATAATTTTTGCAGTCTTGTTGCAGATCCTGAAATGGTTTGAGGAGAAAAGGATCTTCCAGCAGGCAAAAAAGACTGACCTCCCTGTATAGTTGTAGTGGATAACAGCAGCCAGTAATATCTCTTCTAATGCATGTTGCATTTTTCTTTAAGAGCTGGGCACTGGGATTTTTTTTCTAATGTGATGTGGAAGACACATTTAGGAGATGCAAAAAATAAATATTCACTTAGATTTTATGATCTGTCTCCAACGGACTGAAATGTGGCCTGAGCTTGAGAAGCAATAAGCACGCATGACTCACATCCAATTTAAGTGTAAACACTTATTACCTGCTGCTTCTTGAATGAAATTTATGGTGTATTGTTCTGCTTTTTATACAAAAACATAGCTGTTAGCTTGAAGGGATGACCCAGAGATATCAATGAATCACATTTACATTCAGCCACAGAAACCCAAAGGGTTCTTTCCCCTATTAAACATCACACTAAGCAATAACATAATTGCTTTCAGTTTTGCTAATATTAATGAATTTATCCTTCCCAAACCTTTCCTATAAGATGTTGGAGACATCCCTAGGTCCAGTGTTTGGTTATATTTTTTGCTGCCATAATTATGTTTTATTGATCATCATAAATCCACTTTGTCTCTCTAGCTGAGTCTGAAACTGATGGTAATACAGCTGCAGAGCCAGCCAGTTGTCCCTTTCTTTCCAGTGATCTATTGTTTGCAGATCAAAGGAAAGTTTTGACTTTTAAGTAGAATTCAAATCCATTTTGAGGATTGCCATAAAGTAGGAGAAGGCAAAGAGAGAAAATATTTAAAAGACCTAAATTATTTAAATTCAATATAAAAAGAAAAATAGTTATTACCCTTGCAAGCATCAATTTGGCATAGCACTTGAAAAAGTGAGAGAAGTGTATGCTTGAAGAGAAGTCCATATGTAAAGTCTTCACTGAAATGACTTGTGCTAGAACATGCTGGTAGGTGTTGCTTAAATGTTTATAGGGCCTTTTATATGTACAATTTAATTTAGGGAAAAAGAAAGAGGTTATATTCTACCCTCACATGCTTCAACAGACCCACAGTTTACTCCTAAAAGAGCAGCTTGAGCCAATTTGAAATGAGTCTCTAGCCCCCAAAGCCTCTCCTCTAATTCTGTACTGTGCTGAGCAGTGCTCAGTGTGCTGTACTGCAGTGTGGGGTCTTTGGTCACAGTACAGCTCAATGCCACTTTCCCACGGGCTTGTGTGTTCCTAGGAGGAGAATGAATGAATGAATGAATGGGGGGGACTCTTACCTTGGTGCTGAAAATATACTCCATGCCCCAAAGTTGTTCATTATACTCTTTGAACGCATTTGGGATTTAGAGGCTGAAAGGTTCTGGATGCCTGTTTATCTGCTGATGTTTTTATTTGTATTATTTATTTATAATATAAGATAATTTAATTTTCTTAATTCTAAGGGTGAAGGAAATACATTTGGTTTCAGAGTGCGTGAGACTCTTGAAGTGGGAAAAAGAGGAGCAAGCAGAGGAGTCCATGTGTTGACTGTGAGAGCCATGAGAATATTTGCTAGGCAGGAATGAAAGACCTGATTCAGTTCTCTCTATACATTTTAGCAGCCGTATTAATTCTGTGGGGCTATTCAGTCTAGAATTCGAGGGAGAGAGATCAAAACATCCATGTGAATTAAAAAATAGGTTACTTTGAGGACAAATATTCTGCTTCTCTAATTTAAATCTGTAGGGAGCTAGAGAGTGAAGACAGGAAAAGATATATTCAGAAGCTCTATAGAAAAGCCATGTCCTTTTAGGGGAAAACTCTGCATTTGCTATTCTAATTTGGTTTCTTTTTCAGTATTAAAACGTAATTATTAAAAAAATAAAATAAGAAAAAAAAGGTACCTTCTCCAATTCTGTTCTCCTGAAAATCACAGAGAGGAGGAAGGAAGTGTCTGTTGCACAGTTTAAGGCATGTTAGAAACTTCTAAATTATATAGGACAGGTAAACTGGAAAGAAAAGCTTCCCAACTTTTATCTCCCTACCAGGTGACTGCTATTATCAATGGCTGCCTTGTAAAAAAAATATATGAGGAATGAAAAGGCTTTTTGTCTGGGTCTGCTGGGCTATGCTTCTAGGCATTCGGGAGCTTCCTTTTTCATCTCTGGACACCTGTTTCAGCCAGGCTTCACAGGATGGGGGGAGCACGGGCCAGGAGGGAAAAGTGGGACCCTTCTGGTCTGTGGCATTTCTTCAAAGGTGCACTTGTTTCCATGTTCTGTAAACATGTTTTCTGAGTGGAAACGAAGAAAAAATTTGAATAATAGTTATGAGGAAAACTACAGGCTAGGTTCGCTTGGCCTTGTGGTAATTTCCTGTCTATTTCCAGCTGTACTGTGGCAATAGCGGTGTAGCTTGTAGCTTGGCAGAGTAGCCTCTGGCCATCCTTGAGGCAATAAATACCAGCAGAAAACACTAAGTTATAACCCAAAATAATGCTTCATTAAGCATGGGATGCTGAATTTAAAACATGTTCTGCTCTCCTCTGCAGCTGTGGGCTGTATTTCCTTACCTTGTTAACTGACATGGTAGATCACTTCTCTTTGTTTCCCAAGGCAAATTGCTCCAGTTTCAGCATTCCCAGGAATCCTAAAACATGTTTCTGATCAGAGGTGCCCATCTCCCTCAAGTTGCTCTTTTTATCAGTAACAGAGCATCTCTGCTCTTACTCACTTTGGGATTTTGATTTGCCAAGGTATTAGTAGGGAGTTCATTGAACTATACCTGGTCCTGCAGTTTATATTCATCCAGCCAACTGACATCTGATAGCCATCATTCTACATACTCAATGAAAACTTCCATGTACATTTCATGATTTAAAATTATGTAATGTGCTTTTTTCCCTCCCATCTCTCCTGGTATTTATGTTGTAATATATTTTACTTACCATTTGTGGACTTAGAATGGATGGATTAGAATTTTGGAATACTTGTTTATAATATTTTCCATAGGTTTCATCATCACCGTTTATTAAAGTTGTTTTTAAAGACTGATGGATTTAGCTACAAAACTGCCACATCTGATAACTGTTATTATTTATTTTCATTTTACCAAAGGAGCACCTAAGTATTGAATGACTTGCCAAGATCACACACAGCAAATTTAGCGTAGAAACAAGAAAAAAAATCCCACTGTTTTAATTTGTGTTTTCATGTTTAATCTTCAAAGCAGACACCTTATGCTCTGTTGTGATGGAACTGCAAACTTAAAATTGAATTACAAGAACTACTACTACTGCAAGTACGAGAACTACTCGCTAAAACACAAGCCAATAGCATCTTTACAACTTCTGTCATAACTTTACCATCCTGACAACAGCTCTTGAACTTCCATTTAAACATTTGGCAGTCCAAGACTGGTGTTTTACTCTCCCTGTTGCTGCAAGATGGCATTCAAGCTACAGTCTCTTAAATTAGGGAATCTGTTTTGTTTCCATAAGAACACTAACATATGCTTTAAAGGAAAAAAAAAAAAAAACCAAACAAATCAATTACAATAACAAAAACAGTACCAAAAATACAAAAGAAATCCACACAAAAAATGTCTTCCACTCTGACTTAAGTTATTAATTTAGTTATGAATTGTATTTACTTATCATTTTAGATTTTTAAACACTTTTCTGCAATTCTGTTCTCCTTTTTCTCCTATTTTTACTTTTTAATTTTTTTCTTCAATGCTGTGAGCAAGAAGTAGAAATGGAAGTTTTGTGAGGCCAAAGGAACAGGCAGAGACCCCCACTGTCCTGAAGTAAAGATTTGGCAGGGAACTGGAGGTCTGGAAGGGTCTAGGCTTACATTCAGTATCTCTTGCATCTTTGTAAAGGATATAATGAAGGTCCTACAAATCTTACAAGAGAAGAAATCTGGAGAAATGCCATAGCCTAGGAACAGTTACATTACTAAGACCTTTTTTCAAATGATGTTTTTTTCAGATGTTGTTCAGTAAGAGCATGAGCTCCTTTGCCTCAGTGTGCAAGAGGAAAAGAAAAATTATGTGATTCCCTAATATTTCTTCTGGCCCTCTGGTCTTTCCCTAAATTGCACTTCATAGTCACAGGCAGCACAAATGAGTTAATATTGTAACTGAGCTTGGTTTTGGGACCTACCAGCATCAGAGGTACTCCAAAATTTAAGCTGTGATATTAGAAGAGGCTCGTATTCATCAGTATGTGGAATCCAATACAATAACTTTTGAGATTTTTTTCCTTGATGGAGAGATTGTAGAAGGTGTAGTTTAGAAATAGAATCACAGAATCTTTCATCACCTCAGTTTACCTTGAAAAAGATATGCCAAGTCACCAAAGAGTTGTTCCCAAATAAATGATGACCAAGAAAAGGCAGCCAAATGTGACCTGTTAATTTTCTTCTGTAATAAATTCATCTGAGCATTTAATCTAATATAAAGGCCTCTTGTGATATAAAATTAATGACCTGTTTGATTTATTTTTTTAAGGTCTTCTATAAATTAGATGCATCAGTTGGATGTTTTGGAGTTTTTTTCTAAAGAACAGTTATCTGGTTTGGAAATTTAATCAAGCCATGGAACTTAATTATTGTCTCATTTCTGAAAGATATACAATTGTGCTAATATTTAGAGCAGATTTCTAGGAAAAAAATATGTTAAAAGTTTTCTGATCCTTTGCTTAATAACTTCCATGAAACATGTGCTCAATTTAGCTTGGAATGTCTCATTTTACAGCAACCATAATACATTTGGAATGTCCTCCACAGAAATGAAAAATATGAGACTTTAATGAATAGGATGAATATAATTTACAGTTATGCCATGCAGTTCTGCCACTGTTACTGTACGGCTCCCTAAGTGCTTAATCTTTGGCTTTTACCACTGACGTCAGTGGGAACTAAATGCCCAAAATCTCCTTAAGCACTTCTAGATGTGTGGTATCCAGGGTTGTATTTTGCATTGTTTATTTTTGCATGCATTTATTTTCTATTCCATTTCAAAATAATGCCAGGTAATGTGGAAGTTTTGTAGCTTAGCAAGCCATTCACTTGGGAGCAAATTGAATGTCAGCCATTTAGTCTTTGAAATGAAAATAGAAAAGATAATAGTCAGTCTTGGGACTGATAGCTTCTGATCAGCAGTCTGCTGAACTCAACAGGACATTTGAATGTGTGTTTCTTGAAGAACATTTCCCATCGGTTCCTGATGAGCTCAGCTCTGCTGCTCTCACTGGCTGGGGGGAAGCTGCTGGAGCGGGAAGCACAGAGCTCTGTGTACAAGAGGTTGCCAGGTCTTATGGTCCCCTTCTGCTGCTAAATAATTTTTAAAGAAATGTAAACTGTCCCAGCTGTGTAGGGAGGATGCAAAATAAATTAGAAATATTTAGAAGGAGCTGTGGGACATGGTGAATTTACATACTGAAAATACTTATGAACTCATTTTGACATTCAGTATGTAACCTCTTATACAAATAAAAAGATAGAAGAGTGTTTGTGAGTACTTGTATTGCAGAATCACAGAATATTCTGAGTTGCAAGGGGCCCACAAGGATCACCAAGTCCAGATCTTAAGTGAATGGCCCACACAGGGCTTGAACCCACAGCCTTGGCATTATTAACACCAGGCTCTGACCAACTATATATGCATATGTGTAAATATTGCATATTTAAAGATAAGGCTGCATATCAGTTATGAAGTAATTTTTTTTTGTTTTCATTCTTTATTTGCGTGTTCCTACTCTGATTTGCACAGTCTTTATAATAGGGATGTTACTTTGAATATTTGGTGTGTTTACTTCCCAGAGGTACCATTCCTTCTACTATTCTCAGAGCATATTCCACTCCAAGTTATGCTTTTATTTATTGATGGAATGTCATGTATTAAGGAAATACAACCTTCTTTATCCTAGCTTAATTACAGCTTTCAGTATTTTTTTTTAATCTTTTTAATACTTGGTACTTATCAAAGTCATAATTCAATAGACTGCAAAGAGCATCTAGTAATTGTCTTTTCTCTATGTTTACTTTACTTTTTTCCACTTTTGACTTCTGTTAGTAACTCGTACAGTTTCTAATAGTGCCTTGTAGTGCATTGAAATAAAGTGACTACCTAGGGACATCAGGGTTCTTCTGACTGTTTTTTCCTAGTCTTTATACAAGCACCTTCACATGTTGATGATCATTGTGCCAAGCTGTATCTGCGGATGTTAGTCTAAATTTGCTTTCCTTACTCTGGCAACAATCCTCGTGGCTTCAGCAGTAATTTGCCTGTTAAGGTTTATCCCTGTCCCTGATATAGAAGCCTGGAGTCCCAAGAGGAAGAAGGCCTGTGAAGCTCACAGAACTCTCCAGCCCAGGAGGATGATGAGTGTGGTCACCCAGTGAGTGGCACAGCTCCTGGGAGGAGGGTGTCTTCTTCTCCGTGAGTCTAATGGCTGTGGCATAATGAAGTGGGGCCTTCCAAGGTTGTTAAACCTGGGGGCTAAAACTTATGTTGAAACAAAAGCCAGATCATGTGGTATCAATACTGTAGCAGGTATTTACTGCTTCAAAACTCTCTATGGGCTGCAGTAAAAGTTTCAGGGGGGAAAGTCCCCTATTTGCTTATACTTCTAATTGCTTTCTCTGTAGCAGGTGGATACTTCTTGTGTTTGGCATGAGTTATATTCTTAGCCTATAAAAGAAAATAGAGGAATAACCTTAAATTGAAACAAGATGATTGGGGTTTACTACTCTTAAAATACTGTTCTCTTATTTGGGAAAGCAGGAACTGAAGAGATTGGGACTGCCTAATGACTCTTCATATATAGACCTCATTGGCAGATATGCCTATGTAATTTCCTGCTCTTGAGAGTTTTATGACCTCTTCAGCCCTGAGTTGATGTCTTTTACTGCATCCCTCCATCTGCTGAAGAGAAAGAATCTTGCAACAGTTGTAAGAGAAGGAGCTTTGTTGCTCTCCTCTAGCAAACTATTACCAGTTTCCTCAAGATTCTTCATTAGGACACCTGAAGTGATACATTTTTAAGAGGATTTAATTACAGGTTTAGTGAAATGTGAATAAAGAAGGAACTCAGCAGGCCAACAGATGTCCAAGCAAATTATACAAAGTGTTGTGGAAAGAGGAGCCTTTTAAAACATACATACTTAAAGATCTCTTATAATTTATCCAACAGTTAGAGCAAAGACATTCCCTACTGTCTGCACCCCATAGTGGTAATACAAATCAAAAACATTCTCAACTGAACATCACTCAAGGCTCAATCTGTATTTTAATAGGTGGATTGCTTGTTTTGCAGATGGTTTTGTAAGAAACATGTTTTTGTTGTTTTTTGCTTTGTTTTTAAAGATGACTGAATCTTGAAAATATATTCCTTCTAGGGAAAAAAAAAAAGCTTTTACCTTTTTACCCTTTGATCTTCAGTTTCTTTCTAGAAAAAAATCTGATTTTTTAATTTGGTAGTATGTGACATTTTGTCATGTATTTCATTTGTCAAAATGAGAAAAACAGCAATGCAGGCAATTATACTCAAGTAAAGTAGAAGCAGCTTCTCTTCAAGCTAAAAAAGATTCTCATAAATTTGCTTTGGGAAGCGGTCTTCTTTAGTATTTCCATAATAAGATTGTAATAAAAATGTGAGTATGCTAATAAATTCTTCTCTTGTGCTGATGATTCCTTTTAATTTGTGTCAGAGGAGGACTAGTAATTCCTGTAAAAAATAATTAGAAGATGGCAAAGTATGGAAAAAGGCATGAAATACAACATAGTCAAAATTCTCACATCTGGTGATTGACTGACAAAATTTCTGCTTTTAAACTGAAAAAAAAACCCTCCTAATCCTAATCCTTACCTCCATACTGGAGAAAGGACTGGACCATAAAACACACATCACCATAGATGTGTGATAGATGTGGAAAAAGTGGCTGTGCTACTAAAAGATATGAGAACCAGCTTTTTCTGCAGTGAGAAGGAAGTATGCTGATATAACTGAGCATAAAATGTTTCATAAAGTTTTGATCATTCATTTGCCATAAAAACTCATTCAAATTGCAAAAGGTGCAGAGGAAGCCTATTAGGGATGAAAAAGACAAGCCATTCTCTGTGAGGTATGATAAATTTCTTTAGTCTCACAAAATAAATTCTGGAAGAAGTTGTAATACCTTTCTGTAAATATATTTCAGGAGAAAAAACAGAGAAGAGAAGATATTTGAGGTAAAGAACAAATAGATAAATATTGACCATGAATAAATTTATGCAAATACAAAGATTAGTAACCAGTAGAGAAGGGGGGTTCTGAATGTAGTTCCCTTTCAAAGTCAAAGAGATTTCTAATGAATGCAAACCTAAAATTTATGTAATATTTTATAGGGGATACACATCTGCAGGTTACTGGTGTCCTAATTCTGGTATTACTTCACCTGCTCCTTTTGAGTCCTGCAGTGCAGTACTGCAGAGTACTACAGTGTTTTGTCCATTTCAGGAGGTAACAAATGAGTCCTTCAACACTGTTCAGTCAGTCTTCCACAGATAAACACCTTCAGGAGCAGCACGAGAGAAGGGTCTTGCCCAAAGTCTGTGATTGGAGATGTAAGAGAAGTAGACATGTTCACAGGCAATCCACTTTTTTTTGCATGTTCTGGCCTTGCAATTTCCTTTTTTGCTGCAATCTGAAAAGACACTTAAATCGTGTGTGCTAGACTCTAAAACAAGTGCCACAGATTCTGCTGCCTGGAGAGCATCCCAGTGGGCCTTTGTCCAGCAGACTTGGCTTGCAGTTTCACCAACAGTGCTGTCTGTGGTCATGGGTTATATCATAACTCGGCTGTTTCTGCTCCAGATCTCCCAGAGAGAGTGGTTTCTTAGCATCACAGTTGTGTGTCTAACCTGCTGGCTTCTGCACAGCCTTTGTGGCATGGCTGTTTGTCTACAGATTTCACTCAAGGTTTTCCCATAATGATATTATGATAGGTGCTTACATAACCCTGCTGTACTACTTTGCAGTCTGTCCAAACCTTGCAGTGTGAGTATCATGAGTATGACTGGTCATTGGGTTCTAAAACCACTGTGCCCCTTTGTAGTGGAGGATTGAAAATGAAGCATCATAGCACTGTGTTTCAGTCCTTCAAGCATTCCCCTGAAGGGATACAGGTATGTCATGCACAGCAGAAAACCTGTTCCCCAGTCCTGTAATTAATTTGTGCTCAAGTATCATGTTTAGATTGTGTTGGCTCCTGAAGATGATGTAATTTCAGTTATAGGACTAATGCATAGTGTCATGGCAAAGTTGGTGTGATAACAAATAGTAAACTTTTATCATTATTTATTAGTCTTTTAACTAGAAAAAGCAGGTTAAAGCTAATCCAGAAATTTAACATAAGTCAGAAAGATCTAAGAATATTAAAAAGAAGAGAAAAAAGGGGGGAGCGGAGGACAGGACGGGGACATCACATCTGTGTCTCAGCACTCATGGGTGGGAGAAAAACCACCTTTGAAAGGACAAATGAGCAGTGCTCTGCCATTGGAACTTGGGAAACACAGTGAGAGGATTCCAGCTCCTTACTCTGTGCCATCCCTCCCTTTTCTGAAATGTCATTTAAGCAAAGGAAAGCAGAAAGACTCAAAATGAGGTTCAGTAGTGAAAAGAATCTTGAAAAAGTGGTGGAATTGGTGGCTCAAATTGCTGCTTCAGAGAGACCAAGCAAGTTAGGTCAGTCTGACAAAGTAACTGTAACTGGAGGTGCTGGCAGTGTGCTTTCTTTTGTCTTCTTGGAGCTTATTCCAGTCTTATGAAATCTGTTTACAGAGGACTAAGAGCACTAAATACCTCTTCCATAGTCCAGTGTCTCAGTATCTTTCTTTAGAATATCCAAGGGATAACATGGCTGTACAGGCTAATTTAAAAACTGGAAGACAGATTTAGTAATATATGTATGTCATCATCAAACTCAAATGCTCTATGGTGGGCAGCTAAGTTAAAGACTGTTCATTCCTAGGGTTCACTGGGAGTTTGTAACTTTGGTTACAAACCAAATTCTATTCTATTGTTAAAACCTGAGTATACATGTATCTTACAAAAAATCTGACTTAAAGACTTCAAGGAATGAAGACTACGACATATAACTTCATCCTACAGTTTTAGGATAGTGGCCAAACCAATTTTCAGGAGATTCACTTTCAATCCCAGTTCTTTCTAGTATTGTCTCTGTAAAAGAACCTAACAAAAATCAATTTGTGTACTTGATCTCCAACAGATTTTAAAACAGTGTTTCTTTCTTTATGATCCTTGTCTTTGAGGGTGCTAACAATTATTAATACATTTGCATGATTTCTATAGCCAGGAAGCT
This sequence comes from Prinia subflava, assembly GCF_021018805.1. Lineage (NCBI taxonomy): Eukaryota > Metazoa > Chordata > Aves > Passeriformes > Cisticolidae > Prinia > Prinia subflava. The sequence continues at coordinate 134,781,039 of NC_086247.1, forward strand.
TCCAGCCTGGTTTGAATCACAGGAGGAGTGAAATCACACTGTGTTGTTTGAGCTCCAGGATTCATTATTTATGTTGTCTGTGTTTCTCCACACACAAATAAAGACATATGTCCAAAGAGTTTAGCAAGAAGGAGAAGGATGTCTAAGGGAGCTTTCCATCCTGACTCATCAATATCAATTGCACACGTTTCTGCTTCATGCAAAGAGAAACAGTAAGAGCTCCTCTGCCCTCAGGACGCCAAGAAAAGGCAAACTTTGCAGCAGTTGTTTTAAATGTAATTGTGCTTTAGGAATTGATTTTTGGTAGTGCCTCAGTAGTATAAATAAAATTTCTTTACTGCATATCAAAAAAGTCAGGTAATGGGAACACCTGAGAGAAATTTCCATTCTGTGTAAGTTTGTTATTGAATTCTTTCTTTTGCTTCTGACTTGGTCTTTTTCTTTGCTTCACTGAAGCACTGATTAGATGTACAGTATCATATCCCATGTAATTATTAACATCCAAGCGCTGATTATAGGGCAGCAGATGTCACAAAAACACATTATAGTAATAAGGACATGCATTTAGCAGCCAAATTTTGCTATGGCTGGAAACCTCTACTTTGTGAGGAGCAAGTGCTGAAGTGTTTTGCCTGGCATTAGTTTAATGTACTCTTCAAAGTGATTTTTATCAGTAATTGGAGAAAATAGGAATGTAAACTTTTATATTTTCTTTGGTGATGTTGTAATATATACCTCCTACTCCAGTGTAAAGTTTGAACAATCAATAAATTCACTCTGGTACAGTGTTGGGGCTTTTTCAGTGCTGATGATAACAGCCTTGTATCCATGTCTTCATGAACCAAGCTTTACTGTGCAACTGACTCCAAAATTAAATGCCACTCAAGAAATCATGGGATTTGTTAAGAAATAATAACACTGGCATTTTTTACTTGCTTGTATAATTTCTAAGTTGTCCAGACCAATTTCTTTTTCCCCTGAGAAGCCACAGTAAAAGCCACAATCTTTGTTCAGTGGCAGGACTTCTGTAATTGGTCTTTTAAAAAATGAAGTATGTGGGAACTAATGGCACTTACCTGTGAGTGCCCAGTAGTATATTAAACCTATTTAATTTCTTGCCATTATTTGGCCTCCTTTGCTCTCTGGGTCTTAGGTACTTTGAATGTTTTGTATTGCTTCCCTATTTTAAGGTCTCTCCACAGACTTGTTAGCTCATAAATTAGACCATGCCAGCTTATTATACCCTAGGCTGGGCTGGTGCTTCACCTTGCTGCAGAGGGAGCTGGTTTTGCATCCCTGTTTGATGTATGATGTGCATTCTGCATAGATTGGAACTGAAGAATGGCTAATTTTTTCATTTAGGAAAAAAACAATTCATCACCCCCCCTGGCTGCAGGACTTAGGACGATGGGGTTTTCACGGGGTTGTCATTTACCTTTGATAAGTGCAGTGGTTATATGTTGCACTAACTGGCAAGTGCAGGACACCTCTGTCCCTACTGTCCTCTGACCATAACTTTAGAGCAATGGTGACTAAGTTTATTGGTGGTGAGGGAACTTGGAAGGCAAATAAGGCTAGCACACCATGATTGATGCCATCTGGGAGGGGAACACAGAGTGGGATCTGGTCCTAATAATAAGGAGTATGAGGCTCTTCTAATAATTTGATGTCTTTGAGAAATGGCTGCATGGCTGAGAAAACTACAGATTTAATTTCAGTACTGACCTAGGAAGAAAACAGTTGCTGTGTTTTCTTCTCCCTCCAATTCTGTTGTATCACAGGATTTATGGACTGAATTTTTAAATCAATAGGATCTGGTTTTTCCCGCTCTGTAACTTCCATAAGAATATTTCTTGTTTTTAGAGAGATCATTGCAATGTGCAGATTGCCAGGCTGGGATCTGCTTTGTCAGTCTGGCTTCCATTTCAGTCTCCATTGGTTTAGACCAGAGGCTGGGGTTCTTCACACAGCATTGCTGTGGTATCTGTGGCCTTCCTACATGTCAAGTCCATCTTTTTCAGTGTTGCTTTTAGCAAATCTGCTTGACTATGATCTCGAAAACTGTGCTCAAGTTCTGAAAACTGCAGTGATTGAAAGGCTCTTAAAACATTGCTAAGGTATGTGAAATTTCTGAACAGTACTTTCAAAAGGGAACTAGGATTTCTTAAAATATTATTTTTTGCAGGTATATGGTTTATAAAGTAAAGTTCAATTTGCATGTGTGCATATGCAAGTACTCATCCATCATTTTCCCCAAAGATTTTTTAGGTATTTTATTTTTTTCCACTTTCTTTATTTGCATCTCACTGACTGTAACCTTTGTGTAGCTGTATTGGATGGTCTTGTCTGATGGATTTTTTTAAGGTTACCTGGGGATGAGTGTTCAAGAAAATCACTGCTATGACTCTAGGGCTTCAATTATCTCCTAAGACTCTGCTTTAGGAAGTATACTTTCACAGTTTCTGCCTTCATGAGAATCTCCTCATTGAATAATAGCCTTGAATTCCATTAGGAACCATGTGGTTTGTTCTGAGCAAGCAAGGAGAAGGTGGTTATTTTCCCATAAGTAACACGTTTCATTTTCTTGTAGTCTATCTTCACGTTACACATGTGCTGCTCCGGTTGTCATTCATTAATTTTCCTTTTGAGATCCTTGTTCAGTCATTATTTTCTGCCAAGCCCTGTCGAATATATTTATATATAGGGTTTCTTTTCAACTCCTCCTTCCTTCTCTGAATTAATTATAAATTGAATCATTTGCTATCTGCTTTTCTGTTTTCCAAGCAAATGATAGTTGTGTGTGTGTTTGATTGCCTTGGTTATTATTTTATGTATTTCAATTTCTGAAGTAATCATAGTTTGACAAGTGCTGTCCATTCTTCTGCATGTCAAAGACTCCACGCTCAAAGGGAAATTACAGAGAAAATGTGTTCCACAGATGGAAGTGCTATGTGATTATCCAGTTAAGGAGCCAGTGTGGCTTCTTTCCTTGGCATGCAGCTATAAGAGGGGTTAAGCTGAACTAAAACAAGTCTCTATAAATAAAGTAGATATTTCCCTGATACAGATTTGGGAAAGTGATAAATATGACTCAGTGTAATATATTGGCTGTTTTGCAACTGTGATTAAACTACAACTACTTTTGCAGGACAGTTGTAGTATAAGGAGCATTTTCTTTTATGTTACAAACAGTCTTTAATGCTTATGGTTGACAGCCAAATCAGAGAAGGATGAATTCAGATGGTTACAAAAGAGTCTGAGCTATGGTACAGTAAACTGTGGTGTTTGTCTCTAGCCTGCCAGGCTGCCATGTGGGATGTGCCTTCTGCATGTTTGTTCTGTCACTGGCCTCTTCACTAAGGCTCACAACAAACAGAGTAGTTGGGAGCATAGAGGCTGGTTTTGCCTCATATCTTTAAAGATATTTAAGGATGTTACAGCATCCATGGGATTTTGGTATCTGAATAATTTTGGTATCTAAACACCATTCAGGGTCTTTCTCTTTTTTCTTTTTTTTTTTCTCAATACATGTTTATACAGAGAAGTTCATCAAGAGAGATTTAGTGCTGAGCCCTTTGGTCTCAGTCCAACATAACCTTCAAACTTGTAATCAATTGCAAGCTCTCGGGTAATCCCATTGAAATACCTGTGTGAGTCCTTGGCTGGAACAGAATAGACTTGGCATCCTCTAGCCTGCCACTGCAGAGAACCACTTGTCTAGCCAGAAATTGCTCATCACAAGCACCAAAAAAAAAAAAAGGACTGTGATTGCCAACTCTTCTTGTGTCCTCTGAGTCACTGAATAGTTACTGAACAGTGATGATATTTTATATCTGATGACCCAGAATCCAGGGGTTATGTCACCGTTACTAAACAATTTCTCTAGTGGGGAGCATTGAGTGCTCACCACTGCGTGCTGATTATCTTTTTGGGTCAGTGGCTTTGGGTAAGTTCTTTCAGATTCATTGAAATGCTGGCAGTTCAGGCTCTTTTATATAAAACAATTTTGTGCCTCTCCTACAAATGAACAATTGGGAAGCCATTGATTTCACAGCCTGTTCATTTTAGTGAACCTGATGGTGGATGAACAGAAGGAATGCACTAGGTAGACTCTTTTATCCAAGGTCTCAGTGAGCATTTCACATAGCTTTGTGAACAGCAGACATTGTGCTCTGCCCAGTCTGGACATGTTGCCTGTTTGGGCATTGTAGGTGTCAGAGCTTTGGCATCTTGTCACTCTTGAACAGATTACTTTAGTTGTAAAGCTGAGTTCTGTTTTATTGTGTTTTAATGATCTTGTGCCACACTACTGGGATTTTGCTTTTCGTAATCTTGAGACACAGAATAGAAGTGCAGACAGAACTCTATTTTCTGGTATGCTTGGTGCTGCCTGGAAAAGGGTGTTTATTGTTGCACATAAATAAATAAATGAGAGAATGTTTTGACTTTCTACATTATCATAAATATAAAATGAAGATGCTATATTCTGTAGCAAGTATTTTTGTTGAGTGCACTCATACTCCCTAGAATGTGTTAATTATTTCATGTTTTGAATTCCCTCATTTATGGAAAAAAAGCAGCATGTTTGCCTTCTGATGATAATCATGGTTTTTGCATGGCACCCAGAGGAAGCATTGCTTCAGTTCTCAGGTCTGGTTTTATAGATGTCTTCCATGTTGCTGGGGAAGAGAAGGGATGGATAAGAGAAAATGCCAGTAGGTGTCTGCAAATTGCAACCCAAATTCTGTGATTACAAAGGCCAAGCCACGTGTGGCAGTGTGAGACAACAGGAGGTACTTTGTGGTTTGGGTTTTATAAAGCTTTAGAAAGCTATGGCCACTGTGTTTACCTGGGAACCAGCTAGAAAAATTACACGTAATTTCAAATAACCGTAGCTGGGTTGTGTTTGCTTCTTGGTGGTTTGTTTTTGGTTTTGTTTTTGGGGTTTTTTTTGTGGTTTGTTGTTGTTGTTCTTGTTGTTTTCCTTTTCAATGGATTCAATTAATGGGTTTATTATTTATTTTCAGATCTTGGCCATGCACCATAAAAGTAACTGGGCTTTTTTTTCAGTGGCTTAAATGTGACCTGCTCTACAGTTAGCTTTAAATTAACAGCTAAAATAAGGCAATGAAACCAGCACTGGAGACTGAAGTTGTGCTGCCTTCAAGAGAGACGTGAAGGGTCTCCTAAAAGTCTTTTTTTAAGGAATGATTTGTACCCCACAAATCAATGACCCAATTCTTCCATCTTTCAAAGTGCAGATGGATGCTGAAATGGATCCAGATAAACCAGATAACATTTTACAGACTCACCTCTGTTCAGCCTCCTGTTCTTAGCATCATACCTGGATTTAGTCCCATTTGTATGAGAGCATTTTTAAGGAAAAGACTCAGCAAACTCTTCAGTGATGTTTGTTAATTTCTATGGGTGATATTTCATACACAGCAATTCCTTTGACACTACTAAATTAGTATTACCCACGACTGGAAATGTTTATCAGGCCTCCTAGAGCCCTAGCTGCAGTCTTTTTTTTTTCTTTTAAAAGAAAAAAAAAAAAAAAAAAAAAAAAAAAGACTACTTTGAGGTGCATGCAGGTTGAATGTCTGATTTCTTTCTAATGTGTGACTCCCATTCATCCTGATGATCAGAACAAGATAACATGAGATTTTATTGCATGCCATATATTAGAGTGGTAGGGGGCAGGGTAATGGCCTTTTTTGTAATAATGTTTAATTAGACAATTATCAGGCTTGTTCTGTCTGTGGGATGATGCACTGCCAGGTTCATGCTCTGTTCTGGATCTTTTTTTCCCTCTACACCTGTACAGAATTCCTGTATGTATTTTATGTGTAGAATTTCATTTGCCACTCAGATATTCAATGAAGAGAGAAAAAAAATTCAAATCAAACTTTGCATTTGAGGGTTTGAGGGGCACAAAGCAATGAATAAGAAGTTGAATTTTTTGTAATTGGAGTGGCTTTAAATCAGTCATAGATTGTAAAATTTTGGGTAAGAAAATATATTAATATAGACTATTCTGATTAGTTATGGAGAGTTTTGTGTTTACTGTGAGAATGGTTGAAGACTGGAATAGGATTTATGGAGAGGCTGGGGTACCTCTGTCCTTGGAGGGACTCAGCACTCCCTTGGACATGGGCTGGAGTAGCCTGTGCTAAACAGACCTCTTTTGAGGCAGGGTTTGGACTAAATGCTCCTGAAAGCCCTGTGACTTCTGTTGCTGCAATTCTGTGATTCCAGTCACCATTTTTAAAAAACTCACTGCTAACCATGCTTTCTATGAAAAGGAGTTCTTTCCCTCTTCCCTTTCCCACAATGTGGTGATACTACAAAGGTTTCTAATAGAAGCTGTGTTAGCACACATTTATGAAGAGTTACTGTCTCCATAAAATCTGAGAAATTATGTCCCTCTTACTGAATTTTTAAGAAGGTTACTCAGGAATTTACCTAAAACAATGAAAGAAGAAGAAAAAATATTTGTAAAACTTAATGAAAAAAAATTGAAGTAAGGCCATCTTTTCTGTAAATGCTGTGCAGTTGATAAAAAAGAGTTGTAAGTAACATTCCAACCGTAGAATTCTGTCACTGAACAATTATTATAGCATGAATCTAATTGATCCAATGCTTCAGAATTTTGTTTGCAAAATGTGTTTTATCAGGCTGTCAATTAACATGGGAAGATGGAATAAAAAATACCTCTTTTTTTTTTCTTTTTTTTTAATTTGGTGGATAAAAGGACAACAAAAACAACAGCTGCAGTTACAGCTGGTGAATGCAGTAGGTATCCATAACATTTTCCAAAATGAGTGAGCAATTCAGGACAGAATGGGGCAGGTGCAAGTCGGGCTAGAATGAAATCAAGTCAGAGACACTTCAGCTTCATAAATTAGGTGATTATTTCTGTGATTCATCCTGTTGAAGGATATGATTCCTCCAGATCTAGTTATATGTTCACAGATTAATGGTTGGGTCATGATAGTGCGCTTTGACTCTATTTGGAACCAAAACCAAGGATAAATGGAATAACATTTGCAGTCACTATTTAGTCTGTTTTTGGCCATGTGTATGCCTAAATCATCTCCGTAACATTGTGATCAAATACAATGAAACAATTATAGGGTGCATTCCCAGGTACAAATTACTTTCTATAGACCACTTGTGTTAAATTCCTCTGAAAATAGCCCAACTGCTTGGTCCTGCTCCAGCTGGCCTGGCTCAGGACTATTCAGTATTCTGGTTTTCACTTGTATCTCACTTGCAGCATCCTTTGGAAATGAGTAGCAGATGCCCAGTTTGATGGTGCAGGTCCTCTGATCATTGAGCACATATGCTCCTTTGTCATTCTGTCTCAATAACTGAAAGTACTGTCAGATGAGGAAGCAGAACAAAACCCTACCAAGATCCTAAGGAAAAATTTTTCTGCCTAATCTGCTGGATGACTTTTCAGTTTACAAACAGTTCCTCTGCACATTTATCATCTTCTGTCTAAGGGAAGTCTGTCAGTACTGGTAGCTCTTGGAATTGCTTCCTGAGTGCCTCAGCCCACTCACCATTTTTTCCTTTGCTGTTGTATTGTTTTTTGTGTAAAGAATTTTTCAGTTAGTAATCTAACTTCTTGGTAATGAAGATTTTTTTTTCACCTCCTTGATGTTATGGTGACATCCATGATATTCATATATATAGTTATTGTCTGGCAATTTAGTTCTGTACTATTGAACAGGAAAATGGTGTTAGTGGATTAAGAAAGTTTTTTTGGAGCTCTCTTTACCAAAATATATTATTGGTATCTTAGTCAATTGCCAATCATGTATTTCCACTTGGACCCACTGAAATGGAAACACAGGTAATGATACATGTTTACATAGAGATTTTTTTTTTTACTTCAGTATAAAGATATATTTAATTTAAGATTATTTCAGCTTTATCTTTCAAAACCACCAGAACAAAGTCCCTTACCCATTTGGATGTGTGCAATCAAGAGAAAAGCAAGACGTGGTGCAAATTATTAAAGGATTGCTTATATCTGCTTTCAGCATAGAGCATGGAAAATTTCTTGCAGCATATATCAAAAAATACTTCACAGCTGATTTTCCATGGCATGTCATACCACATTCTTAGAGGAATATCTTGTGCACTGTGTCACTCTTAGCACAGGATGCAAAGGAATGATTTTTACACAGAAAACAGAAGCTTCCTAAAGTCATTTAACATGTTAGGAACTGAGACAGCAGTTTCTATTCCTGATTCAGGGGTAGATAATGCAGAGCAGGATGAAACATTAATAAATGTTAATTTTCAAATCTTGACTTGAGGGATTTAACTCTTCTATCAAAGAGTTTGGAGAAGTTACTAGTTAATGAGAAGCAATGGGACTTGAAGTACTGTTTGAAAGAACTGTGGGAACAAAGAGACACAAATTCCAGTTGCAGAGTTGATAGCAGTTTGGGGAGATGAGTTATGGGAACACGAAAGGTTTGATGTTTGAGGATATGAGATGAATATTTTTCTGGTAAAATTAATTGGCTCTGAAAGATTAGATAAATGAGATCTATTAGAGCTTTCTTGAATCTGAAGAGAGCTGTTATCTACAAGGAAGAATGTGTGGTGACTATGGCTATTAGAAATGCTATTTTTACAGTTAATATTTTAAAAAGTAGTCTAACAAAAAGAAGCAAACTGTGTGCTCCTAACTTTGTTGTTCTGAATTATACATCCTTTTGTGATACATAAATGTAATGGATAGACTTAAAAGCCTCCCTGTTCCTCTTTTGAAGTGCATTCTGATCAATTCTGGGTTGGATGTGGAAAGACACTTATTTTCAGCTTCAAAAATAGTTGTACAGAGAAGGCAAGGACCATATCAGCTGGGATCTGTTCTTATTTTACCTCTACTGATTCCACTGTCCTCAAGCTTTTAAGAGATTTATAACTAGACACTTGAGAAATGCTATCAAAATATGCAGTGAAACAAGAATAATAATTACCATGAGAGCAACAGTGACAAGTCTTGTTGCCAGTTCCACAGACATCAACTAATCAGAGTAATTTAGGTCTTGGACACATTTCAGAAAGGCCATTTATATAACGACTCCAAGTGAACTGTCTAGCTTGGGAGCTCTTCCCTCTGTTGCTAATTTATCAGCTTTCATTCTGAGAAAAACAGAAGATGCTGCTAATAGTTTTAAAGAATTCTGTAGTAAAGGCCATGGATGAAATGCAGTGCTTTTATTAGCCAGAGCTATGATTTTCTAACTAATGGAGGGATAGTTCTTTTTCTCACCTATGTGTCATACTTGGCAGTAATAATAGCTGTGTTCCACATTCCTCTTGTTCAGAAAGTCCTTTCTGCAAAGTTCAGTGAACGGCCTCAAACAGCGGAGATGGTGTTGATGAAAAACACCCTTTCGATCATTCTGAGACATTCCCTAATTACATGCCTTATTTCACAGCACCTCCCATCTGAAATACCTGTAGGCCCTCTCCACACTTCAATTAAGAGTATTCGCACCAGAGTAGGATATGTTAATGAAATTACTGACCCATCCTTCAGGCCTTTGCTACAAGAAAGTTCATTTGAACCAGTCGGTTTTGTTTGCATGAGGGTTGAGTCCCACAATCACAGTGATAGGAGGCAGTGCAGCCCAACAGACTAGGGACTTTGACCAAGAAACATGCATAGCTTTGTCCCAAAAATATGTCACAGCTGGTTTTGTATTATGCATGTGTTAACTTTACGATCAAATAAATAATGGGTTTTTTTGGAATCTGTTGTGTCACTCATGAACAGCTGCATTGATATCAAGGGGATTATCCGCAACAAGGAACAGCTACAATGCTGAACTTATACAACATTAGAAACGTTTTAGGCTTTTAGAGGCAAATGTTACCTTAACTTGCACAATAACAAAGGCAGTAGGGGCAAACTGTCATAACATTCTTTCAGCAATGAGAGGTTTTGTACTTATTGTATAATTCAATTATAAAAACCAGGAGTATCACTTGGGTGACAGTATGTCTGGTGGGTGGGGAAGTGTTCGGGATAAAATGGAAGGGAAATAGGTATATTTTGTTCCAGAGCTATGGATTCTATAACACTGAAAAACTTACAGAAAAGAGCAATTCCATGATATCAGCTGAGAAATACTCACTGAATTTGCAGATGAAGCAAAGGTGAGAGGATTAAAAGTACACTGCAGTGTTGTATTCAGGATGATCATGACAAATGAGAGCAGCATTTTGAAGGAAATAGAAGTCAATTCTATGTGAAATTTTGTGAGAATGTCTTTCTCAGAATAGTGACTGCAACATTACATGAGTGAGAAAGATGGGTGAGGAAGAGGATTCATATTTGAAGTTCTAAAGGCTAAAATGGGTGTTAAGAAGAAAAGAAGGAAGGTAAGACAACTGTCTGTTCTCTTCTGAGCTCATACATTCTCAACAGAAATGATGCATCCAGGCTTGCACATTGTATCTTTCAGGAGGGGTGTAAGCCATCCAACAAGACCAAAGGAGAAAGCAAAGATGTAGCAAATGGGATCTTACATGTCTGGAAAGGGGAGAGAAATGTGAAAGAGACTTGGTTACTAAAATGGTATCAGACTGAAGTGAACCACAAAAAGATTTTTCAGGTGCTTAAAACATAGTTGCAAAGGAAAAGGCAATAATTTTCTCTCCCTGTCCATCGTGGATAGGATAAGCAGTGCAGGACTTAGATGGCAGTGAGGTAAATCAGACTCAGGGGTTGGGGAAACCTTGGGGCTGAATAAGCAGTTTAAGCTCTATAGTAAATTACTTAATGACGTGGAAATTCTCCACTGGTAGAGATACTTGAGAATCTATTAAACAAATATCTGGCAAGAATATCTGACGTTTAATTGAATCTTCTTTCATGCAGAAGGATGTCATATATCTCTTCTTCCTCAATTTTCTAAATATTCCATGAAATATATGAGAAGATACTCACTTTGTCTTTCTCCAGGGAGTCATTTATGTTTCTCAAGTTATTTTAGTTTTGGGGCATTTTGGTTGACTTCAGTTCTGAATAA